>NW_008794368.1:696270-774241 GCF_000699145.1 Aptenodytes forsteri | reverse complement strand
CGGGGGAGGCCCGGCTGCCGCCGCGGGCAGCGCCCGGGGCCGCCTCCCCTCCCTTACCCCACCTCCCGGGCAGCCTCCGGAGCCTCCACTGAACCGCCGACGGAAGGGTTCTTTTTCCCTGCCCTTCGCCTACCCTTTTCAAAATCCTCTCTCTTTCAACACTCTCCGTAATGCTGCCGTCGGCCACAGTGTCAAAGCGAAGATTCATTCAGGAGTCACGTTAAAAGGTAACAATAAACAAATTACGGCGCACCTATAAGGAGTTTATTTCCCGCTATTCTGAATATTACAGAATATTTTAATAAATATCAACGAACTAATATAGAATGGATTAATATTAAATAACAGCTGGAATGTTATCTATCTTTTTTTTGCCTCTGATTATTGTAAAACAGTTGAGCAACATTTTCTGGAGAACCAAACTACAGCGAACTCGGTTTGGGGTGCGACTGAGAGAATAAAAATACTCTTACTACAACCGCAGTGCTTCTTTTTGCACGAGTCAAAGCTCGACCACCCCGCCTGCGCAGCCGCGCACTGACAAGAGGTGGTGCTGCAACACTGGTGGTGGAACCGCTTCGCTTCTACCCGCTTGCTTTTTTTTGCGCTTTCCTCGGGAATAAGCAAGTTAGGGCCAACCGACTGGATCACAGCAATACTCTTTCCTCAAATTGGAAAACGAAGTTATTCAGCAGAACTTTTAATCGTTTGTAGAATTTAAATGGTGGGGGGATTTTCGTTCCTTTCTTTCCCCCCCCTCTGCGTACCAAGGTAATAAAAACACACAAGAAATTTTTTTTTTTTCCCCCCAATAGAAATGGAATTTGTTTTACACCTTGCAAACTTTTGCTGGACATAACTTCAGCAATGACAATGAGATAGGACTTTATTCAGATAGGCTGTGATGAATTCCCAAGCGACATATCAAATACCTGAATCTGCTAAATGCTAGTATTGACTACTTGGAAATAAAAATGCCATTATAGTTCTGTATTCTGGAGGTTACAATTCTGAAAATGTCATCTATGAAATGGAAAATTCTAATTCTTAAGTGAGCTTGAGGTAGGGGGGAGCAGAAGACCTTTGACTGGAGTGAGAAAGGCTTAGATACACACATAGGTATCTTTTCTGCATGACTTCAACGCTCCTGAAAGTGAGAAACTAATAGCAATGGCTTAGATCAGACATGGTGTGGGCAACCACTGTGAAATCTTCCCCATGTAACTCTTGTAACGCACCTCAGTGCTGGCTTGTGGTATCCCTCTTGGTTCCAGTCCTGGACCTCTCTTGAGCAGAGGCTGCCAAGTGTATCGCATTGTGCCAAATTACGTGGTGATTTTCAGATATGTGCAAATTGTGCCAAAGAGAGATTTTTTTAAAGAAATGAATCAGGTGTTGAGATGTTGTTATAAATAAAATAGCACCATTTATATGCTGAGTGATTTCTAAGGTCTCTTTTGATACACAAATCTAAACAATCCAACTCTTGTTAAAGTGTTGGTTTGGGTTTTTTTTTCCAGTTATAAAAAAAAGAAAGCCACGCTCACCAGGCACAGCTGAGAAATGGTTGGTTAGTTAGTATGCATAATAGCAACCTCAGGAATTAAGTTGAGAAGAGCCAACCGTGGAACAACAGATTCAGTGGAACAACCTCTCCTGAAGTTTTAAAGGTTCCCTTCTTGGAGCTTGTTCTGTTCGGCACACAAAGCGACAGAGTGATTCGTGTTCCCATGTAGCCCACATGTTGCTGGATCCCTCAGTAGTACAGATGTGTGGATGTAAGACAGGAAACTTCCAGTTTTAGATTCAGCCACTGCCAGATGAAAAATAGCCACAGAGCATAAAATCATAACAAAAATATTTTTAACATGGTAACTGCATGCCCTGACTTGTTTCTTGATTCCATTGTTTTGGAACTAGCATTGATGAAAGAGAAAACAAAAGGCCTGGTTACTATGTTAAAAGTGTATTTGAACCCTTAGGGTAGGATTTTCAAAAGTGCTTAGCGCTGGCCTTTCTTTGCCCCCTCTGACATCAAGAGGAGCAGAAATAAGTCAATGCTGATAATGCTATCCTTAACATGTTCAACAGTAGAACTTACACCTCATGTGACCCCACATTATTCCTCTTTTCTCTCATCTAATTAATGCTCTGTTTTAATTCATTTAATCTTCAAATTGGTTAGCCATATTCAATGGCTAAAGTCACTTTTGATACTTCATCCTTAAAAAGACTTGCTGCTTTTAGGGAATGTAGGACAAATGTATGCAATTTCAGAAGGTATCCAAGTGTCATGGCAACATACTGACTAATGCAACAAAAATATGGGAGTTCTGTTAAGATAAGCATAAAAAAATGGATGACTGGTCAGAGCTCTCTAGTCTGCAAAATGGTCTAGAAATCTTGCAAATGCAGTGAGGCATTTCTATGAGGTTGCGAGCGTATCTTGGTTTTAGCCCAACTGGAAGATTCACAGCAATAAACTTTTTTTTTTTTTTGTCCTTTCTTTTTGGTTGGCTGATAGTTTCTCTTCTCACCAAAACTAAAAGGTAAAGAGGTCAAATAAAACATGTACTTAAATGGTTTGAACATGTAATGTTTAAATACACCTTTGTCTGTTAGCTCAGGTCTGGGCTTTTTTAATGGGACCATAAATTTAGAAAGAATGTAATGGCACAATTTTCCCCTTTAAATCTGATCTAAAATTGAAGGCTCAAATTCTGTTCTTGGTTACACCACAGCAAGACTGGGCTAGTACTAGTCAGTGAATTTTCACTAGTGTCTTACACAAGCACTAAACAAATTAGGATTTAGCACACAGGTTTGTTTTTTTTCTTTTGTCCCAAACACTAATGTCACAATACATAGAGAAAAAGAATTAAAAAACGGTTCTTTCCTGGTAACTCTACTTTAGAACTGGCCTAACATCTATGTAAGCATCTCATTTCTACCTGATGAAAATGCCAAAATCAAGACATTTTTACAGAATTCTGGAAGAAGTTACAGAAGCATTAGTGTTACCAATTAATTACTGTATGCAGTGATCCAGTTCTTCAGTGATGAACAAGATAAACATGCATCACCATCCTTGGTCATTATTTTCCTAGTTTTTGACCAACTACCCCATTTAGAGATGGTTAGAATCAGCAAAGAGCACTGGAACTTTAGAGACATCCCAGTCTGAACCTGAAATCTGGGTTGGATCATAATCCTAGATTTGAAAATGGAGGAAACGTGAAGTGTAGATCCTCATCCAAACAGCCTGGCTTAGACTCATCATTGTTCTTTTGCCCATGGATTTCACTGCCAGACACTGCTGGATGATTTTTTTTCCAAGCAGATAGTTTAACAGGGACTTCTGTTGCTTTTGTGTGGTTATTTAATGGAACTGCTCAATACCACAACATTGTTAGAAATCTTTTTAGGAATAGTATCCTCTCATTTTCCTCAGTTTTCTAGTCAAACAGTAGACATTTCAGTGATGGTAGTGTTTTCCTTTATGTATGAAAAGTTAATTGCTAAGATAGATGCAATCAGTTTTTAAACATGGAATTAAATTATTAGCGTTAGTTTTAATTAACATCAAGGGGTAAGAACTTTTCCTGCCATAACCCTGCAAGCTTCAGTTGTCACGACAACTACTGTATGTGTAACTTTTTAATACAGAGAAATTATTGCTGCTGCTTAATGCAACTTTCCAAGATACTTTTTTTTCTTTTCTGAACCACAGACACCATAAAAGTGAATTCAACACCAACTTGACTGCTAAACCAGTAATATGGAGCACTGGCATACTTCCCTCTCTCAACATGGAAGATTCTACACAGCAGACAACAGTGACCTAGTTACAAGAGGTACTATAGGAAATAAAAATGAAAACGGAGGAAAGTAATATCACAGGCCACCCTTTCTTACTATCAGTGGCTCCTCTTGCGAATAATTCAGAAATAAAAGGATTCTTCATCTTACGACACTAAGATTGTTCATCTACGACAATAGAAAGAGCTGAATTAGAATATATTGAGGGAATACCAAAGCTAAATTATTTTTGAAAAGCATTTTAGAGTATGCTTTTCCTCCTTTTTCCTTACTTTGCTGATGCACTAGTAGAGTCAAGTGTAAATTAGCCAGCAGGTGGTAGCAGTGTTTAAGATTTCTAGAACTGGTGTATAAATCATGCAAGTTACTAATACATAGACAGAGAATGTATTTCAGAGAGTACAGACCACACAGTCAATGCCTCTGCAAGTTTACCTTCATGGCCAGGTTCTTCCGATTTTATTGATGATGGATGGACATTTACTTGACACTTTTAAGACATTTCAAAGATTATTTCATGTGCAGGTTAATGGTAAAATGAAATTAATAGGGCTTTTTTAATTTTTTTTATTTCAGCAGGAGGCGAATTATTAGCCTAATGGTTCATCTTCACCGTAGTCCTCATTTCACCACTGTTTCCTCTGCATCTGCAAAACATAGAAACGGTTTGAAAGTGTTCACATCAGAGGGTTTTTTTTTTCATATCCACTTCAATTCTAGTACCTTTCAGCTCTCTATCCCTTTATTCTATTTGGCTTCCTTTATTGTAAAGAGCTGAATTAGAATATATTGAGGGAATACCAAAGCTAAATTATTTTTGAAAAGCATTTTAGAGTATGCTTTTCCTCCTTTTTCCTTACTTTGCTGATGCACTAGTAGAGTCAAGTGTAAATTAGCCAGCAGGTGGTAGCAGTGTTTAAGATTTCTAGAACTGGTGTATAAATCATGCAAGTTACTAATACATAGACAGAGAATGTATTTCAGAGAGTACAGACCACACAGTCAATGCCTCTGCAAGTTTACCTTCATGGCCAGGTTCTTCCGATTTTATTGATGATGGATGGACATTTACTTGACACTTTTAAGACATTTCAAAGATTATTTCATGTGCAGGTTAATGGTAAAATGAAATTAATAGGGCTTTTTTAATTTTTTTTATTTCAGCAGGAGGTGAATTATTAGCCTAATGGTTCATCTTCACCGTAGTCCTCATTTCACCACTGTTTCCTCTGCATCTGCAAAACATAGAAACGGTTTGAAAGTGTTCACATCAGAGGGTTTTTTTTTTTCATATCCACTTCAATTCTAGTACCTTTCAGCTCTCTATCCCTTTATTCTATTTGGCTTCCTTTATTGTAGTCATTAAAGTGAATGGAAAAAAAATGCATTCCAAGCTGTCGTTTCTTTGTAATTACTTCTGTTACCTAAGATAAATAATTGCAAACAGTATGAGAGCTCTGGATGTTGTAGTGCAAACAAAATTTTATTTTAACAGGAGAACTTCTGTGTTAATAAGATAGTTCAGGGGCATGATACGTGCAGTCTCTGTTAATGGCTAGTTCATTTCTGAAAAATGCCTGAGGCAGATGCTTGTTGATGGAAACGTGCAAGTGTGATATCAACACTGTAGCAAGGTAACTGTACTTGAATAGGTGACCCTGTTTGAATAAGAAATTCTGATCCATACTAGACAATCACTAAGAACAGCATAATTACATTGAAATTACTGATCTATATAGCCATGGAGTTTCCCAGCTGCTAAGTAGAGGAAAAGAAGTATATCTCCCCAGACCTCAGTTTTAAGAGGTTACGATTAATGCATTCAAATTATATTTAAGATCCTTTCAACAACTTCCCACATTCATGTAAATATTAGGAAGACTCGGGCAACAAAATATACTGGGCATTGCACAACATTCAACCTTGTGTCATATTGGGGCTTGTCTTTTACATTTAAGGCATATTCTTTGCTCTTCTACATGTTAGGCAACCCAAAAATCTCACAAGATGGGAAGGAAAAGCATGACTATTAGGATGTAATTATGACAGAAATAGAAAACAGCTTACAGTGTACTGCAAAATAGCTACAGTAACTTATTTTTGTAGTCTGTACCCTCTCTAATTTTAGGGGGGAGAAAAAAAATAAAAAGAGAGGTAAGCAGTGAGATGCAAGAAGAAAACAGTAGATCTGAGTCACAGGTCAGAAACAGAGAATGATTTAGTCACAACATAATACCATCTAAATACAGCCACAGTAAACTAATGAAAATGATCAGCAGACAAATAAAAGGGTCTTGAAACAAGTCATTCGGCTGAGGTAATTTTGTCTGCTGTGATGTTCCTAGTGACTTCATTTGTCAGTTAATAAGGTCTATCTGTATGACAAGATGTAATCACTTATTTATATAAATAGACTCTGCTTCAGCTAAATTGATACAGCTGCCCTGCACAAACATTGCATCCAGAATACTTCATTATAAGCTCTCTGCCATTATTCTGGTATTAAAATGAATTCATTGTATGATCTTAGGGTGATTCTTTAAATATTCCACAACAGAATGCACAGATAATATGCATTTAGCATCATAACTACCAGAAATCTATGCTGGTATAGCAGCATATTGCAATTCCCAGCCAGGGATTTATAGCTTCTCTCAGTGCCTTAATATGCTACATCTTTGAAGAAACAGAGATCTTGTGTCCTTCTTGGTACTTCAGAGGTAGTTGCAATGTATAAACCTGATACAGCTGCCAAGAGCTGTTCCTCTTGGCAGGGTCAACCACATTTTTGGGAACCCAACTTCCTCTCTTCCATTTACTGCTAGTAATTTATGGAAATTATTTTATTTCTTTGGGTTGTTTTCTTACATATTTCTCTTTGATGAATGCTTTGTAATCAATTGATCTTTGATTCAAGGAACTCCCTAGATGTTGTCAATAACATTTTCTCTTTCTTGCATTAATCTGATTGTAAGTAATGCTAGTAAAACATCATTTACTGTCTTGCATCTGTTAACAGTATGAAGAATAGATAACTGCAGTTGTTTGAAAAAAGAAAAAAATATGATCTATTAATTAGTGTAGAATGTAGTTAAATATTTGGCTGCACATACAACTTCACAGGGTATCCTTAAAATTGTAAATGTAGGCAGTTGCTGAACCACATCATTCATGAGTTACCATGTGTTACCCTTGCTAACTTGTTAAGAATTCAATGGTGAGTAGACTAGAAAAGCTTTGCTGATTCTCCTCAGTAACCAGGTGCAATTCAGCAGTTGTCTAGAAGTTGTAGAGATGTGTCAGCACATCATGTCTGAAGTTAAATGGGTTGAATACCACAGTAGCACAGCTTCCAGATCAGATCTGGCTTCTTTGGGCCAGCTTGGGCTAGAGGAACTGAGCTCACATCTCCCTGCCTATATAGATTTGCCTTGAGAACTGAGGTATCTCATTACAATCTGCTGTTCATGGTCTTTCTTTTCCCCGTGTTTGCTACAAATTTTTCACACTGATACTCTCTATAGCAAAGGTTGCCATGTTAGCATGAATGGGATACCTCAGGTTGTGACCCCATTGTTTCAGACATTCTGGTGCTTGTTCAGAATTTCTGACCTCCTACTACTGTTAGTTTCAGAAAATAAATAATATTTATGGTAACACATTTAAACTCCATCCAGGGTCCTGGATTAGGCATAGGGTTAGGCTTGGGAGAGAGACAAAGCCCAGAGATCCCATTGGTGTGGGGCTGCAAAGAGGCTGCCAAAGGAAGGGGTGGGCTGCAAAACACTTTCTCCCCTAAGACCATTTTCCCCTGGGCCGTGGGGTGTGTTAAGGCTAGGCAAGGTGTGCTTAAACTGGCCTGGTCCTACTCATCATGGAGAATTATCTGAGTCACGTGCTGTATTTTATATATGTATTATATGGCTCCCAGCCACGTGAGCAAATCCATGGCTTGCAGCATGAAGAAGGCCGGACATGCCTATAGTGGGTAGATAAGACATATAAGCCATTTTTAAAGGATAGGTTGAGCACAAACTATCGATGTTAATTATTGTAAAATTAATCACCATTTATGGTTTTTCCACTTCTCAACATCGCTATTCGTTTGTTCATGATCCACTGGAGGCTAATTTGAATCCCACTCAATAGGTGGGAAGACTCCTTTTGTCTTTAAATAGAATTGAATGTGGACCTGAAATATTGCTTCTGTACACTGGCTTCGTGAATATCAAAAGTTTGCTCTTTTTTTTTTATGTGGCAATCAACTTCATTTCTTCATAAGGAGGGCATAGCCTCATTCTCTGAATTGCTGATGAAAAAAGTAACAGTAATTTTATCCCACTGTGTGATGAATCGCACTTGTTCCCTGTTAATTTCTGAATGTATTCCATCAGCTTTTCCATATCAGTGCAGAAAGTATCATAGCTTAAATTTGTTTATGGACTGTATTCTTAATAAGGTCTTAATCCAGTCCTTGGGTGGGCTTTTTCTTGTTTATTACTTGAAAGGTTTGGTCATTTGGTGCTTTTTGGTTTTCAGGTTGTAAATTTCTGGAATGATAAGTAGGCTTTGACATGTGGTCTTTCATTTGCTTTTATTTCAGCTCTCCTTCTTTCATAATTTATAGATGCCTTTCATATCAATACTTGCCTTATGAAACTCTTTACTTTGCCTATATTACACATTTAATAAGTAATTTTCATATTCACTTTGCAAAAAGAATCATAATAATGATTAGAAGTCTGTAGTACTTGAACATGATGGTTTATTATCTGTTTCGGTTGTGCCTCATACGTACTCATAAATATGTTACACCACCAGCCAGTAAGTGACTCCAAGCACTCTTTTTTCAGTCAAGCAGAACACTCTTGTACTTAAGGTAATGTTGAGAAAACATCTTCCAGAAGGACAGACATCTGCAACAGCTGAGCTCTTAAGCGTTTGGCTAATTCACAATATTTCTACGACTTCTGTGAAAATACATAATCTCTCCCTATATTTTTTACCTATCAGTAGCCCCCACTGTGAGCATTCCTCTCAGTAGTGTGTTCTACTGTGACTAAATAAAAGTTAGCAATGCCATACTGACATTCCCTATTGAGCACAATAAGGCCATCTTGCTTGAGGTTTTCTTTTAATTTCCTGCCATAGCTTCTTCCTCTTGAGAGCCTGAGTGACTTTTATGCAGTAGGCATTCCAGGTATTGCTAAACCATTTAGTCCATATGATAGCTGTCTTACTAAGGTAAAAGTTAGGACTCGCTTGTGTTTTTGAACGTTGGAAAATACTCTTCCATATTTTTTTTTTAATAATTTTCATCTATCTAAGAGATGATTACCCTCCTGTGTGAAAGGGATATTGAGATGCTAAGAAGCAAGGAAGATAACGTGACCTGCTTATTGTACTGATTCATGGGAAAGGCATCTAAGGACATACAGCAACACGAAGAAATCACAGCGTTTGTCCAACTGACCTGCCTTCTCACCAGGCACTGATTATTAGCATAGTCCTAAAAAATATGCTGTGAATAATCAAGTGCCTTGTTTCTGTGATGTAGCACCTGGACTTGTTTAAGGAAGGGATGTCACGTTCACAGACAGCCTAAGGAAGCTTATCAGATGCTGCAGGTGGTGCAGTCAGTCCGTGCATGTCATTTTGCTTTTATAGGATTGACTCGTGGATGAATCAGCCATGAAAAATAATTTAATATATTTCATAATTTAGGGCACTAGAAATTACTGAGGAAAATTGAAGCAGTTGAAACACATTTAAAATTAATTTCACAAGTTGTTTATTTATTTTGCAGAGTATAAACTGCGAACTCTGGAAAAGGATCAATCTCCTCTCCAGTAACCACCCACACTGTCCCTCAAGCTCTGTGCTATCATGACCTGTTACTTCACTTCCCTTTGCTAGTGTCACCATCTAAATATCATTTAAATGTGTAAATTGGCAAAACTTTATTCAATAATTTAACTCTGCCATTCTGGATAACCTCTCCAGTTTCCTGGTTAGATTACTCACAGTGAGTGTAACATGAAGAGCTAATCAGCTGTAATCAGCTAGCAAGCTTGTCCTGTGGTTGCACATGCCTGCTGCTGCTTATTGTTGCCCTTTGAAAATGCACACACTCTTTTCTCTAATGAAGAATTAAACTGATAATTACAAAGCAATGGATAACAGTGATGAGCAAAGTTCTGCAAACTAGAAACAAGAACTGAGGAACACAGACTATATTTTGGTTTAGTAATATTTTGGTTTAATCCCAGGTTTTTGTTTTGGTTTTGGTATTGGGTTTTTTCTGACAGAGCTTAATTCTAGGGAATGGCTATGCACTTTGTTGCAAGAGGATGGCCTGGGAGGATAACTGGGCTGGGTTTGTGTTTAGAATGAAAATTAGGAAAAAGTATTTGGAAATATCAATATCAAGACATGTAGCTGGTAAACTATTTAAATATATTATTTTATAAATGCTTTTTATTTAGCTAGTTTATAGCTAGGAAAATGGTGCACACATGTTCACAAGTGCTTCCTTCTATTCTTTTCTTTTGGCGGTGGGGAGGAGTCAGGTTTGTTCTACATTACTGTTTCCAGTGGATTTCTGTTTCCAACAGTAAATCAATTCCTGCAGCATATGATCTTGGATATTTTCCCCAGTGTGCTTAAGCTTCAAGTTGGGCTAGGACAGGAAACCGCTTTTAATCTTACTTGATCGTAATGATCTGTTCAGCAGAAAGGTGAAATGCCTACTAGATCTATCATAACCTTTCCCCCTTCAATGAGACATTGCTAATAATTCAGTTAAGAAACCTTGCAGAGTTGACCAAAACTTCCTGAAGTGTTGATTCAACTCCTGTTTAGAAGATCACATGGCATTGAATAATTGCTCTTCCTCTCTGGGGGACCTTGTCCATGACATCTTTGTTTTCAAATCAATCACCTGTCTCAGCTCATATATAAGTATACATACACAGATACACACACACACATACATACATATAAATATGTATTTACACACATATACATATATGCATGTATACACATATGGGCATCTGTATATATGTTTATATACACACAAATATATACAAATAAGTATAAATATATCTGTATCTGAACACATATGAAACTGCTCTATAACAATTTATGAGTTACAATGGCGATAGACTTATATAACCAAGTAGGACCTTTCAGACCATGACTCCAAATTTGTAAATTTGTTTTCAAATATTGTCCTCTAGTATGCTTACCGTTTCTTCCTTTTTGGTGTAAATCTAATAAACATTATTCAGCCATTATTCAGGTTATGAGGGAAAAAAAATGGGGAAAAAAAACCCAAAGGAAAACCATATGTGAAACTGTGCTCAAGACAGCTCTGTTGGTAGTGTGCTAATAATGACTACTGGCACTTTGGCATTACCCTGTACTGTTTTCCTCTGGCTCATGCTCCTGTAGTGGCATGTAACATCATGTGCAACATTGTCAAAAGCTTTTGTAGACAAACCCAATACGTGTGATTAGTGCTTTCCTTTGCTCAGGAGGCTATTAACCTGTTATAGGAAGAAAGGAGATTGTTTTGACATGATTTGGTTTTTGATGGTGTTTGCAATTTGGCTTGTTCTCATCTTGTTTTATTCAAAGAACTGACATTCATTTACTTACTCTTTCCCTTTGGCCCCATGGACATTAAACTCAGGGATGTGTACATACCTCCCAGAATCACAGAATGGTTGATGTTGGAAGGCACCTCTGGTGGTCATCTGGTCCAACCCCCCTGCTCCAGCAAGGCCACCTATAGCCAGTTGCTGAGCACTGTGTCTAGACAGTTTTTGAATACCTCTCAGGAGGGAGACTCTACAGCCTCCCTGGGCAACCTATTCCAGTGCTCAGGCAACCTATTCCAGTGGTCCTTCCCCTGTTCCCGTTCTTTTACAGATGAACATCACTCTTGCTTTCTTCCAGTTCTTACCTGTCATTGCCACTAAACAGGTGTATGTTCCTGATCTTTTCAACTTGAAATCAGATGGACTAAGTTGAATTACCTTGAAGGTGACTGTAGACTAACCTGGTTGCACAGAAATGGACTAACAGTGCCCTGTAGTGGCTATTACTGTGGCATAAGGTAGTAACAAATACCTGTTGGGAAGGCACTGCATTAATTTCTTCTTACCCCAGAAAGATCACGTGGTTATGTTCAGTTACAAACCTTGTATTTACCTACTTCAGATCCTTGACATTTACCTTCTCCTTTGCAATTAAGTCTGTTGTAGGAAATATTTACTTGGTAATAATAAATTGAATGAGAATGATCTACCCTTCACCTGGCAAACAAGGACTGTAAGAGATATCACATCTACCTGTTCTCCTCAGTCTTTTTTTGTTTTTCCGATTTAGTTTGCAATTGGAATTTGACAGGTGTGAAAAGCTGAGTTAAATTCACTACATAATTCTAGCTAGAAGAAAACATGCTGGGACCAGATCTAGAATCCCCAAATTGGTGCTACTGCTGCTGCCAACATCCCCACTGTTTTATCTAATGGTTGACTGAATGCACGGAGGACAACATTTGTATCTTTCCCTCTCTTTTAGGTAGAAAATAGGCCTTATCATATGTCCTCAGGAAAAGTGTTCTGATCATCAGGCTGTAGGATGTTTTGAAACAGGCTGTTTTCTGTCTGATTCATTATTCATTAGATCAATTTTAGATATCCCATCATGAATGAATGCCCTAAACAACCTCCATTCTGAACTCTTTACTCAGCTATTATTTATATTAAACATCTGATAAAATATTCAATACCATCAAACTAACTGGAAGAGTGTCATAATACCCTATAGCCCACGAGTGAAGTTCCCTGACATCCCAAGCTGCTCTTTCCCCTCTCTGTCTCTGCTGGAGAGCACAGATTTGTGCTCAGGGCTTCCTGACCCCGGTAAAGATCCTCACCTGAAGATCAGGTGTTTTGTGCCATGAGAGGGAAGCACTGGACTTAGTAGAGGTCACAAGATAAAATAAAAATAACTTGCCCTCTGAGGTTTTATGATGTGGTGTTTAAGGCTTACTCCTTTAAGCATAACATTATAAAAAGTAATTTTAGAACCAAGAGAGTGCTATGAAAACAGATTTCTTTGAAAAACTATATTAATTGTCCTAGCATTTTTGCTCACTGAAGTCTACTTAGGCAGTTTAAGGGTATGAAATATGCAACATACACACTAGCAGTGCATAATTTAGGATTCTGTCATCTGTGTCTAAATGTCTAGACCAGGTATCCTGTTCAGTTCAGCAGTAGGCCAGCTGTTACGGTTTACCAACTACTATATAAACACTTGGAGCTTGGATAGATTTCAAAAATACTAATGCCTTTTGCTTTTCTAGTCTGGAAAATGACCCATTAGCTCTTCACCTACTGTATGTAAACTACAAACTAGACTATTTCAGCTATAAACTTGAAGATGTTCAGTTATTTCTGTAAATTGATTCATTTCAGTATAAAAGCATAACTACTGGACTTGTTATAAATAGTAATGGACATTTTTTCTGTTAGAAAGCAGCATTACCTTGGTAGAGTACAGGATTAACAATCAGGATTATTAACTTCTATCCCTGGTTCTTTCAATGATTTGCTGTAGTATTCCATGTAAATCACTTTCTCACCTTTCCAAATGCATTCCACATCTTAACTACTTTTCAGGTTATAATACTGATATTTGTAAAATCACTTGATATATTTGAATGAGTAGTATTGTAAGTAACAAAAGCTCTTTCTAGACACAAGAAAGTTCAGATGCAAATCTGAATATAACTGTATTGGATCCATGTGTCCTATATTAATAATATTGTTTTCTTCCATTTTCTTAGATCTGGCACAATAATAAAAGAAATCATTAATTACTTTACTTTGAGCAGACAACCTTGATGACTTCTTCCCTTTGTCTTCAGCTTGTTACTTTTATTGGTGTCAGTGGGAATTCCATATGTAGATCCAAGATTAAGGAGATAAAGTTGCCTTTAAAGTACATTGCCTGGCAAAGGTGCGTATTATTTAGAGTGTTGGGTACCCCTCCCTGCTCCTTTCACTAGTTCTGGACTTGCTGATATTTGTTTCCATTTATAGGAGTTCAAAATCATGCCAGCTGTAAAAATTAAGAAACACTTAGCATTGTTTAAGTATCAGTTCTATCAGGAAGTGTCAGGTGAGTGTTGCTTCTTTGCTTATATGCTTTACAATATAGGGATATGCCACAATATCTTGCTTTTTCTATGATACTAGGTCTGACATATAGTGTTACAGAAGGACACATTCTACTCAGCTTGTATTAAAGATGACATGTGTAAATATTAAGAAAAAAAATAAATAAAAAGGAAATAGTATCAATAAGTAACTTCATAGTGGATAAGATAGACACGTCAATGTCCAATTTTTAATACCTATTACGGATAAATATAGTCCAATTTGCTTGAACTCTGAGAATAATTGCTCCTATAAAGCTCCTTTATGTGCTTGCAGAATTAAGTTTTTTCAAAGGTAATAAGGTTAACAGCCGTTGTCTTTGAATTACTTCAAAGGGAATTTAGTGCTATCAGTCTTCAAAGTACTGAGACAAAAACACTTAGTCTCCAATGCAGCCCTGGAGGCCATACAGCTCTGCACTGCCTGAAAAGATCATTTTCCTGAAATATAGCAGTTTAAATGAGGGAAAGAAATTTGCAACATGATTTTTAAGACCCATCAGAGCGATCACTGTGCTGAAGTAACAGGCCCATTTGATTACAAGTGTTGCAAAGCTGCAAGGCTTAAATATATGATCTTTTGAGCTACAGGGCTGGGCCAACAGTCTAGATGAAGGTGACACAGTTTATACAAGCAGTAATTTGCTTTGTTTTACCTGACCCAGAGTAGAAATGGGGTCTTCATCTCACTGCAGAGGTGATGGACTTCTAATCTCAAACTAACTGTAGAGTCCTAGCATCCTTCAGCCGCCTTCTTATCAGATGAGATGATGAGATCAACATCTCAGATGTTCCTGTGGCTCCATGTCTTCTCCTCAGAGGCATGTGGAAGCACAGCTGGTCAAATTTGACACGTTGATGAAAAACAGAAACTAACATTCTGAATTGTTTTAATTTTTGTTTTTCTTCATAAATTTCACTTTTAGCCAGGAAGGAGGGCTAGCAGAACTGGAGAACAGAAGTAGATGATTAATCTGAGTGGTCCTACCAGGAAATCTTGGCAAAACACAATTAGGTTACAAGGAATGATCAACTCCTTATGTGATTAATTTTAAAACTTCAAAATTGGCCTATGCAGGAGAATCTGTCACAGTTTATGGAGCTGGTAGGAGCCGAAGTTGTTTATGTAGGGAAAGCTAAATAAATGTTAGGAAAAATAGAAGAAATTATCAAAAGAAACAATTTTTAATATTTTCTTTATAAGAGATAGTAAGCATAACACTAAAGCTATCATAAGGAGTTCTGTGTTCTATGAAAAGACACTGTGTGTTTAGCAAAGATTTAGCCTCCAAACTAAGCAGCAGGACTCTTTTTCTGCCTTACCTGCAAATTTCAGCAGAGACTTAAAAGATGGAGCTGTTAGTAACAGAATCATTACCATGTAATTAGCTCAGAACATTAACTGAAATGCAGGACAAATTAATTTGCTTTACAATAATTAATTATTGGTATTTGAGAGGTGAAAATATTGTAAAGTAATTTTTTGTATTAACAAATTATTTAATTATTTAATTGTTAATTAAAAGGTTAAAAATATTTAATTTGGTTTACACTAACTGACTACTTCCATGTAACAGCTAAATATATTTTAATGATAAAGATAACAACACAATATTTAATTAGCTAATTAATCATAAATGAATTATTTAATTTGTTTTGCTGTAATTAAATATGGATATGTAAGAGCTATTCTGTTCTAATAACGACATCCTGTACCAAAGCAAAAATCATTCCAGCTATAGTGTCATTTCAGGCTGACCATAATAATGATTGCTTGTTATAGTGTCAAAGTAGTTATGCACCTGGGATTAAATTAAATCTCAGTGCAAAAGCGACAAACGACAGTGATTTCAAGGGAATTACTCTTGCATATCTTGGGTCAACTTCTACTACCCTTTACTCATTATGCAATACCTGTTAAATCCCTGTAACACCCCTCTTGCTTCCTTCCTTGTTTTTCCTGAAAGCACTTTGGCCTGGTATATTGAATTATGAGACTAAAAGTATTTTGGTATTTAAAATGCTTTATGGAATTAGTCTGACAGATGTGAGAGATCACTTCACCAATCCGTCGGATAGGTATAAGAAATATTATTGCCCTGTATTCTTCATTGGTATCTAGTCTTTGTGATGTTCTCACCTCCTGTCAGAATACCTGAATGCTGTATACTGAAACTTAAGTCTTGCAATGCCTTGACAATAGATACCCAGATAACTGCATATTAAATATAGGAGAATTTAGATAAATGGATAGTGATACCTCTGAAACTGTAGTCTCTCTGACTGTGTAGTACTTCCATTTTATTTTGTGCATTTGTTTCTGTATTATCTGTAGGTATCATAAAAGAATTAAGACACAAGATAGTCTTCTAGGCTTCAAGAGTTAAGGTTCCTTGACTATAAAAATATGTGGGAACTACTTTCATTGATTGCTTTGTGCCATAAAAACATCAAAACAAACTACAATACTACATAAAAGCCTTTATTTTGGAAAATAATCAAAGAAGTCTTCCAAATATTTGTCTCAGCCTAAGGAAGGTAAGTATACGGCAAAAAAAAAAGGGTTTGGCCCAAGAGTTATGCCTGCCAGGCAGCTTTCTGAGCATGTGAACCACTCATGGTATCACATAAAGACCTATGTTAGAGAGAGGCTGCAGGGGGCTCAGTCCTGTACATGAATTTGCTCTGTTGGACCCATGCAGGATCCCACTGATACCATCAGGACTCAGGGAGGAATAAAGCCAACCAGCTCCACATAGATTTATTTGCAAGGATCAGAGTCTTAGATGGTGAACATGTGAATTTTGTCGAATGGTTCATTAATTTTTAACAGCTTGGGGGGAAACACAATGAATGACAAAACCATTAGTTTCACAGCTCATAGATCATAACTCACAGAGAAGGAGAGAGAGAGCAGGCCAGAGTACTGTAATTCCCCACTAAGGGCTCCCATCATCAGGAGCACAAACTTCCTGTTGCATGGTGGGGAGGCATTCGGCTGCATTTGGCAGCAGACATCAATTATTTCAGAAGTTTAGTTTGCTACAGTGCAAGGGTGTAGGTTTTTGAAGAATAATTAATAGGAATGCTAATGGTTTCTTTTGCCAGTATTTTATCAATGTTGGGATATATCCTTAGACTATTGAAAACATATCCATAGATTTAAGTGGATTTGAGCCTTTAACAGGGAATGACCTTGAGAGCAGGTGATCTTTTCCTCTAACTACATTATTTTTGAATTGGAAAGTGCAGTATTGACCCCTGTACTTTTCAATTATCGGGCTCATTTAAAATGCTTCAAGTTTTGTTTCTCCTAACAGTGCCAAAATAAAGGCAAAGGTAACCAAGACTATGAAAGTAGAATACTCTTTTCTTCTAAGCCTAGGAAAATTGTCTGTGCGTACTGATGGGCTCCCTCAATAGCTGGAGGAAAGAACAGTGAATCCCAATTTTTCCCTAGGAGAGATTTCCAGCAGTAGCACACCTGGAAAGCTCTGACCTACACTGCAACCCCTGCTAGGCAGGGCAAGACTTCCAGGACCATGGCAGAGAAGGCAATGGATAAAATGGTTGTTCAGAAAGGAGATTCAAAAAATGGGATCATCTTTAATGGGATCACTCAGTAGGGGACCAAACTGTGAATGAATACTCTCATGAGAAAGAAATAAAGGACTCCAAATTAACAACAGGTTGATGTGACAGGGCTAAGGGGAGTGGAAATTAAGTTCATAATTGGTCTGAGATATTTGCCTTTCTGGAGTCAAAAGTTTAATGGAGGCAATTGACCAAAGTTTGCCTTTAACTCCTTAAATATTGTACATAATATGAAGAAGTAGGTTTCTTTACGTTTAAAGAATAATTTTTACTAAATATGCTTAACATGCAAGACTTGGTAAAATGCGTACTCTTACTGACTTCCCCAAACCTAGAACTGGCATAAAACTTAAAATTTTTGTCTTACCTGGAACTTCTGAAGTACCATATTTCTGTTCTCATGCTGAGGAAAGTTGAAAAATTGAACTTTCGGAATGCTAATCCCAGAAAAAGTGTCAGAAGCTTTCAGTTCATTAAAGGATTATGCATTTCCTGATGGACTTCCTATTTAAATAAAAATGTGTAACATCTCCAAATGTTTTTGTTTGGCTTGCTGAACTGCCTTTCCTCTTTTATAGAGATTTGATGGAGGAATGTTTCTCGATTCTGCAAGTACCTGGCTGATGATACCTCCTAGATGAGGCCCATGATAAGGCTTGGTAGGAAGGAAGGATGCACTGCACTGCAGGAGAGGAAATCTTCAATGGATCTGGGCTCAGAAAAAAGAATGGTACCTTGAACTATGTGTCTTATGGGGCAGGGGGCTGCTAAGAAAGTGTTGAACTGATTAAGTTCAACAAACAAAACAATTCTGATAGATGAAATATTTTATATGTTCCATTGATAAAGAAGAATTTTTAAGCCTAAACAATATATCTTTCCAAATAAGACTTTGATTAGGTAGAAAATGTTGACCAGTTACATTTTAATTTTGTAATAAATCTTCATATTAAAATATCTGTTGCTGGATACTGATGTTGCATTTCATGCCATTTCTTTTGACAAGCAGTAGAAACTCTTGAGTGTGAATTAGGTTCATTGACAGAATGTGTTCAGAAACTGCTGTCCCTAAAACACTAATTTTAACACATCCAACATCTGCATTACATTAGATTTAATTCATACAGAATAATTCCAGTGATTTACAGTAAGTATTGAAAGCAATTTAAAACATATGTCTCATAAACTGTCTGCCATAATCTATGTAGACACATTGCTACAGCACAGATGCTTATGCCCAGGATGCTAAAGAACAGGTTTAAGTGTATTTTTGCATTTACTGAAAATCTTTAAAATTTTCTGTCAGTTCTTGACTTCTGGGTATCATATACAACTACCAGCCAGAGCCTATTTTTACTATCCCTAAATAGCTTTTGTGTGATTCTGAGAGTAAGCATGAACTGATTTTTCTTGGGATAAGCTACCACGATGACACGCCACTAGTTGAGCTGGACGCATACTCAGCTAAATTTATGAGAACTGGAAACATTTGTTTATGGGTGAATCCATCCTTTCATGGGTGTGTCATGCATTCCAATAGCCATGACAGATGCTTTTATAGTTCTGTATATATATGTCCATTCCTATGACATTTGTCTGTGGTAATTCTACATTGTAGATCATTGTAGAATTGTTCAATTCTACATATTGTTCAGCATTTTCACCTCACAATGTTCAGGTAAGATTTTCTGCACTCTCTTTGTCAAGAAATGTGTGACTGACACTGATACGGCAGCCCACTCGTATCTACAGCTAACTGAGAAGGTGACAGCCTGTTGAGACGGAAGATTTCTCATAAATGAACTATGTAAAAGTCTTAATCCTGCTTCCTATAGAGGTCAGTGAGAGTTTTGCATTTGACTTTGTGGAAGCCAGATTGGTCCCCGGTTGAACAGAAAACAATCACTCACTGTATAGCGAGAATTTACATCCTGCAAAGAGAGTGTCTATTAGTAAAAGTGACTGACATAGGGGTCACTGGGCAATTTTAGTAGCCTACAGATCATTACATTTAGTACCCAGGTTTTTTTCCTTTTATGCAAGAAAAACTCATAGTGACTTCAGTAAGAGTTTTTCTTACTTAAGGAGTACAGGATTGGGTACTTAGTTGAGAACTGAAGCAGCATTAATGACTTCCATATGTCATTGCATAAACCTCATTCATGTGTTTTTGATTTAATGGATTATAAAACAGAAAACAAAAATATTCTGTGTAACTTTTTGTGAGAAACAGAAATGCTTTAAAGATCACGGATGAGAACAATTGGATTTTAGTTAGATGTGCAGTAATTGTTTGAACCCTGGAAATCACTTCTACAAAACAGTCTCTTGTTCTTTTTGTTCAGTCTATCTGTCTTACATACTGTTTCCATTCTCTTGTCTTCGCCTTTTTTATTTCCAAAAGCCTTGTGGGGATATTATGTCAGCACTTCTTGACCTCATGTGGTGAAGTTGTCAGTGTTGAATTAAGTATTTTTTTAATATAACCATACCAATCCCATGCACAGATCTTCCATGCAATGTCCTTGATTGCACAGTGAGGTGAAAATGCATAGGGTAATGCTGTAACTGAACTAAAGTGAGAATGTGGAAGCTAGCAAAAGGATATGAACTTGTTACATAATGATTGACTCAACATATGAATAGTGTTTACCACTCAGTTTTGTGCAGGAATCCTTAAGCACAGACACGGACCCTGCCCTAGGATATGGGACTGCAAGGAGAGCAAGACTAAAAAAGAAAATAGAAATAAAACCCTCTGCCACTGAATCTGTAAATAGTATTAGCAGCATCCTTAGGTACTGAAAATAATTAACCTCTTCTTTTGTTCTAAAGATCATACTAAAATACCGTATAACCCAGTCCTGTAAGGACAGCTGTCCAAAGTGGACTTCTACTTTGAGCTCAGGATCTGGGATTTGCAATTATTTGTATTCTCTAAGTCAGGTTTCCCCCCATGGCCATTATTTGGGTTCCTCTGCCAGATAGCTGTAGGCAGACAGGATGAAAACAGCTGCTATTTTTGCATTTACTGTATTCAAAATTTAGCTTGTAATTTACCTGGATGTGAATGATGTAAAATAGTGCAAGCCTTAGATCATGATACAAGGAGTTGATCTTTTTCTTCATATTTATTTAATGAACTGTGCTGTGTTATTCTTTTACTGATGAAGTAAGGAAGAAAACACGAATATGGTAGTCTTTTAAGGAGCTGTGGTCACACCAGACTAGCAGTTTTCAAGCAAACTTGTTGTGCCTGGAGATTTAGGTCAGTAGGTCAGGAATTACTCATTTAGAGAAAAAAGGTTGACACTGACCAACCAAGTGGTTGTCAAGGCTGTAAAATTTAGCAGCACGTGTTGAAACAGATGTATGTAAAAACAGCAAATAATGCAAGCTGAAATGAAATAAAAGGATCAAGGCACTGGAAACATCTCCAGGCCTCTTCCTGTGGATTACTACATTTTTAAGGGCTTTACTGAGGGCATTGTCAACTCTTGAGGAAGGAAGACGAGTCAGTAGAAAGAAATGAATAAGCAGTCATCATTTCATACATGCAAAATGTAATTTTCCGACTGTCTACAATCTAAATATTTTCCCCAGGAGTTTATATATCTCTTTCCCTGTAAAGTAAAGTTAGAGCTTCCTCCATTGTACACTTCCAGGCCTTTGACCCCCTCCACTGTTTGAAGCGGTTTCTCTCTCGTCTCTCCTCATTCTTTGGGTGGTGCTTGGTGTCTCCCCTCAGTGTGGTCATTCTCTGCAGTATTGCCTGTGTGGGGCACCCTGGAGCGCTGTCTTATGAAGCTAGCAGAGAGAAATGAGAGAATTCATGGAAAACAGGTTGTGGAGAAGGAATGAGTAGGTGGTTATTATCTCAGAACATTTCCCATCCCTCACCATTCCTCTGAAATCCTGATGGAGCTTTCCAGCTGAATTATATGACCACTGAAGTATCACTCATCTAATCCTAAACTGTTTATGTGTCATTGATGAGGAATGCTGCTTCTCCATTTTGATTTTAAAGAAATTATTTGATCAATGTAAGCAAAAAACTGAACAATCCCCCACTTCTTTGCTCTCACAGGTTGCTAAAAAGTTCTGTCTCCTCTGTTTTGGATTGCTGATGCAGGAGCTGATTGCTGATAGAGGTAAGAGATTGTTTATCAGGACATAGGCGATGCCTCCTGGGTGGTAGCCATATTAATGGTTATGTTTTAGCTACGTAAGCGTTAGTGTGAATTGTATTTAGCTTGATTTTAGGCAGATAGGGCCTCACAGAATGTTAGAACTAGTAAACCATTATATAAACTTGATAGAAGAAAGAATCTTTTTACAGTGAGTACAATCAATCACTGGAACAACCTCTCCAGGGACGTGGTGGAGTTCCCATCACTGGAGATTTTCAAGACGTGATTGGACAGGATGCTAGATAATCTCAAATAGGCTCCTTTTCCCACGAAAGGTTGGACCAGACGATCTTTTGAGGTCCCTTCCAACATGAGTTGTTCTACAATTCTATCATTCTATGATTAATTTGAAAATAGGAAGCAAGCCACACAAACGAAGTAACTCAGTAAAAAGAATCTCTGTCCTCAAAAAGTTTTTGTCTTAATGTTGACAGTAAGTTTTCAAGGCATTCAAAATTAGAGGCGGGGGATCATCTTGGACATCTCTTTTTATCGCCCTGCACACTTGATTCATCTAAAGTTCCCAGTAAAACAGACCAGGAGCTTGTGTCCCCAGCCAGAAGCAGGAAGTCCTTACAGCCTCTAGAGGTACACTATTCTTGCTGGCTTTCTAGGCAAGTTTTTGATATCTAGGTAGGCATCCAAATTCAATGCAAACCCTCTGAGTCTTCTTACTGGAATTTAGTAGTTTCCTCCACCTAAAAGCAGTAGTAGTTGCTCACTATACAAATAGTTGAAAAAATGTGTATACTCATTCTCTCTACAATGATGTAATTAGAAAATTAAAGGGAAACATTGTATATAATTTATTTCCTGAGGTACACTTGCAGGGCAGTTTTAGATATATAGTGTGTTACTGTGTTATTAGTGACAAATTACTGTGAGGCTTTTTGAGTATGTAGATAAAATGATAATACAAGATCAACTAAAAAGTGGATAACTTGGATCAACATTTAAAAAAAAATTACTCTTCAGCCACCATCCCCCAAACCCTCAGCATTTGTTTTTCATTTATAAACTTTGGTGGCAGAACATTGATCACATTGTGTCAAAGACTTAAAGAAATATCACTTTGAGAAGAAGGATTTAGTTGAAGAATGTACTTTGTTAACAGAGATGGTAGTAATAATGTATGGAGTGTAATATAAACATACGGCATGGCTTCCAGCTGTTTGGCTTCAAGGTTATTATGTGCACTGTGAAAGAATAAATGAATGTTTAGATAATGCAGCAAAACATTTTGGAGTCCATCAGTTACTCTTTCTGAAGATGTAGGAAAGTTTCCTTTCACTATTAATTCTGAGGTACATAATAACCTTGACTGGGTAGATCCTAAAAAATTAGAACCACCAGTGAATTTTGAGAGTGAACTTAAAAGTTAGTTCAAGAAAATCCATTACCTCTTCCTAGATACAAACATATTCTCTGTCTTAAAATTGTTAGCTTTCCAGAAGGAAATACAATTTCCAGTCAGCAGTACAGTTAATATGAAATAGAGTCTTCTATTCTGATACTGGTTTAAATCTAGGCCAGTATAAGTGAAAATTTTGGCAAATTCAGCTTTTAGAGGAAATATATATTTGGGACAATTGTCACAGGTCAGTGTGTACTAAAAAGGTGGCTGTGTTTTTCTGATTTCTGCACTTCTGATTTTTTTCCTTTTTTATGCCAGATATTCTCCAAACTGCATTTGAGGGAAGTTCTTTAAGACAGCTTTATTGTTTTTACAATACTTTTGAGGGATCACATTTTCAATGGGAAAGTATTTCTGCTTCTTGAGCCATTTCTTGTACATGTGTGTAAACTCTTGACAATATAACCTGCATCCATATTTACACCTAGGAAAAAGTGTACATATCCAGAAAAAGAACAGAAGCTGAAAATGAGGGTAAATGCAACATAACATTTGATTTCTAATGCTTGGGTTGAAGGAGACCTTGTTCTGGTGTCACCACATCCCACTGGGTACAATACTCTTCTTAATGAGGACTAGAAAGTTGAGTTTTAAATCAAATATAAGGAACTTCTGAACTCGGTAATTCCTTAAGACACATCATTTAATGAACAACACTGAGATTTAAATATGAAACGTACAAATTGTGCAATGTGTCGAAAGAGCTTGGAATTGACTGAATGAGACTTGGTACGCTTAGGCAGATGGGAATCCTATTTGTGAACCTGCATTTAAGGGCTGTTATTTTGGCCATAAAGACAAGTACAATTTACAAACAAGAACTTCTCTTGTTAACCTCCTGATACTTTTGCCAAGAAATTTTAGAACTGTAAGATAAAGGAAAGTAAGAGACATGATTTAAGAGGTTAAGTATCTCTTCAGTCTGGTCTGTGGGCTCCGGCCTGAGATATGAAGGTGGCTGCCAACTCACCAAAATATAACAAAAGTTAAGCAATGAAATGAATTACAGTCTTTCTCCTAGGTGTTTCATTTCAGCAAATGGCCTGCATGTTGGAACAAGATACAAACACAGTAATTATGCCTGTATATAATGCAGGGCTGTATGTGTGTGTATGTATATACACAGTATTATACAGTAAAGTGAACTTTTTGTTAAGCCATTATTTTTCCATCTTTGCATCCAGATTTCACTTAGAGGAAAAATGACAGGATTTAGCTCTCTTACTGTCATTTCAGGAAAATGTTCATGTTGGGAGAATGGCCACTAGGGAATTTGGGTTTACCCAGTGAGCCAGAGCATAGACAACAACTGTTTTTGTTTCTTGGTGTTATTCTGTCCAACTCACTGGTATTTCTGCATTCATCTTACAGCACTACACTTGACCCCATCCTCCTATCTGAGGTGAAGCTATTCAGCACTACTATCTTCTTTTCATCACTAGCATAATTTTTTTGTCCTGTCTTGCTGTTAATAGTGCTCTTGGCTGGCCTTCTGCATTGGTCTTCACTGTTACACTATCAAAAGTTATTTTCTCAGTTCATGTAATTTAGTCCATGATTTAGCTGGTTTTTTGCATTGTTGTTGTAAGAAAAAAAAGTGCATTGATTGTCCTGATTCTGAGTCTGGAACAGCATGAGCAGAGCCCCAAGCTTCTAGGCAGCTGCTTTAAAGACAAGTAACAAAAAAAAAGAAGACAATAGAACTCCATAAAAGCTCACAGGTTTGTTCACATGGGTCCAGTTATGGGATTGGGGTCCAAAAATTATGTCACTTTTGCATGTCCTTACAGATGGTTTGTAAATAACTTATTTTTGGCCAGGTGCTCCTTTTTTATTTTGGTTACTTGTGTAAGTCACATCACTACCACAACACATGTGGGGGCTCCAAAGGCATAATTATATTTCAGAACTGGGCACACTTGTACAAAGTGCTAAAATGACTTATCAAGGACCACAGAGGAAGCTTGGGGCAGAAAAAGAATGGAATTTGCATTTCCCATAACCTTGCCCAGTCCTTGAACCACTGGTACATCCTTCTGTTTCACTGTAACTGTCAAGACTGTGACTTATAAGTTGTCCAATCTGCAGTCAGGCTTGAAAGCTTTAGTTTTTAGAGCTGACTAATTTGTAAAAGAAGAGAAACTTGAAGTATTCAAATAAACTTGCAGAAAAAGGGGCTTTGGTCAACTCTGAATATCATTTGTATTCACTGTGCATTGCTAATTATGCAACTGAACCTCCTTAGAATGAGTTTCTTCTGAGAAAGAAAGGTAAGTGGTGGATATTTTTCATACATAACTTTTCTATAACATACAACATCCTGCAATGTGTGCTCAGTAACAGACAACTGGGCTCAGAAAAATAGAAAAATTCCACATCTAGCATAAAACATAAAATCAGTGAGAAAAAACATTGCTGATATTAGGAAGGGTATGATTTCACTTTCAAAGTTTTAACTCTGAGTGGACCATTTCACCCATGTTTCATGGGTAAAAATAGATAAACAGTTTTAAATAATAAGAAATATGAAAGGATTGTGATCCTCTGTAAGGAATTCTGAAAAAAACCCAAAATGACAATGTTTAAAAAATAATTACATGAAGACTGATTTGCCCCTCTCAAGGAATTAACTTCTTTCTTGTCTTTTTAGCTAGATCAATACAAATTAAACCATTAAATTTAGTTTATGCTGAAGAAATCTCTCCTGATCTTCATGAGTTAAGAGCTTCTGCTGTGAACAGAAGGATGTTTGTCATATATTTCAAAGTTATTTAACATTCTTTTCTTAAAAGAATAATTTTCTTTAAAAAATACTTTATATGTCTTAAAGTCACTGTATTTTAATTGATTTTTTTTCTCATCACTAAAGCTTACCTCGCTTGTTGGCACTTTTCTTCTCCCTGGAAAACTTTGACATACAATTTATTTATTGTAGTTCCACAGTTGTTTCTGCTTCATCTGTCACTAAGTTCTCCTTACACAAGTGCAGAAGTATGCAACAATGAAAAATAACGGCAGGAGCAAAACTCAACAAACATTTCCAAGGCTGCAAGAGAGTCTGGTCTGGCATGAGAGGAAAGAATGAAGGTTCAGGTCATGGGGGTAAAATGGGTTCCTTATTTTTTCTGAACTGTTTTCCCCTCCTCTCAGTGATACCATAAAACAAAAGCTACTAGTAACACAAAACATTAAGCCACTGCTTCAGTGAATTTATGTAGACCTGTATTCCAGGAACTGCTGCAACTAACTAAGAGAGAAGCCACTCTTACTTTGTGAGGCCAAACTTCATCAAATTTTTAAGGAATGATGCAACTAAGGTAACTAGTAATAAAAATAATTTCACAATTTTCAGTTTACTAAAACGCACCTTGGGTCTCTGGCCAAGATAGATCTGTTAGATTTTGCTTTAGAAGTGTCTACAAGTGATAGCCATTTATCACATCCCCACTGAAAGCTCTCAGGTCTAAGAGGAAAAAAATTACCACTCACTTCACTGAGTGTGAAGACAGATGAGACTGCCTTAGCAGTCCTCATTTGGGTGCTTTGGGGGAAAAATCAAGATCCTTCACTTTAATCAGCTGTAGCAAATAGAGTTTGGGCATTGATTTCAGCTGCATGTTGCCTGCTTCCAGCTAGTGCAGGGGTCACCTGGCATACAGGTGAAATGAGTTTCTCTCTGCACTTACTTCCTCTTCCACTTCTTTCTAGTACAAAACCAAACAAAGTATCTTTAAACTGCTTAACCTCATCTGATTGACCAGAAAGAAACAGAAGTATTAAAAGTTTGAAAGATCTGAAAAACTGTTTTAGAAGCAACCATCTCATGCTTATCATTTACTGTCTTTTATTTCAGCCCAGAAACTAACTGTACTTTTGTGAAGGTGCATGTTAGCAAGTCAAAAATGGATAAACAGGCAATTTATGAACAAATCTGGACTAAAAATTCACAGGCACACCTCTGGTGCAGTATCTCCTGAGAAAGCACTTCAGCAGTGCATGGAACCCCTTAGTTCTGAGAGACAGTTCTGCACAGGGCTCTGCTGCCTTCCACGCTCTCCTGACCCACCAGAAAGCTCCCAGTTATTGTCTTCCTCTCTTTCCTCTTCAAGAAGAAGATAATGAACTTCCTATGGTCAGATATGCAAATGTGGAGGACCAGGTAAAATGGTACGTGGATGAGTGAGGAGCTGAAAACTAAGGTGAAATTACCCTTTAATATTTTAAACAATATATGTATAAAGATTCATGTGGCATTAGCCAAAAGCAAACTAATTGATTTTTTGTGATTTTACCACTGTATTATACATACATGGTTCCTCTTTTGTGCAAAAGCCTGTTCTAAAACCAAATTTGGGTCCATGACACAAATACCCAGGCAGCTAGACACCCAGAGATGTACAGCACTGACTCCAGTGGGACTTGCATGCATAAATACTGTTGTAGAGCTGAGCCATACTTAGCACTGGAATGGTTAAGGACATATTGGGGATGTCTTGCAGTTGAAGCTGCCTAAATATGTTTGAATTATTAGTGGGTTAGCACAGAAAGCAGGAGAGGCTACTTAAGCATTTCTTACCCTGTTCAAGTTGTTTATCAAGTTCAGCCAAAGTTAAATGTTATGTTCAATGCACTTCAAGTTTTATAGGTGGTATGGGGATAGATACATGAAGGGCTGTGTTACTTCTGCTTGTATTCAGCAATTGCTAACCTTCTTTTGCTTATTATCTAAAGCTGGTCTCCATGGGTCTCAACTATTTGGGACACATACATTTAGCAACACCCTTATGTTAATATGGCTCTCCTGAGATCACAGCTGGGACACAGAGTTTCTGTAGCGGCTTATGATTAGACTAAGACTTTTCTCTTTCCAGCTTTTATTTCTTATGTCACTGTAGAATCACAGAGCCTGGTTTTGCAACTTCTGCCCACTTAAATTCTGGAGATGTCTCAGGGAGATGATGGTTTCTTGATTTTATTTATTTATTCTTAATTAAGCCTGCTGTCACTGAAAGAGTTTTTACTGTAAAGACTTTTAAACCACTATTATTTCTGAAGGAATAACAAAGCAATATGTTCACATCCACCTTCTCTTGTTCTCTCATCGTGAAAAAGGAAAGTATGTTCATCACTGCATTCATACCAGAGGGTACCATTTGCTTAAAGCTACCATCTAGGTTGCTCGTACAACAGCTACTTAACCTGCTTCAGTTGAAATCTGCTGTGCTACTGTAAACTGACTAAGTACTGGATGTGTCCTGAATCCACTTATGTTAACTGAAGAAAAGGATAAGGCATACCCGATGAGTATCTCTACCACCAGATCCAAAGGGATGCGCTGCCTGAGGGAGTCTGCAGTGGGGGACTGTAATTTCCTGCATTGACATGGCTAAATTTCAAAAAGGATGCCCAATGCCTGAAAGTGGGGTCCTAGGCCAGTACAGATACAATTGGGAGTCCCAAAAAACTCAGATTCCTTTCACAGGAGAGAGTCTTCCACAAGTTTTGGGTCTTGACTTGCTGTGTCTAGGTTTGACCTTCCTGCGTCCAACATGCATAGTTGTACATATATGCACAGTCTTTCAAACCGATGGTATTTCTCTGCTGCTTAAGTGGTGCACAGTTTTCTCTCTTCTATATGACAAGAGGCTGTTTTACTGTTCTTTGATTCCTTTTGCAGTATTCGTCATGGCTGCTCCAAAAAGGCAAAGCCCTTATCCTGTGACTGCTTTAGTGCAGCCAGTTTTCTGTCTCCCTGTTAGACAGGGTACACCTATACATCTGCAAAGGTGTACAGATGTTGTGTACTGAGTGAAGAGACAAACTGAGTGTTTTCACATGGGGGTCATCTGTACATTCTGGCAGAGGACAAATCAGGAGGCATCTAAGGTTATCAGGAAGTTCTCTGGTACTAAGCGAATTGATGGTGTTTCCTATTTAGTAAAGAAAAAAAGTCTGCAATTAATATTGTTTAAATGTATTTATTGCTTGCAAGGATTTTTCTTAGATGAAGCTTTTAGTTTCATTCTGTTTAATGCTGTCCTTGCTAAGATCCTCCAAACATTAGTTGATCCACATTCTACCTGTTTTGTTTTTCTGGAAAAATCTGGAGAAATGCAGGGAAGTTTTGATGTCTGCCATATTGTGAAAGACTATCAGAACATCACATGTGAAATATGAAGGAAATTAACTACACATCCGTAACATCTGTTTCAACACCTTTTCAAATTTACATGTGTATTGGAAGAACAAGCAATTCAGGTACTGCCTATTTCTGTAGTGTCCCTGAGTTCCAAGACCATGAGTGGGGGGATAGTAGTGATGTTATCAACCTCCAACAATAATATGAAATAATACTTACCAAAATACGTAAATAATGAGGCAATGGTTTTTTGTCTCCACTCTCCTTTCACTATAAACTTTAGAACTAGCTAGACCACCTGTGGTTTGACAACCAGACATTCATTTATTAATTATCTCACAAAAGTGCTGTGGTCATATCTTCTGTCCCTGAAATTCAGCTCAGTGGGAGGGAGAGAGACACTGAAATGGCGTCAATGAAGCACACGAACGCGAGAGTAAAACCAGCTGTTCGGGGTGCAGCGCTCTTTTTGCAGAGATCAGTCTGACATACCGCACCCATACGGCACATACCGGATCAATCCCCCCTGTTGTTGCATTAGCTGCATAAACAGCTGAAGAAAGGCTGAGCTGCTCTCCAGCTCCCCTCCTCCTTCCCTTTTTATCACCCAGCTGTGAGAATTCATGCAGACAGTTTTATTGATGTAGAGTTAGTCCTGTTTTGCAGGATAAAGCTCTTAGCATGTCACAGCCTCGTAGTGGGTGTTACTTTGCAGTTAGGGAATTTGGTCAAAATTCCTTTCTGTCTTCCTCCCTCCTTCTTTCCCTCCCCCCTTGTCTGTCTTTAACTTTATAATAGACATATTTGACAAAAACTATGAAATAATTGCTGAAAAGTTGCTTACTCTTAAGGTTTAGTATAGTCATTGCAAGAAAGTGTGTGTAATGCATATATGGATTTAGTTTTTAATATATTGCATATATTTTGTAACTTTTGCATGATGTTGATATTTCCTATGTAATGAATGGCCACATATGATGCATATGCAGTATGATGGCACTATGCTGAGGGCTTATTGACACTCAGATATATAGCCGGTAGCTGATACTTCAAGAAATAAACAAAGATACTCTTCATCCTATCCATTCTTCTATTTACTGGCACTGCAAACGTGCAAATAGTCATAAGTATTAGATCACTAAACTGGTGTAGTACGTATTTCATTGCAGAAGTACATGATGATTTTCAAAATTCACAGCAAAAATTATTGTTAAAAAGGAATGGCAATTTAATATAATGTAAGATAGGGCTAGTCTCACAGCTGAACCTTGTAGGTGTTGAATTTATTAATGATTTTATTGATTTTGCATTGGTCTGCTTTATTTTTTAATTTTTATATTTATTTTTATTTCCTTCTGTCTTGAGTACCAGTGAGCACTTTCTCAGCTGGCTGATTGCTGAGCAGGGCTCTAAGGAGGGACCTTGAACAGTGACAGCAGCCAGAGCTGATAGTTGCTCCTGCCACTTCATATGGCCATCACAGCCTGTGATGTAGGATGCAAAGAGATACAGTGACAGCACTGTTGTCTGTAACACATTAAAAGACCAATCTTGAACACATAACAGTGCTACCAGTTCGCATGATTTTTATTGTTTATGTTGCAACATTTGTTTGCTCTTCCTAAAATCTGAACTACTGCATACTTGTGATTGAATGAAAATTTTAACGCACAATATAAATTTCTAACCCTCATTTTACCACCACCCCTCCATATCTTTTCCCCAGTCTTCTAAAATTCACTCCTAGATTTGAAACTCTACAGGATGTAAAAAGAAATCTTTTAAAAGCAATTTTTCAAATCCATGTATTAGCTGATAGTCCTAAAATCTGAACTACTGCATACTTGTGATTGAATGAAAATTTTAACGCACAATATAAATTTCTAACCCTCATTTTACCACCACCCCTCCATATCTTTTCCCCAGTCTTCTAAAATTCACTCCTAGATTTGAAACTCTACAGGATGTAAAAAGAAATCTTTTAAAAGCAATTTTTCAAATCCATGTATTAGCTGATAGTAAAATATTAACTAGATTGGAGGTTGTACCTTTAGACCCTTCTCATGAATGTTTTCTATCACAGTGGTCTTAGATTTTAAATATATTATAGCACTGAAAAATTATGGTTTTATTACACGTGTGGTTAATCTAGTTGATGGTTAGACCATGGAAGAATGAAGGACACAAATCAGTTAAGGGTGTAAATGATATTGTGTATGTCAGTACTATTAGTTCACCTTTTTAAAACTGGTAGAAGAGTAGGTGAACAACAATACGTCATAATGACATTTTCTATCATTAACTGAGTGAGCTGAGAATTTTAACAAGTGCAAGTTTACTCAATTTAATTTAAGTTTAATAAATTTCTTTACAATTGTCATAAGCATTGATTTGATACAGATTGGAAAAACAATTGGAGCTCCTCCAGCCTCAGAGTTTGCATAATTGTTGTACTCCATACAGAGTTTCACTCCATAGCTAGTTTCACTAAAATCACAGGCTTTAGAGAAATTTCCTCATGTCAGTCTCTTAATTTCTTCACTATTGAAGCTGCAGATGCAGAACTTCAGAGCTCCAAAGGGTATAGTGACAGTGAATTTGCAAAAAAATGTAGGGGCTTCAGTACAACCTAGAGCATCAGCTCAATCTTTGATAATTTAGAAATACATTGACTTGAGTTTGGTTTTAGACTGTGCAAATTTCAAAGGAATATATTTCTATTAGACATATCTTCCCTTTGTTTACTTTCTATTCAATCTCTCTTTTAATTTGTACATAGTTCCTTTGTGGTTCTCTATCAGATCAGAGAAGCTCTCTGATCTCTAGGATTTACAGACTGTGCACCTCGTCTTTGCAGAGCAAGTCTTGAAAGTGGTAAAAAACTGCAAAACATAAGGTTTGGTTTCGCTTCCGTATCCTTTCTTTGGGGGGAATGGGAAGGAATGAAGGTCTTTTGCCAAGTTCAGAACAATTGGTTGAATTTGATTGTTGAATGTTAAATTAATGTAGGAGTTGACTTAATTGCCACATCCTGGAATAACTCTTGAGTATAGAGTAGAATAAAGATTTTCAATCTTACAGTTTGTTAGTTGAGCTTTTTTTGTTTTTTTTTTTCTTCTTCTTCTTTTTTTCTTTTCTTCTTGGCAGAGTTCACTTTGATAAATTTTCTTCCCTCCTTACAACTAAGTACAAAAATATTTCAGACGTGAACACTGAACTCCTTCGCCTAGCCAAACTCTTGCAAAGGAGCTAACAAAGAAGTCCACTATTTCCTTCCAGTTCTTCAGCTGGTGTCTGGCAAGTTTGTGATCAAGTAATAACCTAAAAATCCCAGTTAAATGAGAGGTCAGTACCTAGAAAAGGGTAGAACTCGGCTACCGCTTCTTAAATGACCCTGTAAGCTCCAGAACATGTGGGAAATGCCAAAATAAAGGATTCTGCCATCCCCCAAAATACTTGTTAAGTGTGGGGCTGGGGAAGATTAAAACAGTAAAAAGCCATGGGACATAGAAAGAATACACCTCATTCCTTTTCTTTTTCTTTCTTTCTTTGCGTGTCTTCCTTTCTCTCTGTCTGTCTGTCCCTTTTTCTAAAGCAGAGAAATGTATCAATGTGATCAGAGGACTTAAGTAAATAGTACTTAGAAAAGTTTTTAGTTCTGAGGTTGAGTGAAGATTTAGTAAAGAGGCTATGATATTTTGTGTTATGAGTTCACCCCATTAGCATCATGTAACGCTATGGAATCTGCTATAAACCAGCATTCTAATCCATAAGATAAATATTTTTTAGTTCTGTAAGCAATACAGTGAATGAGAACATGTGGCTGAAACAAATGGTGATAGAACTCTTTTTTCACCAGGTCATATCGGCATGAAATATGTGTTCTGTCATTTATAACAATACAGGGATTTATTATTAAAGAGTTGTTTATTCACACACACTACGATTTTATAAAAAAATCACAAAAATTTGGCTTAAAAGAAAAATAACAATTGCAAACACTATGCAGCTGTTAATGTCAGTTTATCATTGTGATTTTGTTTTGTTCATTACGTGGCAGCTGGAGATTTGCTCTCCATGGGCTTTGCAGAGGTCAACAAAAGTCTTTCTTGTGATTTCAAAGGCTCTATTCCTGTCCTTAAAAAGAGCTTGACATCTGTCAGGACATAGTCCAATTTGCTAATACCAAACTATTCTATACAGATATATATTTCAAGACATGTTTTCGGATGAGGTATTATATATATATGAATGCTTATATATAATGCTAAAGATGGAGATTCTTATCCATTTTTCGTTCTGATTTTTTTGTGGACTCTTAAAAATCTGTCTCTCTTATCAAACAGTATTTTAGAGTTTGGGCTTTATTTTAATGATTTATTAGAATGGTATAGTAAAGTAGTGGGATCAATTGATTATGTAGCAACTTCATTTGTATTTCATACTTGGTTCTTCGTTACAGATTTGAACTGTAACCGACTGAAACTCACAAAAAATTTACCTGTCTCTATTTCTTTTGGAAAAGATCTAGTATGGTGGTATGTGTGATCTGTTTCTTTCAAAACTGGAGAAATAATAATGTGGTGAAGTATTTACCTAGCTATAATAGGAAATGACAATGAAACAACTGATTTTATTTTCCAGGTTTTTTTTACAAGACTCTGTGAATGTGCTTGTGTGTACATGCGAAGTAAACACTATTATTTTTAGAGGTTACTTGCAAATGAGAGAGACTTTGGGGTTTTGTTTAGGAAGCAGATAGAACTACTATAATTTTTTTTTTTTTTTTTTAACTCCTCACATTTAGGAATGTCAGAGTATATTAACATTTTTCTTTCTTATTTTGCCTTGAGTGCAGGAAGAACTGGAGCGAGACATTTCACAGTTTTGTTTTTTCCAGACAGAAGAAAACATGTAATCTGAAGGTGCTCATTTGAGTGTAACCTACAATTTCAGTGGAGAAAAGAGTGAATTTCCCATTTAGTTATTAAGTAAGGATTGTTTTCTTCAGAGGGACTCGGAAGCTGGTGGGGTCTGTTGTTTGCATGAAAATAAAAGTTACACTTCTTTGAAAACCTCACACTGAGTATGTGTAAGTCTGCATGAATTGTTTTGAGAAGAATTCTGGTATAAAGTGGTTAGCATTTTCAAAGAATTAAAGCAACCCAGGGGAAAGAAGAGGCTTTTCTCCTGTGTAATCCTGTAATCTCTGTCTTCTTGACCTTTGTTCATTCAGCCTATCAGAGCCCACACTCTTATATACTACAATAAATTGCAGCATTTTCCATCTCTTCTATTTTGAGTTGTTGTTTGATTTTGTCAAGTTCAGTTGTAAGTCCTGGAGACAGTTTTAAAGACGACCTTTCTATTTGAACTGCTATAAGGAATACCTCCCCAAGGAATTACACACATACATTTCAGTCTAACACTGTTGTCTGAGACACTCTTCATCAACTTCTACAATTTCTATCTGTGCCACCATTTTAACTTTTGAAGTGACTTGGCTCATTTGTTTGACTAGTAGTGAGTGAATTAACATGGTAATGACCTAATTTTGTAATAAACATTTGGATATGACGACATACAACAGCAAGACTGTCTTAAAGCCAATAAAAAGGTTTCTTGAAACAAAGATTGTAATACCAAAAGCAGTTAGTTTTCCAAGATGTACTTCTTTCTAATTATCATTGTTACTGGAAATCTAGGGAATAAAATAATAGGTATGCTATTTTATATAGCAGAATGAAAACAGACCTAAAATATTAATGTCCTTCAACTTTCAAGATTACAGAGTAAAAACTTGATTTGTTAGATTTAATTCATTTTTTAAAAAAACATCATTAAACAGCTTAACCTTAACTTGTCTTCCAGCTTTAACAGTGTGAGAAAAGTAGCTTATCTTTTTCTCTGATTGTTATTCTTCTTTTTTAAGAAATAATCTACTTTTCTACTTGAGACACAAAGTTTGTATGAGGACAAGCATAGCTTTTGTTCCAGATCGACTTTTATTCCAAGTATGTGACTACAATGATGTAAAGCACACAGGAATACATAACTTGGATTAACATTTACAGATTTTTTTAACAATACATGTACCTTACATTTCCATACTCCACATTTTTCAGATTTTTACACACATTATTTAGTATTCCTTCAATAAGACAATGAAGGGAACAATCAGTTTCTTCACCGAATACCATTTCATCTGGAATTCCTAATATACATTTTTTTAACTGTGTTAGAGTGTATTGTAACAGATGGCTCTAAAAATACTTGAAGAACATATATTTAGAGTAAAACTGTTCTTCAAAGAATACACAAATACTATATTTTGCTGGGCAAAGCAAATTAATTTACTATTTTAAAAGTACATACATACTAACATTCATGACAATGATTAATCAAGTTTACATAAGAGTTTTAGTGTAATATAGAAGATCAGTCATGTTTATCAATCTCATGCTAATAGCATTCCTTAGTATTCCAGTTCTTTTATGTCCCTGTCTTGAAGTCTTTATTCTTGTAAACATCTCACTCGTGCTATTTTGTACTCATGAGCGAAAGATTAGCAATGAACCAGAATAAATACACTCAAGTTCTCTCTCCCTTTTTCTGATTTTCTTTTAAAATTGCTATTCAGTTTTAGTTCTTTGTGAGACTCTGATGAACTGAAAAATTTTCAAGATTATTTTTCTGGTTTCTTTTTGAAGGAGAAGGGACTTAACGTCTTATCCTACTGTTTATGAAACATGACTATATTCTGAAATAGGGTATCTCACATTATGTATGTGTTTTTATATTAAATTTTGGCTTTAAAGTCAAGAGGTTTCCCACTATATTGTCAGATGTCTATGTGCTCTGGAAAGTCCAAGTCCTGTACTTACTTGACTCTGCATCCCTAATGATGTTCTTAGTAACATAATAGTGTATGTGCACATTTTTAAATTTTTTAATACTGAAATATAATGCTGAAAAAATTATCCTACTTTATTATTCCACTTGCTTGTTGATAGGCTCACATAAACTGGACAGACAGAAAAGCCAATAAGCTATTTTCACTGTTTCTTTCATGATGCATCTAATCAATCTCAAACTATTCATCAATGTAAACAGTAATTTTTAAATCAGTCTTTTAACAGATCTGCAAAAAACGTCATCAGATGTATACAGCCTTCCTTCAATTTAGTAGGATGATGCTAAAAAAATGATATTGCTATCAAACACACCGTACCCATAATAACAGGGGATTTCAAAGGGACACTGCTGTTTCGATCTCTGATTCAGTAGACTACATTATATAGTATTGCAGGTTTATACCTAACAGTTCTTAGATCTTTTAACTAGGTTCATTGTAACAAGTAATTTCCAGTATCACTGAAACACAGCAAAGAGTATTCAGTAAGTACTCAGTTCCAATCTTAGAAAATGTCTTCAGGAAGTGACTATTAATAATATTTTTGATACAACTCTGAGCTGTTACTATGTGGTATCAAATAATTTCCTATAAATTAAAAGTTTTATATGTAAATGCACTTACTTGTTACCTGGCTCCTACTGCTAGTATCTTGTAACTTACATTAGAAAAACTCCCCTTTTCTTGTGAAAGGAACTGTAAATTGTGGTATCATTAACACATATACAAATTATGTGAAATTCATTGTCTTCAGAATTATTTATTTACCAAGGAAAAATGACTTTGTGAATAACTAGGTAAGGCCTATACTGGTAGTCATAACAAAACAGATGGAAATAAAAATATGTTTCTAATAACCATGTCTTCACAGTGCAGTTAAAGCAAGACACAAAACATTGTAAACAACTTTTTTATCTACCAAAACATGAGTTCGGAGTGATGCTTTTCTTTTATAACAGATGACCCCACAAACATCCAAAGCAGCAATACAAATTTGCTCCTCATATTTGCTTTGCATATTAGAGATGCCATCAACTACAACTGGAAAGAAAAAAACAAACAACCACCAACAAAACAGAGAACCACAAATAGCCTTCATTACCCCAGTTTTTGGTATTTAAATAAAGAAAGAATTAATTTTAAACAGCTTGGTTTTAAAATGAATTTAAAAAGCATTTATTAGTGATTCTAAATTCAGCTAAAACTTGAAGATTTTTTGCATTTTAGAACAAAAATACTTTAGTTTACCTTGAAATTAAATTTAAAAGTATTCTCTGCCTGAAGATCCAAAACCACTTTAAAAGTGTAGGAATATGAAACATCATGCACCTTTCCAGATAGGTAAGTTAGCAGCTCTCCCTGGCAATACTAGTGCAGGGTGGGGAACTCAAGCAAATGGGCCCTGCCTTCAGCCAGCTCCAGTGTCCCTGTTGTACATCCCCTACACCAGGAGCTCAGTACGGAAACAATCCCAGGCACTTGGGCCAGAGGCACATGGGCCCAGTTCAATTTATTAGTGCATTCTCTGCACCAGCTGCACTGTATCGCTGAATAAATGGATGAATATAAGAAAGAGATGATGTCCACAGCAAGAAGAAGGGAAGAAAAACAAGAAGTGGCAGATGCCCATGAGCAGCTATAGAACATTGCTTATTTTCTCAGGTTACAAAAATGGCTGGAAAACAGTGCTGTAAGGCTGCTTGCATTTATCCTTGTTTTGCATATAAGGGAGGTCTGAATACTATCACTTGGGAAGTACTGAGTGTGCAAACTATTTGATTCGATAGATAGGCAGACTGCTATTTCAAAGGACTGGTAATCACAAGCATATTCTCTGAAGGTGTAGTTATGGAGTACATTAAGAAATTTGCATATTTCTTTTTAATTTCAGTTATTCGAAGTGTAATAACAAATAAACAGGGTATATGGACCTTGGACATTGAATATCAGCATATAGTTTAAACATATTTAAAAGTTATGAATTTAAACATTGATTGTGGTCTATTTATGCTGCCAAATGCAATAAAACTTTCAGCAGTGCTTTGTACACGACAAAAATCACAGTAGGAACTTGATAGATACTTCTGTCTGAAAATTATTTGTTATTTCTTATTCTTCGTTTTTACTCCTGATTTTCAAAATCTGCAGTTACAAATATAAATCAGTTGCTCACAGTAGGGAAGTGTTGCTTGCCAATGTTTTCTGAATTCCTTTTAATAGCATATTTCTGCACATATGTATTTTCAAATGATTGGGATTTCAGCTGTGTGAAAATCAGCACACTTGTGGAAAAAAAGAAAAAAATAAATTTCAAAGTGTTTTGTTTTGGCATATAGAATGAATGTAAAAGAACTGCTGAAATGGTGCATTATGAATCTAGTCTCCCAGTAATTTAGAGGCAATGTGTATGTTAAAATCACATGGGAATTGGACTATGGAGATCTAATATAAAGTAACAGATAAAAAATACACAGGAGAGAGCTTAAATGTACCTCATTTGTACCCGCAAAAGGCATAGTGGAGTCTCAGAGAAATCCATGATTCTATATCCTAACAGACCAGCTAACTGAATAATTTAAGGTATTTTCACCTCTTTGCTTATGCAATCTCCTGCATATGCATGAGAATTCACATCAAAGAATGTATGCCAAAGTAAATACATTTCAAAGTAAAATGAAATGACTCATGAAAGTTAATCTTCTCATCAAATGTAAATACTGTAACATAATAAAGGAAAGAAAAATTTCCATGACTTTCTTTACAGCCTACCTGGGATGGGACACGATTTCCAGAGTTCTACCACCTTTCCTTGCAATGCAATGTAATACAGTTTTCACAGCAAATTTGAGTGAACTCCTGTCTGCTTTGCCCAAGCAGAGTTGTGAAATAGCCAAAGGCACAGCTACTAACTCCAAAATAAGGTGGCCAGTTTTTACCCTGCAGGCTGAATCTACAGATTCAGTGCCTGCAGCACACTTGCTGTTGTGGTCTATCCATGGAGCCTGTGGGCCAGGGCAGGACATTTACGGGGGCCAGGGGAATTGCTGGGTTGTTCTGCAAGCTCTTACCGGCTCCTGCAGATTCTTCTGAGCTATGTGATTATATTTCTACATGTTCTTACTGTTTTCATATTTGAAATTGTCTCTCTTTGAAGAAAAGCTGCTTTTTGCTACGCCAGCTTGTCCACAGCAGGCTTGAGCACTATCATCCACTATTAAGTGCCCAAGTGTAGACACTGAGGCTTTGTCTGTATTGCTAAATAAAATAAACAAGGGCCCATATTCTGGCTCCAGAGCCAAGTAGCAAAGCCTGGGTTGAGTCCACACATCTAAACTTTCCTTTTCCTGTCCGCAGCTAGATCTCCTAAAATAAGACAGTCATACTGGAGTCTTCCTAATTGGAATAGTTCCTGGAGTTTGCTATCCCCCAAATTATGCTTGGGAAAGCACAAGCTGGCCTCAGCCAAAACAGTGCCAGGAAGCATCCTAATAACAAAGCAGAGCAGGCAGGTGCAGGAGAGAATTCACACTATATATTAGCACACAGATCCATCTTTTTTGCCTTTGGGGTCCTTACAAGCTTGCAAGATCCTGGTACAGGACTCCCTCAAGGCTGGCCTCTACTGAAATCGAGACCTTGTGGAAAAGGCAAGACCTGTTAACTTACTCCTCTCTTGCAATGAGTTGTTGTAGTGCTGTTTGGACCTTATTCTGAATGATCATCTTGTTAGAAAGAAAAGTCACTTGTGCCTACTGAAATTCAAATATATAATGGAAGAGAATAAATCCTTTTCCAGTGGTAAAGCAGATTGACTTATTTCTACACCTTACACTTCAGTTCCAGAAGTAGTGATCTCGTTACTAGTTCATGGTAGGAATGGTTTCCCAGGTAAGGCTGACCAAATAGGCCTCAATTCTATGCCTTTAGCAGGTCTGTAACTTTAAATTTATAGATGATTTCATTAACATCAATGGGACTGTTCACATTTTTAAAGTTATGAAGATATAAGGCAGTATCTTCACTATATGCTTAAACTCTATCCCCTCCCCATCTTTTGACAGTTTTCAGTCGTACTTTGATAACAGGTGTGTATTTGCATTAACGCTTCTTGAGACAGTATGTCTAGATAGTCACTCTCATACAAAAAAGAATATTCTTTCCTCCATGCTTGCTAATTTTTATTTCATATTCAAGATACATTAGCCTTCTCTTCAATTAAAAACATAACATGTGACGTGGAAGTCATGAGCAAAACCCACAAAATATCAGACGAACTATAGAGTGAGTACTGTACAGATACTTTTGTAGAAATGGGAGGCATCTATAAATATTTCTGGAAGAGAACTAAAACACAACATGTGACAGAGAATTTATATGGGACAACATTCTGAGCGGGTCTAATAAGAACAAGCTCTCTTCAACAAGAGACATGCTATTGCCGTGTACTGGTTCATAAGCATTTATAATTAATAGCCACTTATTATTGTTGTAGTTATTGGTGCTGATTTCATTCACTTGTAAGTTGTGGAAAGCACTGGCACTCCTTTTCAACCCAAAATCATTGGTTTAGATAGCATTGAATGTATTTTCACTTTTCTTCTCATTTTGCGCATTGAAATCTTCCTCCAAACAATGTGTAGCGTAGGTATTTCTTTTCCTCATCTTGAGGACTGCTTAGCAGTTTGGGACGTTAAAAATATCTCTAGGCACATTTTTAGCCTGGTTTCCTGAGGAAACAAGGCTTAGGCAGTCATGCTGTCTGTGTGTTTGTGTCTCTCTCGCTAGTACCCTGGAATCCCTTGGGCAGTTTCAACAAAATTTGACAAAGACATCGAGTTTTCAAAGATACTAAGCTCTTTCAACTGGCCTGCACAAAATATTGCCCAGGGGCCTCATTCAGGCTCCAGAGCTGTTTGTTTGATCCGTCAAAGTTGAGTTGTTCTGTTTAGGCTCACCCAGCAGCCAAGAAACAGCAACCAGCCGGGCAGTCAGCTCACGGAGAGCTGTCAGTCAGTTGGCACAGCTGCGATTTTCACCAAGCCACAGTGCGTGCTGTTTCTTGCCGGGCTGTCAGGCCAAGAAAAGATAGATAGGGACCAGACGGGTTGTGGGCAGGCTCATGCAGGAGTAAGGATATGGCTGTGTAGGACTGCAGGGCACTGGGATTCAACCATTCTATAAAATAAGTACAAAAAAAACCCCCAAGAACAAAACCTCTATAGCTTTATTTGGCTCTTGTCACAGAAGTACTTAAATGATGAAGCAAAACACAGGGTTCAACGCTCACTTGCTAGCATCCAAATAACAGTTCTCAAAACTATGTGCACAATAGATCTGTAGGAAGCAAACAATATCTACAAGCTACAGGAACAGACACGCACATCCAAAACAGGCACACGTGAGCAAGTGTGTGTGTGTAGATATATATGCATACTTGCATATGAATGCAGTAATCCTGGAACCTTCATAATCTGATGTACATAGTCCATATAAAGAACCTCAAATTCTGTGCTCTTGTTATTTCCCATGCATTTTGGAAACAGGACACTCATTTGTTAATTCACTCCTAGATGGTGGAACAGGGTATTTGACCACTAAGATTAGGGTCAAGCCCACCAATTTTACTGTAAAGCTTACTGATTTGGTTTGTATAAATAAGATTTTTGGATAAACTATGTTGTTTGTCACCAGCAGGGCTCATATTACATAATTACAATGTGAGCTGCAAATAAGCTGCGCAAGGGCAATGGTGTCACAGAAACATTCTAGTAGTTCTAGTAAGCAGCTTTGTTTCAGAAAAAAAGTCAGAAACTATTTCACAAATTTCTTTCATTGCCAAAAATCTATCTTAAAATGTGTTAACCATTTGCCTTTACTCTTTGCTGTGAACTGCTGTCTGTCTTTGGTTAAGAACTAAGTGATTGGAGCCAAATGTTTAAGGCAACAATTTAATATTTTTGTTTCATTTCATGAAAAGTCCATATTAAAAATGAAGAAAAAATTGAAGGGGGGGGAAGCATTCAGAGGGCATAGCAGAGTGGACAGCAAATGTCCCATAAGTAACGCCAGCAGGCAGGAAATAACATATATTAAATTCAAAGCAGCCATTCGTGTCTTCAGCCTCTCCAAGAATGCTAGTACAAATCCAGCTGGCACCTCAGGTAGGTTCTCCAGCCACATCTGCCTGACGCATTTGGCTGTGTCTGATACTTTTTACTTTTTTCTTAAGGAAAGGTCTAAATGCTAAGAAAAGTATAATTCATTTATTTCAGGATTTCAAGGAACAGATAATCCACCACGTGGCAACATTTCTCCTCATCAGCTTTTTCCTACTGTTGTAATGCTGAGCAGGAACAACTGAACAGCTATGACTGCCATGCTTCATATTATTTAGAGAGGCATAGCTGTATTTCCATCATGTGTTTGGACTGTAGTTTTCCTTATCCAGCAAGATGCCCAGTTATTAGCTTGAAGAAATGCTAATTTCTTGCTGTTGCACCTAGAAAGCCCTGAAGCAAAGATAGTAGTCTACCAGCAAGCAAATAGGTGTTCGTTCTGAACCATATAAAGCACTAGCTGGTTAGCATCGAGTTTGTCCAAAATGTTTTTATAAGATACTAGAAATCATTTTACATCACAAATTATTTGGCCAGATCCCTCCTTCATTTAATTCTGTTGACTTTTGGCTTAAAATCAGGAAGGATTTGGATAACTCTGGCTAGAAATGGGCTGTAGCCTCAAAATGTGAATCTAAATTTTCAAACGCCTCTAACTTTGAAGTGAGGTTTTGTTACAAGCTGTCTTTCTTTGTAACAGCAGGACAACATGGGATTATGGATTTTAAATGCTTTGTATTTTGGTTATGTATTTTTCAGCTCGTGAAAGTACAAGCTACTTGTCTACTTGAAAGAAATGTCTTTTGTATATCTGCCTGCATGCAGTCGCCCTGGAAAATTGTATATAAATTCACAGTTCAGTCTGAGTTAGAAGTGTCTATGTGAAACCCCAAAATGACAATACTCTATTGCACAAAAAAGGAACATTACAAATAAAGAAATGCATTATTCAATCTATTCTTTTATGTCTGCACAGCATCAGGCAAACAACCAGCTCTCAATAAACTATAAGAAATAACAAATAAGCACAAGAGACTACAACTGAAATAATCCCAAAGAATTAAGGCCAAGTAATTACAGCTTTTTAGATATATTGACTATAAAGAAGTGTTTTACTTGAGGGAACTTGAGGTTAACTATGTGGCATACTGACCTTAATCTTCAAAAGTACAAGAATGAGAGGCTTTTGATGAAGCATGGCTTTGCTATATACATCTGTGACACAGGAGAACAAATTATGTAGCTCTGTAGATAATCTGGTAGTCTTTATTAATAATTGTAGTTATACAAGTTAATATTACAGCAAACGTTCAAGTATAATGTTTTAGTATATAAACTGAGCAGTGATGGAGCCAGGAAATCAAGTCCCCTATGCAGAACAGTGACTCATTGCAGTATGAATCATTTATGTCTAAGAGCAAAACTGGTCCTATTGTGTTTTGCATTGTGTCAATATTTCCATGGTAAATCATTGTTTTCAGGGCTTCTATCCATGGAAAATGGATTTTTTATTAAAACTGGTGTACAAAACACGAAGCCAACAGCACAAATGTTAATTACTGTAAGTAATAGGTGTTTTCCCACGCAAAAGCAATTTGGGCGATTTGTATAGATGTTCAAGACAAATTTGATTTTCAAATTAATATTTGAACCATATTTAGATTTTGTGAACTTGAGAGTAAAATATCTGTGTATTTGAATGTATCTCATAATTTAGCTTTTATACTTTTTTCATTCTTTCCACTATCTTTTCTCCCAATCCTTTATACTTTGTACCACAGACATATTTGCTTCAGGATTTGTTTAGCTACAGGTAAACCTGTAGGTAAACCCACTGGACCTCTGAGGGCCTGATTCTTTACTCAAAACCAGCAGACTTTTAGGTCCCTGTGTGTTCCTTGTAATTGGATTTATACTTACGGTTGATTTCCTAAATATTTCATAACAGGTATAATGCAAATCTGGGCTACAAGTATAAATGTTTTTAGTCCACAGGTTTTGATTAAACCTTCATGATCAGAGCAAGATCTTTCTCGGTAATGACAGTACATGAATAGGCCTACGTTTGGCAGACAGACAGTTTGAACCCAGGTTGCATTGGTTTCAGATTGGTATGTGACTGGGATAACTAAAAATTCAGGTTTGACAAACTCCTACTGCTTAGCAAAATTATAGAGATGGAGGTAGAGGAGATTTTTTTGTCCAGTTTCAGAGATGGATAAACTGGACATTTCTATGTAAGCCAGTTATGCATGTATTAAACATCAGTAATACATCTGTAGAATCTGAAGATTTTCCACCATGAAAATTATTTTTTTTCTTACCTCCTTTTCTCCAGATTTCAGTGCTTTGTATGAAAGCATACAAGTGTATGCGTGTATGCATGCATTTCACTACCAGGCATCTACCCTGCAATAAGTAGGGGCTGCCTGACACACTTTGGTGAAGGTGGGGGGAATTTAATAAATGTTGAAAAAGATTAATAATAGTAGGGCATCATTATGCATTCTGAGTCCTGTGAAACTTCTTTATTATAGTATGGTCTATCCTGTGAATATTTGAAATGTTCTGGTCTAATTCAATGATGTTTTGTCTCTGGGGTTCTATTTTGATTCTTTTTGGCATGACGCAAAACAACTAGGTCAAGTTTATGCCAAAAAAAAATCTACCTTATACAAGTTTTTGCTAAGATGAACTTTTACCTCTGAAGATATTATGGGTTTTAGACACTTTTTGCTTTTTCAGATATGCTGTTTTATTCTTACACAGCCTGCTTGTTGTAGCCTTCACCTGCCCAAAAATTTTAGAAGCAGTATTCTTTTGCCAAAATGAAGAATTATCTTTTCATCCATGACTATATCTATTGCTAAGGTAAATAAAATTACCACCTCACAATTATGACAATAACTATTGAAATTAGTAACACCGCTCAAATTATCATTAAAATGTGTTTCAGACAGCAAATCTAAACTCTAGTAAGAATTAAATAAAGCATCAAATAAGAAACGTGACACTGCTTACTAAATACTGAGGACAAAATCTAATAATAACAATAACAACAATAATAATAATTTTAATGACTAAAAACTGGTATTCTACCACTTTCTGTACAGTATGAGAAAGTCAGCTCCAGAGTTAGAATGAAACTACAGAAATCTAAGAGCAGTTAGCAGGGTTTAATTTTGCAGTCCTCAGATAAAACCCACACAGAAAAGACAAAATGAACTTGCTTGGGACTAGATGTTTCAGTGTTTCCAAGTAATTAAAATAAGACTAAAAAGAATCCAAGAAGTATGATCTCTAATCTGACACTTTTGCTCTGACTCTAATGTCATCTTGGAGCTCTGAGAATGGGGACAATTATTCTTTTCTTATTATTATCTGATTTCAAAGCATGAAATGATGCGACATTTTTTTCTTTTCTTTTTAACATGGACATTTATAGTTGAGGTCTGCCTAGATCCTCTTCTTTGTGCCATCTGGCATACCTTGCCTTTCTTTGCAAGCTCTTCTCATCCCTTCTTTCAAGAAGTCTTATAAATTTCTTCCACTAAGGTCAATATTAAAACACTCACTGTCTTCAATATTAAGAGCTTTTTAAAAAAAAACAAAAAAAAAACAAAAAAAAAAATTAAGTTTTGGTAAATTAAAAGAACAACTCAGAATGACTACATAACTGTGTTAACTTCACCTTTGTTGTCACCTGTTACCCACGCAGTCATCTTCTATCACTTGTCTCATGATAGTACCTTCTTTTGCAAAGAGATTTGCAAAATCCCATGGAAAATAATGAGGTTTAAAGATCTGTGGTACAGCTTTTTTACGTAGGGTGCAGAGACTCCGTTCCTGGTTTGTAATCTTCAGTGCAGATTGGGAAATGATGACAGTTACAACTTCTATCAGCTCAGAATCAGATCCAATATAGATGGCCAGATATTTTCCTTGTACATCCATACTTGTGTAAAGAACAGGATGAGAATTCTATAATGGCAAATTAGGAATTATATATTTACTGTACTTAATACTTAAAAATAATCTGATGACTTATTTGCTAAATGAATACATTAATGAGTGGCTCTTTGAGTGAGCCAACCTCAGTTTGCTCTGACCATTTTGTAGTACACATGTAGCTTACATGTATTCGCAGGGAGGTTAGATGGTCCTCAATTCAGAACCATTACTACTAAAACTTTCTTCTGGAAATTGCTGGTGCAATTTTGAAAACCCAGATAATTAAGACAAAAAATTGCAAAGGACTTCAATTCAGATATTCAGAGTCACCTGTATCCCCCACTAATTGGCAGACAGTTACGAAAACTTTTATGCATCCAGCTACAACCGGGTGCAATTAGCAGTTGAGGTGCAAACAGTTTGTGGTGCAAATATATACGCAGTTATTTTTCCACACAAAATTGAATGCACATTTTTTTAAACTATTTCTCTTCCTTAAAAGAGAATTCCACTACCTCTGAAACCAATACATAGGGCAGTAGGATAGTCTAAAATTTACCATGCTTTATTAATTTGAAGATGTAGATTTTTCCAAACTTTACTTTTTCCCTGTACTTTTCCAAAAGTTATTATGACATAAACAAGCTTCAGTAATAAAAAAAAGGAAAATATAGAAAGAAAACAAATAGCAAATAATGACCACTGAATAATTGTTTTAAAGTGTCAAGAAAAATATCATTTTTACTACTACAAGGTATTCAGGTCTAAAATTAAGAAAGAAGATTATTTTTTTCTAAAATTGCCTTTTTCTGCAAAAAGTTAACATGTTGAACTCCTACTGCCACTTCTTATTTTTGTGGGAGAAATCTTGTCTTTCTGCATTTTTGTTTTTATTTTCCTATTCTGGCCTAAATGTAACAGTATGAGTTCAGGTTTTGACCTGAAAGTACTCAGGGGAGAAGGTGGGAGAAATCATCATCATTTCACTTCTTGGAGTGGAAGATTACTGACAACAGTGCACCAGCCTACACAAAATATGTGGGAGAAACAGATGGGAGTAAAGATCATAATCTTGTTTTCTTCTCCATATGAGTCAGAAGAGCAATTCCTTGTGTGGGTGATATATACTTCATTCAAAAGGATGTGACATTTCCATTTTTGCCCTTGCAGCCCAAGAAACAAGAGATGTATATACGTCACAAATCTTCTGACTCCAAGCAAGGAGGAGGTGGTCAGGATGAAGGGGAACAGTTAAAGGTCTTCTTGGGTTTCCTGTGGTATACTCACTGTGGATACTGTAAGAAAATATTTCACACCTGCTATAGTCTTTACTTTTCCAAAAGAGAAAATTTTCTCTGAAGTATTAGTCAGTGTCCTGTGGATATGTTATCTCTGGCACAGATTTTCTGAGTGCCAGGGGGAGGTTGCTCTGTAACCTTTCAGCAAAGGTCTTACAAGAGGCACTGGGAGCTCCCTCCAACATTTTACTGTCTCATTCGATTATTTCATCCTTGAAGCTGCCAAGTAGGACTTCAGTTAATGCCTACAGATAATTTAGCTATAATACATTGCCCACTGCACTCCATGGCAAGGCAAACCTGCATAAGCTCTCAGTATGCTTGCAATGTAGTAGGATTTCTTTGGAATAACTGTTTAATTTGGGAGCTTGCTGCCATTAATAGGAAACACTTTCCTACCCTCAAAGGTATGCATGATTCTTGCCATCCCTAGGTGTTGCATTCAGAACTCTGGAGTTTGCAAGTGACTCCTTAGTCAAAATTAGAAGTGTTTTATACTATATTCCTAAAGACATGAGTTTCCTTAAGTGAAAATTAACAAATTAAATGAACATTCTTCATTATGAATGCCAAAGAGTGGCAGCTGTCTGCTCAGGTGGAAACCAGGCATTCAGTAACAGGAGTCCCTGTGATGCGGCTTGCTGTTGCATAAAAGGATGTAGATGAAAAAGGATTTATAATGTCAGCCTAACAGGATCTTGAATCAGGTGAGATAAATGAAAGACTAAGTATCCACTGCTTGTATGTCTCAAGGGGATATCTGTTTTATAAATGTGCACCTATTAACATATTTAGTAATATCTCTACCCTTGGAGATATCCAAAGCCTGACTGGACACAGCCCTGAACAACCTGCTCCAGTTGCCCCTACTTTGAGCAGGGGGGGTTGGACTAGTTGATCTCCACAAGTCCCTTCCAGCCTCAACCACTCTGTGATTCCGTGTAATAAGATCTATGCGATAATCTGCAAAGTCTAGCAGACTATTAGTTTACTTGGATGCCTTTCCTTCCTCACCCATATTCCAACTGCCAATTAATCTCATTTGGGATGCTTGCAAAAGAAAACAAATCAAACTTTGTTTAATTCTAGCTTTTTTCCATTTTTTAAAGTTCTAACTCCAGATGAAAACAACTTGGAAATTGTTGTTCTCCAAAAAAAGTTCTGTTTTTTTTCTTTTTAACTTTTTATGTAATTTTCCTTCCTTTCAATAAAATGATACTTTTATTAGTTGTAATTCAAGTATCTCGTCTGTATGCCATGCCTTCACATACAGAATTCAGTAGCAGTATTAGCTGATTTGTGGTTCATAGTAAGCAATATTTGCCCTTGAGCTACTAGGAATTGTACTTATATCCTTGTCAATCTAGAAATAGGGGATGAAAAATGGTAACTCTTTTTCATCCTTGAAGCATCAGTACTAAAAGCCCAACACTAGAAGTTCCTGAGACATGAGATTTTATAGTTGTGTTTTTTCTAGATGAAAAACACAGTGAAACTCATTCTGGCTTTTTAATTACTATGTAATTTTGAGCCCAGTGGAGCTGGTTTTGTACTAATTAAAGTACTGGGGGTTATGAATTCAATACAGAAACTGTACACTAAATTAAATTGAACTTCACACTCAATTGCAGTAGGTAGTTGGTATATTGTTCTTTTAGAAATTTGTTTTTTCTTGTTTGTTTTGATCCAAATGGCATGCAGGCTCCTCTTTTAAAGATTATTTTTTTCAAGTTGTGGGTTTGGGGGTTTGCATGTTTGTACTTAGCTTATTAAGAGCATTGCATTGTGGAAAGATACTGGTATAAATGTTGTAGGCAATGGGGCTGGATAAGTGATCCTAAAAAAGGAGCCAAATGACCAGTTTCATATGTGTATCTGGTTTTTTTTTAATGTTTTAGTTGTTGTTGTTGTTTTGGTGGGGTTTTCTAAATTGCTTTATTTTATTTTATTTAGTTCGTGTAGACCTTTTGCCTTTCAAGGGTTAAATCAGATACAACACAGAATTCTATTGACTAAGGAGTCTCCCCCACCCTGCTTCCATTAGAAGCCTTTGAACTCAGTTCACGTCTGCCATCCTCCTTCCATTACAAAGTAATGTCAAGATCTCTGCAAAGACTGTGGCCTGTTTAATGTCTTATTTGTCACCTAGTTAAATCCTACTGTTTGACATTTAGAATTATCTCTAATAGCTTTATCACTTTCCTAGGATCTTCGTCCCCATTCAGCATAGCCTTTGTATAATCTATGCAAAAATACTATGCCTAAAACCAAATAACATCTATGTTACATAGATTTTAAAATGGTAAAAGGCTTTATAAACATGAAGTCCATGGAGACTCAATTATGTAATTTCAACTGTAAAGAAAATAAAACAGATGCTATACACTAAACTTAAACTACCTTAATCATAAAAAGAAAAGATTAAAAAAAGTGAGAAACTAGTTGTTGCTGTTATTATTACTACAATCAATTTCAAGATAACTTTCCCCAGTTCTCCTCTTTTTAAAATGGAATTTAAAAAAGAGCTGGGCAGATTACTTCTAATGAAGAATTTATGCAGTTGCTTTTCTTAATATATACATTCTTTAGTAAAAATACTTTTTCCCTAATATTTCATTAACAATATGAATTAAGTGAATATTTCCCAGTACACTGCAGACTTGATTGCAGAGTAGTTGCATTAATCTGATATTCAGACTAAACTTCTATCTTTGAGATTAGTCATTTAAATTACATGCTGTTTTACTCTGCAATCTCGATCATTATATTTCTTTGGCTCAAACTTCACTGTTTAGATGCAGAGTCAACTTTTTTGTCAGAATTTATCTTTCACAATTTTTCAGAAGCATTTGGCACACAAATCCATGACTACTTTCTTCAGGGAGCAAAGCTGAATAAAGATGTACCCTTCCCCTCCCCTAACCTCCAAACCGTGCTTCTGTTTCTGTGCCCCAGCATGCCAAGTCCTTGGGTGTTCCTTTGCAATTCTTTGTGTGATAGCGTTGAAAATAAAGTCAATGAAATTATCTGTGTTTAAAGTGTAACAGATAAACTTGAAAGACTCATCCATTAGCAATTATAACTATAGTGGTGGTGAGGGACTCAGCATCAGGGACATTCTGGCTTCTTGATGTTGTTTTGACGAGGAAAAGCTCTCTACCTAGGTGTTGTATTTAGTGACAATGCAACGTACAGAGATGGTGGTAAAGCATTCACTATGATACAGTGACTCAGTCTAAAATGCAATGGAGAAGTACTTTTCCCTGTGTTTACAGAAACAGGAGTGGCCAGAGAAGAGAACAAAAGTATACATCCAATTGCTTGTTCTAACATGGATTAAGGAAACCCATGTCAATAAAGCTTGTTGTGTCCTTCTGTGGGTGCACCATCTGCAGTTAGCATGATGAAAATGCCTTCTGAATAGCACATATTTCCTCCTGAATCATAGTGAGATGCTGAGTTACACCAAAATAACTAGAAACAGCACAATACATGTCTGTGACTGGCTGGTTTCAAATAACCCTGGCATTTCTTTGCCTAGCAGAAATCTCCTGTTGGCTAGCTTCCTTACCAAGGTAGAGTGTAAACACTGATGTCCATGGAAACAAGTTTCCTCAACCTGACATTTTCCCCAAACTCTGAGATTTGTGGCACAGTCCTCTGCCACCCATCCTGGTATACAGATTTGTCATTTTATTTAAGCTTTTACTGACAGCAGTGTCTGACCTTAAAAACAAAGTCAGTTCCTAGCATAGCCACCAGGAACTAAGCCCAATCATCAAGTCATGAGGGTAACCATATTGATGCTGATAGACTCAGCGTCACAGACATGTATGGGGTAAAACCCCACCACCACCATGCAAGAACAGAACAAACACAAGCAATCAGGGCCGTAGGTGACAATTTTGTGGCAAATACTACATAAACATCTAGTTAAATGCTCCAGCAAACTAATTCAAAATACACTTATTCCAGATCCAATTTATATTACCGAGTGATCAAGCAGTGCAAATATCTGATATCAGAGATGATCAGATCTTGTCAGGGGTGGGAGGGAGGTGGCTATAAGGAGCAACTTTGCACAGAGGGGATGAATTGTGCATAAGTAATGCATTTTTCATATCTTAGCCTCAATGTTTAAATCAATTTTCAGCAAACTTTTGAAAATTTATGAAGAATATAAATGAAGAAAAATACCTTAAATGGCCAGCTGAACTGTGGCTGGCTTCAGCATTGTAGAAGTCTGGGTATGACTGCAAATACACTGGTGAATCTATTTTTGGTGGTTCTGTGGTGTGGAAACTGGACATGTTTCTTTGCTTTGAATCTAACACTATATATGGAGCTTAAGAGCAGTAAAAGAAAAGAAACAGAAATCTTCAAAGTGCCTGAGAACTGATCAAAAAGCTAGAGGAGAAAAGAGCATTATAAACTGAGAAACAAAAGATGAATTAGCACATTCTCTCCATTAGAGCTAAGAATGCTGCAATTGTGTTGGGGTTCAATCCAGGACATGCGCTCTTAGTTACAGAGAAGTATCTATAGTATGTAGCAAAGTAGCAAATGTAGCTGCTGCTGCTCAGCATTTTTCAGAGCGTGATTTGTATTCCTGGTCACTATGCAACACAGTAGGAAAAGTACCATGAAAAATTTAGAGAAGTTGTTCCTAGGGAACTGCCTTTGGGCAAGGTGATAAAACTGATTGTACAAGCACATACAGTTATTACTGGAAAGGTATTGAAAGAGTACATTTACTACTCAGAACTCATGTTAACTCTGACAAACACATGCCCAGTGCAATCAAATTAACATTATATTCTATATAGAATACCAGAAACTGTATGGAAATACATTGTTTCCTATATAGACAACTACAAAACACAACTTGTAAAATAACAAAGCCATGCAGCACAATCTACTCAATTGCCTTCACTGCCTCTGTCTTAAGAGATGAGTTTGAAAGACTTAACAAACCCTGTATTACATTGTGTTTGGCTCAGAAAAAAAGGGAAGTGCATTGTAAAGTTGACTTTTTTTTTTTTTAAAAAAAAAGAAAAACTCCCTGCTGAAGTTCCCTTCTGAAAGAGATGAAATTCCAACCTGAGACCGCTACATGATTGTAGCTGTGGCGGAGCTGGGTGGCAAGGCAGCCTGAGGCAGACTAGGGCTCTGAGTGCCCTGTACCTTCAGCTCTGTCCAGATGCACAGCAGAGCCAGGGCACATCCTGGAAACCGCAGTCCCTAAAGCTTCCCATGGGAAATGCAACCTACCATTGAGCCCTGAAAGCCTTTGCATTCTAGTCTCTGTTGGAGTAAAACTACAGTAACCTCCTGGTGTCTCATATATGGCTACCTCACTGTCACAGGACTAGGAAATCTGCCTAAAATTTCCAGTGTTGGGAATTTTTTGATGACAGTTACACCCACCCTGTATCAAATGAAGAGTAATCAAACCCAAGCAATGCTTTATGTAGCCTTTATCTTAAACAGATGATAAACTGCCATCTCTGAAGTGATGCTGACCACTTCAGTCCAGAAGGGCACCAGTTTACCATTACAGTTAGCCTGAGTCCAAACCAAACTGAGCGAAAAGGGACTAACAGCAGCTCTCCTCAACCTGGCGGGGACATGTGATTTAATCTGATTCACTCATTCTTGAGTTAATCCAAGCCCTGCTCTGTTATCATGGGTGTTCAGCCACTCTCCTCGACTGCATCTCTGGTTGCCTTCTTCCCATCAGCTCAGTAACCGGAGTAATGAGATACCTTTGGTTTACAGTGTATGGGTAGGTATTAGAACTCCCCTGTGGGGCTTTCCATTAATTTCTGTTGTCTTGTTGGAAGCAACTTTATTCGTGATGGTCTGCCATGACACAGCCTGCCAGGAGACAGCAGCAGACTTATGCTCCTAACTACCCCTCCAGCCCTCAGAAGAGCTGGCATTTTGGTTGTAAGAGGAATTTTTTGAACCGCAAAAGGAATCTGCCATCTGTAATAACAGTTAAGCACAACACTGCAAGCACTCTGCTTTCTTCAGTAGTGGGCAGCATTAGGTATAATGTAAGAGCAAGCAATTATGTGTAGCTAGAAATGGAGACCTTATTGCAGAGCTCTGGCCCTGCATGTTAGATTTGCTCATTTAGAAAGCGTATGTCAAATCATCACAAGTATTTTCCTTTCCCCTGTTCAGACCATCTGTATGTAGCGTATGTATATAACAATTCAGTCTTCTGAAAATTCATGAATAAATTATATGTATAAAATATCAGTAAAATGATGATAGTTTTTAAAAAATAAGTTTTAAAGCATGTGCTCTTGTCCGTTTCTGGCATATATTTTACCCACCTCTAACCTTTAATCTCTCTCATATCTCAGTCTTTCCTACTAAAAATGCCCTACAAGTCTCACACAATTCAGTCTTTCCCTACTTTTAAGTCCTTCTTCTACTCCCGCCTATTCCAAGGCAATGTGAGTTCTCAGATTTTCTTGCCTTTCTATGTCACCCTCTTTTAATGGGACACTATTGCTAAACAGCAAACCACAGTCTGCTTTCAAAATCCATTTCTGCTTTCCTGTTAAAGACAGTTTTGTTGACTGTAGAGACAAGACAAGCCATGAACAAGCTTCCCCTGAAGCACTGTACTTATGTCTAATACTTTTATAGCTATTATGCATGTCCAACACAAGGCCACTCTGCTGTCTATAACTTCAGAATAAGAAAGACTTGGAGCATAGGTCCCAGGCTTATTTCTGCTTGAAAAAACCTCTAAAATATTTGCACATTATCATAAACATAAACTGCTCAGTACAATTATTTGCAATACTGCCAATATGTCAAGCCTGCCCACTTACCTGGCTCACCAACTTTGCATACCTTCAGTCAGATTATCCACTTTCTGCTGAACTTTCCCCCTTCTTCAGCTATCACTGTAAAGTGCTTAGAAAATCATTTCAGTATAGGTTGTCTGATGTTCTACATGGCTTTTAATTGTTAGTGCTCTTCGTACAAGGTATTTTAGTCAACCAAATATTAGAAAAAGCTGTACCAATTTTAAACTTTTGTAGATGGAGAAGGGAACAGCTGATAGTTTTTTCTTCCCTTAAAAGTGCCTTAATTAATTTCCAGAGAAGTGGGACACAGAATCATGTTTTCATTCAAATTCATGACCTGAACAAGCAGTATTCTTGTAAGATTTTTTTTTCAACATCTGCTGTCTGACAATATTAATGACCATCAATGAAATCATTAAGTGATAAGACTTCTTTTGCAAATAGTTTTTAAAAGTTCTGTGATGAAGAGATAAATTTGCTGTGAATCACTTGATCTGTTTCTTTTTCCCCAGTCTATGTGAGACTGTGAGATGCACAAGTAATTGTGATGATTCTTGAAGCACTTTTAGTTCAGATAGAGAGGGTTATAGGATTGACATGGCATGACCATATCATCTATTACTGACAGAATGGATGGCTACATTTTTTGAAAATTTAAAAAAAAAAAAAAGGCTTTCATATGAAAAAGGGAAATACAAAAAAATAAATCAAATTTTCTCTAGCTGTGTGCTCCCAGGATTTAGAATATAGGAAGGGCAATCCATTTTGAGATTTTCTGTAGACCTGGGATTTTTCCCTAGAGACTTGTTGGAAGCCATTCATTCAGCCAGCCACTGACTGAAACAAACAAAAAACCCTTTATATTTTTAAGCTGGTATAGGATAAAACTCTGGTTTTGCAAAAAGAGAAAAGTAAAATTCTAATGTATTCATAGTCTCAGAGTACAAATTAAGTTTTGTAATTAAATGAAAACAGTAAAAGAACTGTGGGAGGAATTCTGGATATGTGTACAGAAAAAAGAACAGAATTGAGAAAACACACATATTTGTAGACAACAGGTTAATGAAGAAGTAACTCAATGAAGACAAATTTGCTCCAAATCACAGAATCTAGCAATAACTGATAAAATAAACAGAAATGACAACTCATTGAAAACCTTTGAAAAACTTGCCCTTGTGAATTTTTTAGATTAAAAGGATTAATCAGAACGAACTACTCAGTGATTCAGCAGAGAAATCTCATCTTTTTTTGCCTACACTTGCAAACTGATATTCATTCTAATTAGGTAAGGTTCAAAAAGCTGAAACTAAAGTAGTTTTCAGAGCTTCAGTATCTGCAATACCTGGCCTTTAAACATCTTTCTAAGTTTAACATCATTCTAAAGATGTTTCTAAAACGTCTTTCACACATCCAATGTGACTTAAAAAAAACAGCTATTGACCTCTACCAATATATCAGGAAGACTGATGAGGAGAACGGATACGTGCAGGAAAACCAAATGAGTGCAAGCTTGTTATGAGTAAACACAGACTGGAAATTAGATTTCTAAGGATGCCAGGAATAAGGTTTTGGAGGAACTTTCCTAGACAAGGGACAAGTTAATTTTAAGTGGAAGTTTACATGTTTATGGAAGAGAGGACATAAGATTATTTGCAGTAAAAAGGGACTAGACTTAATATTCCAAGAGGATCTTTCCAGTTTTTTGTTCTTACATCACATTAGAGATAACTGCAAGTTAATGGGGTGCATGATTTTTATTATGCAGTTGCTGAAGCTCCGCATATGAAAAAGTGTTAAGTATTTAACCCAAGACAGTCTGAGTTTGTTTTCAAAAGGGATAGTACTCAGCACATTACGCAGTTAGAACTACTGTCTAAAATACTGAAAAGTATCAAAATGAAATGTCCATTTTCAAGAAATTACTACTTAGGAACTTATATCCCACTCTCTTAGATAAGTAAGTCGCTACTAGAAATAGGATTTATTTTCTTAAATCATCTGGTTGCTTTTGAAATCTGTACTTATTAGGTCCTGTAAGTGCGTGATCAGAGAAACATTCTTTTTTAAAAAAATATTTGATGAAAAGTTCAACAGCAAATGATAGATCTGTTCTTGAAGTATTTCTAGGATTTACTTTCTGGGTTTTATGATTCAGGATATGACTTGATGTGATGTATCAGCTTCTTTCTATACATCTAAGAAATTGGATAATTCTGAAATCTCATAGTTTGCCACATCTTGCCACAGTACCTGGTGTGGTACTTTTGAATGAGAAGCACTATAGTTCTGTAAAATATTAAGCAATTTTACTATTTCTATGTTTATTCAATTCATCAAAACAACATATCAAAGTTTGTAACTGCTTTAACGTTGCCAGTTACTATCTGTTATTTTTAGGCTATTTTTGAATTGACAGTTTAAGCAAATTATTTTTTTTCCTGACAATACTCTGTAAGTTGCGGCTCAGCAGACATTTACCACTTAAATAGCACAGCTTGTGATTCTCAACTGAATTTACGGTTAGGCAAGGTATGCTTTCTAAAAGGAAGCTGTGGAAAAACACGGGCAATTAAGACAGGTTGCAACCTTCCATAAACCCTTAGTTGAGAATACCCACGATGAGGGAGCAAATAAATAGTTTATCAATATTGGGCTCTTTTTTCTTGTGAAAAGATCTATTTCTGCTTGTGAGTTTCACTGTGCTCCTTCCCGCCCCAATACATCTGAAGGCGAACAGTGGAAGCCCCAAGGAACACTTTCTCCTGGTTTCACAGAGTAGTTCTATCTCCTATGGACAACAGCTGGCAATTAATCACAAAAATCCCGGTCCTATCCAGACACGTTTATATTCCAGGTGTCCTTCTGCAAATTTAAGCTGTAAATGAGATTATGTCTGCGTTTTTTATGTTGCTTGCTCTGTTGGCTTTACAGCACAGTACCCCCAAGTGGCCTGTTTAAGTCAGAATTCAAACATAATAGTTCACTGATGGTTCTTTAATGAACAAAGCTGAAACTAAACTAAGATTAAAGAAAATAGAGAGAGTAGCAGGGAGCACTTCAAAGAATCCTATGTAAACAAACTGCAGCTCAGCAACCACGTCAGAGGAAATGAATGTATTACTTAAAATCATGCAGAAGACAATCACTGAAATTTTCGCTTTGCAATGCCTTTCAGTGGCCTGTGGGGCCTGGCTCATGGATTTGCTCAGAGTGCCTGTAAAGTGGTAACGCTAATCTTTGGAAGTCATTTTTTCCCCCCTTCATGGAAGTTTTCTATGATCATGAGCCAAGAAGGACTGGGTAGAGCTCAAACTTGTTATCACAGTTATCACATGGCATATAAAACAGCAGGGCAAATGGTGGACTGATGACAGCAACACTGAGAGGATGGCAGGAAGGAGAAGAAAGGGGAGAGGGAGCTTCACTAGGACTTTTTTTTTTTTAATTGGCAGTTCCCCCTAATGTTTATTCATGAACTAAAATGTAGTACATTTTGTACTGGCAACTTCTGCTTCAGGTAGTCAGTCAGCCTGTTGAAGTAAAAATTCTTTAGACAGTTGTCATCAACTGTTTTGGCTGAAACCATATTGTTATAAGCAGATGCAGGGCCATATTCCGCAAGGAGCTGAGTGCTTAATACCTTCACTGAATTTACTAGGAGGTAAAGTCATACTGGTATCAGTCAGGGAGCGTGCAGTACCTTCTTCAACGTGTAGCCAAAGTCAGAGGTACTGGCTCCATAATTGGCTGGGGACTGTTGAGGATGCTGAAAACACCTCTCGCTGTAGCCTTTACTTGCAGCCCAGTGAGAGTTACTGCGGAGCTGAATGCTGAGGCAGAGGGCAAAGGAACATTTGTTGAGAGGTCTGCCTGGCTTACGTATGACGATAAGGATGTTGGCATCTGATTTGTTCCTACCATTGGCATAATTACTACATAAAAACTACTAGATAACTGCAGTCACTCTGCCTTTCACTGCAGTATGGTAGGATATCATGCCTTGAACTGAGGTTTCTGGGCTATAACCCTCTCTGAACAGTGTCAGTCTATTCAGCTGACAGAAGGGCAAGATGACAATGTGAGAGCAAACAAAGGGCTTCATGTAATATGATACCTTTAGGATTTTTCCTCTTGTTTTAAAATATGAAATATATAGTACTGTGTGTGATTAGGATTTAGTGTCAAAGGCAAATTTTATCTCATTGAACACAATGGTTGAATAATACTGCCAATTAAAATAACCAAGTTAAAATAAACCACATATTGTCAGAGTCCACATGGTGGTTTATACAGGAAACGACATGCTGGGTTAATATGCTGGGTTAATATTGCTCTTTCAAAGGTGATGCAAAAAATGGCTGGATGGAATTATAGTAGCAGTAGTTACAAGTTACCAGCAACTTACATTTTAGATTTTATTTCTTTTTCACCATATAATTATTTCATTAAATAAAAATGAAAGAAATAGCGAGGTGAAAATAAAATGGAAAACTTAGGATTTGATAAACTACTATACACAACTCTGAGTGCTCAAGGGTCTTTTATTAAGGGCCACGCTCAAGAAACTCTGTCCATCTTCCCCACTGTGGGAAGCTGCCAAGGCAGCATGGCTTGCATGGGCTTCCCCCAGCAGAACTGATGAATCTGCATCTTCATTTTTAGAAAGGTGCACTAGTCCAGAAATCTCATTACTCTCTGACAGTGATCATGATAATAATAACGAGATGTCATATGGTAGATTAAAGAGCAAAATATTGAAAACTGCATGGGGAAGCTATAATCTACCCTCTCTATTTCTTTTATTATTTATGGCATTATCAGTTAGATGCTGCCAACATGCACAAGAAAAGAAGTTCTCTGCCCCAAAGGACTTACGGTCCAAGGACCTGATCCTGCATACTGTTGTATATAACTGTACAACACAGGCATATATGTGCTAGCATATATTTTCTGTTTGCCTGTTGACTAAGATGCTTGAAATTGCAGGTTATTCAAGAAAAGCTCCCATCTATATCAAAGGTAATTCTGATAGACTAATTGAGGTATGCATTTTTTGAGTACTAGCTAGTACTAGTCTGTTTAAAAAAATCCACATAAACTGTCTAGCAAGTATATTGATGTACATCAGATTGTAGGTTTGTACATCTGTCTAATAAAACAAGCATTTCCAAGTAGTTCTATGAATACTTATTTCAACTATTTAGATAATGTGTTTTTTTCTTTTCTAAGTAACTTGGGTTTGCTGGTTTGTTAACTTCCTGAATTTAGATTTCATTATATGATTTCTACATTTTTCTGATATTACCTCCGTGTCCCTGGATACTTTTCCCTCTAGAGTCCTATAATTTTATCAAAAAAAGGGATTAACCTTATAGCCAGTCAGTTGTTGGCTATTCATCTTCACCTTGTTACTCCAAACTGTGAAGATTAGACAATTTTGATTATGTTATTTGTTTGGGGTCTTTTGTTATTGCTGTATGGGCTAACGGAGCCTGCATAAAACCTATTCATTCATCAGAACTGAAAAAGTATAGCATTTCAGCATTTTTAAATCATTCCTGTCATTTTTGTACAATTTCAGAGAAGTCCAGTGTAGTTCTGTAAGTGGAATTTGGCCTAAATAACGTTATTTCTTCTTCAATACTCTGTTACAAAGGTATGTATGAGGCTGGCAGAATATTTTCTTGCATTTTGTAAGGAAAATCTAAAACTAAATGTTATTTAGCTAGTACAACAGCCAAACCTTACATTTCTGAATAAGGGTTTTGAGGTTGACAATTCAGAGTTTCTGCAAACCATAACAACTTGCCTATCACAATTTGAAAGTGAATGCTGCATATTCTGTCCTTTAAACAAAAACTCATTAAGAGAATAGTGGTTGTGTAGAAGCAATTATTTTCTATGTCATTCATAGACAATCAGCCATGGTGGTGTTCTTTAAGGAAAACTTAATAACCATTTCATATGAGGTAGGAGTGTAAAAGCAGAGAAAAGTAGCTCTGTCATACAAGAAACTTGGGTATTCCATAATGATTTTCTTTCAAGCTGTCCTGCTTAAACAACATAGTCCTAAAATACATAACTGTCTTCATTCTTCTTAGTTTTCATATTTAGATAAAAGAAAGCCCTGTGAATAAACTTGGTCTTTCAAGAAACTTCTTTATCTTTTTCTTTTCCTGCAAATTTTCCACCTATGGAACATTGCCTGCATTTGGTCTTATAATGACCTTTCATTTGCTGAAATCCTCAGTCACACATTAATCACTTCTTATCTGGACTACTGCTGTTCCCTTTTTATAGTCTTTATAAATCCTTACCATCTCAACTTCAGGGGGACTGAAGTATCATAGCCAGACAGTTCTGTCTATCCAGTAAATACCACTATATCAGCTTCATCTTCCAGACCATTCCCTAGCTTTCTACTTAGACTGACCTTCTAATCAACCTCAAAATGGTGTTTTTCAAAATGTTTCATAAATTATTCTAATTCACTGTATTAACTTGTTGTCCAACTACACCTAACTTTGCTCTTCTACCTTGCTATCTTCTGTGTCTTTGCTCCATAATTTGAGCTGTCTACTAAGGTCTCATTCCAGCCAAATGGGATTCCCCATCTTTGCAGTGTCTCTGTGACCAAGTAATTTTAAATTTCACATTACTTTTTTTAGCATAGGTTGCTTGATTTTTTGCAAATCCTTGTATGATATTGCTTTATACAGAATTATATTTCAGAATTTACCAATATGAGACTGCAGAATAAAACAAGAAGATAATCCTGTGTAATTCAGTAGTTTCTTTCATTTCATACTGGATGACTTAAGCTGACATATGCGATTTCAGTACAGCTTTTGTTTACATGAGTCTCCCCAAAATAGTCCATAATATTTGTTCTTTTCTTGTATGATATTGCTTTATACAGAATTATATTTCAGAATTTACCAATATGAGACTGCAGAATAAAACAAGAAGATAATCCTGTGTAATTCAGTAGTTTCTTTCATTTCATACTGGATGACTTAAGCTGACATATGCGATTTCAGTACAGCTTTTGTTTACATGAGTCTCCCCAAAATAGTCCATAATATTTGTTCTTTTTAACCTCCAAAATTGAAAAGGGAGTGTACTACATTAAAAATACATATATAAAAATATAAAATCTATAGCTGCATGATGAATTTGAAAATTTTCAATTTTATAAACCAATGCATTTTAAATTTATTTACTGCATTTATTTTCTGAGTCTTAGGCACTAGAATAAAAGAAGATTTGAGCAAGCAATTTTTTTAAAAAAAGAATGTTTAAAAATCTTTAGCTCAAGATATGAAACAAATTTGATGAAAGTTCTCTGGTATGAAGCATGATGTAAGTTGTGAGAAATGCTTTATAGATGGAGAAACAAATTCAAAGAAAGAAATTAAATAGTAATTCTTAATCCCAATGCTAAAAGCTACATCAGCTTTTTCTAATACAAAGGGTTTTGTGACTAACTCGCCTCCAAGCTGCGTAAATGACCACTTCTCTGTTCATAAAAGCAACAAAACTTTGTAAGACTATGAGAATGTGACATTTTAGTACAGCCTGAAAGAACAGACTTACGACTGTCAAAACCACCTCATACTGATGTCAAGCCTTATATTTATCCCAGTACCCACTTTCAGGCAAACTTACACTGGGAAGCTCCCTTTCTAATAAATGGAAAGGGATATCCCTGCTTTGAATAATCCTTTGAAGGATGTTATTTCATTCTTTCTACTGGCCACATTTTGGATACCATATAAAAAAATACAAAAATTCAAGTATAGATATTTTGTTTGATGAATTCTCATCTGTGTCACAATGAGGTTAATTTATAATGTGTGAGCTCTGTTTTGTTTCATTTTGTAAAACGTTGACTTGCAAACTGAAGTAGGAAGTAATTGCACTACTGCAGGCACTTTCCACAGTTTTACTGCCCTGGTTATACATAGTTTTACAGGAGAATCCTTCCTTTTACCAGACTAATTGAAGGGATTTTTTTTTTTTTTTTAACTTGGGTTATGAATTACTGTATGATTTAACTTGAAAAGCTGCTCTGTAAGATCTAATTTAAAATAATAAGGATGCTACAATCCAGGAAACTGTACTTATGAAACACCCTGACTTTTCAATGAGGTACAAAATGTCACGTGGTATATGAAAGCTGCCAGTAGAAAAGTAATAGAGAGAAACAGAAACAGAAAACAGGGACAAGGTCAAGTCTGGAATATTTCAGAGACTTAGGAAATGACAGATGAGTGTGATAGAGGCACGAAGGAATAGATTCCTGGAAACTTATTTTATAATTAGGGTATGATTCCTGAGTATCTGGTGGACACTCTTCAACTACAGCTAGGTTGACAGCTTAAATAACTTTGTGTATTCTTTTCATATAATAGCAAGGTCACCACAACTTCTCATGTTCAAATCACAATATGGCACACTGAGAGTAGTTGGCTGTTCACCATTTCTTTTGTAATTCAAACTCTCCTGATTAGAAGGCAGAAAATTGGACACAAAGTATCTCAACAAAAGGAAAAAATTATTAGAAATCAGAATTGTGTAATTTCTCCAGAGGTTGCACTTTATACATTAAATTAAATGCCAGTGCAGAGGCTTGGGTGATCACATTTTGCACCATTTAAGCACATCTTCTGTCAGATTTAGAAAGGATTTAAATAAGGTTGTGTGAATGCAGATGAATTTAATCTGTAATTACCACTTCATAATTTTAGAACTACCAACATGGAAACATGCCAGTCTTTTCCATAAAACAACTTGATTTAGAAACTTACTATTTTTTCCCTCTCTTTCAGTATAAAACTACCATGATTTCTAGATAAAGCCCTGTGATGTGAAGAAACATACCTAAACATGGAAACAAAGAGAATTTTTTAATAACCAAGACAGAGAAAAAAGATAAATTGGAAAATTAATGAACAGAAAGGATAAGATTTTCTGATATACCTAAAAAACAGATTGAAAGAGACTTGTGAATGTGATGACAGTACAACTCAGGGGAAGGCTCAAGAACCATTAGCTTAATGAAGTTTATTGACTATTGCTTAAGCAGTTGCTGAGCTATGTCTGTAGGCCTTCCACCTACCATGAAATAAGCAATTTTATGAGCACTTCTTCAGTGCAGAGTTAAAGAGATTTGTTTCCTTGAACCATTTCAGCTTGGACCCCCAGTGAAGCCAATCTGAGAGGCAGCAACAGTGAGGAGCTCCAGGAACAACAATTGCAATTGCAAAGATACACACAGCAGTTAGAGTGAGGATTTTGGAACAGAAAAGAATTATCGTGCAGACACCAACAAAAGACATAAATATTAGTTTAAACATGAACAAAAGTCAGGATCTGCAATTATCTTAAAAAATTATTAAAAGTCCAGGTTACTCAGAATTCAGTCTAAAGAACAGGCAACATACTCTGCTACCTGTCATTCCACTCTTTCTCATCTCAAAAATAAAATAAAAAGGCCACCCGTGCAGTCAGTTACATTAATTAGTAAGTTTACTACATGAGGTATTACTAAATAGTATGCTACGACAGACATGAGCAAGCTTCTTCCCAGAGCCTGATCCAACAAGAGCCATTTAACTGCCATTAGAATATCACAGAGCCCAAGCTAATAAGCCCTGCTGTGAAGTACTGTATATTATTTTGGGAATGACGCCATGCTAATGTGGCATGGCTTGTACTGGTTGACAGTGCAAAAGAACAAGATTATATGCTAGCTAAAACCCATGTAAACACAGTCATAATTACAGCAAAAAGTTTAGGTTGCTCAGGCAGTTTAGTTGAGTATCTCTAAAATGAATACTTTCTATAAGTATAGCCAGAGCCCCATCTAAGAACAGGGTGAGTTACTGCCTTGTTTCCATACAGAAGTCACGATATCTGCTATCTAAGTGATTTAGAATTAACCTAATTAAATCCTATTTTTTTTTCAATGGTAGGCTACAAAATTCCATTGCATTTTAACTATCATTAGAAATTATGTTGGAAATTTGGGGGAAGTGAAATTGCAAAAAAGTTTATCTGATATTTCTCTCTCTTTTGAAATAATTGAGATCCCCCCCGAATTACCATAAACGCTACTTTGCTAAAATTACCTGTCTTAAATTAAGTAAGATTGATTTGCAAATAGTATATCTTCTTACAAAACATACTGCGTATTTTTAAAAACTCTTTACTCCAGACGATAATATTACTTGCTGTGGAGGCTTCTTGTATGTAGATGCAAGGCTACTGGAACTGAGATACCGGAGGATGCAGATCTGCAAAATCAGATTGCTGAGGGGTACCTCATTCTGTACTTAGAAATAAATGGCTACCAGTACAAACTAAGATATCTTCTTACAAAACATACTGCGTATTTTTAAAAACTCTTTACTCCAGACGATAATATTACTTGCTGTGGAGGCTTCTTGTATGTAGATGCAAGGCTACTGGAACTGAGATACCGGAGGATGCAGATCTGCAAAATCAGATTGCTGAGGGGTACCTCATTCTGTACTTAGAAATAAATGGCTACCAGTACAAACTAAGATTTTCAGACAGTGCCTTTATTTTTAAACTGTCATGTACTAAAACATTTATTGTGTTTAGCAGTTCTCTGGTGCAACAGGAAGATATAGGTAGGTATTTACATTATGTGCTAACACTGCCTTCTATAGGAAAGGAAGATGATGTGTGTAAAAATACAAAAGACAAGTAAAATTCTAGAAGAATCTGATTCTTCACCTGCAGTTCAGTTACAGACTGTAATTTTGGCCTGGCCTGGGCCTTTGTAAGGCTGAGATAGACTGGTCAAAAACAGGAATAGAGATTTCTAGAACATCCATAAATAATATTTGGCAAAATATTTAGAAAAAACTGTCATAGTTTCTTGCATATGCCATAAATGAAGGGAAAACAAAATAATCTGTTTTTGCAGCCTGCACAAAAAATGACAAGCCCCAAAGCTAAGCAGATAAAAACTGGTATATTGACTGGGGGTAGGTGGGAGCCATACCCAAAGCAAATCTACAGTCCACACCCACAGTAAACCTACAGTCCCTTGAGCTTTCCCAAAAGCCCATAAATCTCATTTTCCAAAGGTAAGTTTGCTAGAAAGCAGAGATGATTTTGCACTCTATTTTTCAAGATGTGGTATATCTAACATAGCAGCAATGTATAATGCACAGACCAATGAGAATGACTTCAAGTACTGAAGTTTGGGGTTAGGTGTAAAATCACCCATCTCAATCCAACAGGAAAACTATCTTAGAGTAGCAAAGTACCTTTAGAAAAATCATGTGGAGTCATTCATAGTTTGCACTATCACATTATATTTTGGCATCAACCAAGTACAGCTGTAATATTTAGTAGAAAACTGGATGCAGTGAGCCTGTACTATTTAAAACTGACACCAGAGGAAATGAGGAATTGCAGAAGTATAAAGAAATAAAAAAGGCCAAACAGAATAATCAATATGGTACAGTATCTGAAGGTCTTTCCCACACAGAAAAAGATACTCTGTATCTTACAAGGGAAAACAACAGTAATAGCTTGTAGTGGGGTCCCCAAAATTTGGCAGACAGAAACTGAGGAGAGGTAAGTCCTATCATCCCAGCATCCTGCAAAAATTAAGAGAAGGGGTAACAGGAACCTACCAATTTGTACAAGAATGTCTTAAATAACACTGATAGCAGGTTAGAACTAATGCCTCTACCAAAGCAAAGAGATCTCCTAAAGATCTGTAACAAAAGTAGTGTCTGTGCCTGAGGGGGAATCCACAGATCCAAGCCATCGAGACACATCACAGATGCATTGAAAGTATCTGATACGCTTTATGCAGTGCTCTGCATTCAAACACCTTGCCTTAACTACACCTACTATGCCATATCATTTGCATTTAGCAGAGTCTGAAAGTCTACTACATTAGCACAGTATCACCAACAGAGCTGTGTCCATAATAATCCTCATAAATTGTTGGTACATGCTGCTTCTCAAAGTAGCTTTCGTGAAGCTATCAGCAATGTTGTGTCTCCTAAAAATCTGACTTAAAAAATTCAATTGTGCCGCTACTGGGTTTTGGTATTCCTCTGGCTTGGACTGTCTGGACTGAATTGGTTTGTTCTGCTTCTGCACTCATCTTCCCTGACAGCTGGGGAACCACAATATGCGCTCACATCCTTTCCTTGTGAGATGTGGCTATTCCCAGAATGAGAGCTTCTTTATTAAAAAATCCTGTCTTGCTTCCCAGTTACCAGTTGTATTCTCAGTTGTTTCCACTCTGTGTGGCTTTTTTATGAAATGCAACCAGCTTATAAATACTGCAGTAACGACATTTCACTTGTTGCATTCATGATAAGAATCTATGCTATATGTTCCCCTTGACAATACTGTGGAAACTTTTACTAAAAAAAAAAAAAGGTCTCAAAATCCTTAGAGGACAAACATCACTATTAAAGACCAAGTAAACTTTTTCAGGCATAACATAGCAAATGATGTATTTTTATATAAGTTGTTTATTGTATCTATAAACACAAAGATTTTTGGAATATACTGACCACACTGTCACATTTTCAGATTATGTTTAAGTTTGTGAAACAGATTTACTTCATTTCCTCGGGAGTAACTGAATAGTGGAGAACATGAGCTTTAACTTTTGAATGTTCTTGCTTTTCATATGCCACTTGACCTTGTTGCTGCTCTGCAGCTGGGTGAACATCAATCCTGCAATTTGGGAAAAAGAAACTGAAGACCTATCAAGTGGGTTGAATTTTTTAAGAAAATAAAATTCAGGAATTTTAAAAAGAGGGAACAGATCATCATGATTAGATTGTTTTTTGTTCAAGATTGTGCGGGCTTCACCTAAAGCATCATATCTAAAACCAAAATACAGCTACTGTCACATTTAATTCAATTTGAAGATAATTTCTCTAGCCAGACTTGCACAAAAGGGAAAAAAATATATATATCATCCAGCTCAAAAACAATATGGCCACTTCTTTGTCTGGTTTATTTAATTGCTTTCCTGCCAGGGATTGTGGGAAGTCCCTCTCTTTTCTGAATAAGTGTCCCACGCCATTTAAAATACACCAAATGTTTTGAATTTACTGATCTGAAAATGTCTGTCCAACCCACAGCTATTGACACTAAAGAGTTACATGTGCCGTCTCCTCCATGGCAGGCTTGTGCTGCAGTCTGTTTAAAGTTTGTGTGCCATGAGTGTACACTGAGGGCTGTTTGTAATAGCCTCCTCATGCATGTTCATGCTGCTAGACACCAGGCTATTCCTCACATTGAGCTGAACTAAAGAACCGTAAGTGCGGTTAGAGCGAATGTGTTTTTAAATCTATACATCTCACAGAAAGTCCCAGATCTGGTTTTGTACCTAAAGCACGAAGAGGGTAAGAGTTCATCTTAACAGCTGAGATTGGGTATAATATGGGTCAGGATTTTTAGATGTTTCCAAAAAGCCGACAAAGAGGCAGATAATTGGAGCATGATACAGCATTGTGAAGCAGGCTGATGCACAGAAAGACACGATGATGATGAGAGAGGCACAAAGACAGAAGAGGGCATGTGAAGGACCATGTGTCAGGTTCCTCACCTACCCCAGCACAGGGATGAGGCTCAGCATCCTCCATTTCCTTCTTGTAGTGGCACTCTGCAACAGATAGCTGGCAGATAAGTAAGGTTTGCCATTCTTCTGGGAAGGTCCCTGAACTCACCTTTCACAAAGATTTTTAGTAGCTTGAACTTGGCTTGGGTTCATCCTGCTTGCAAGGGAAATGGGACTGCAAGGTGCCTAGACTGGGAGCTTTGGGATCTTCAGGGGCACTCTGGGACCTGAAGACCCAAAGGCAATCTAAGTGTAAACAGCTTCAATCTGATGCTTCTGAAAGAGAGATGTCCATGAAGGAATGCACCTCCTGCAGACAAGGTGAAGCTTAATCAGTCAATATTTGTACAACTGAAAATGTACAAAGCAATAAAATTATCATGAAGACAGAGCACAAGTAAACAAAAAGATTCCTGTTACCTTCACTGGACTTGGGACTGGTCCCATAAATAAACCCATTTGCTGTTGTTGCAAGCTAGCCCTTTTCAAATTTTAGGCTGACAGATACCTACTTGCTTACATGGGCTTGAAAATCTTGAGGCTTATTACAGAGCTGCGTACTCTTTACATTTCCCCATCATGCTCTGTGGTGTGTTGCAGCTCTAAACAATTAAAGAGTTTACAGTTTCTTTACCCCAAGCATATGCCAAATCCTGTCCTTACTTATCACATGGTGTGAATCAGCACAATGAAATCAGCCGATAGACCAGAATTTATCCTGTGAATTTTCTAAGAGAAGCATAAGCAAAAAGTGAAGATTTATTAAGAAGGGAAATTGTGATTTAGCATGGCATCTAGCACTGTAAGTGATAATTCTATTTCATTTTGAGTAAAGCAGAAATAAAATGTTTAGTGTATAGTAAATACTCAAATGGACGTATTATGCTATGCTGGTGTTTATTTTGTTCATGTCAGAAAAATTAGATTACCTTGTCTGGTAAATCTTACTTAACAATAAAGCTACACAGTGTCATTAATCACTTCCATGTTATACATACATCTTGTAAAAAGTTTGTATGTGCTTGAAATTAACCTTGCATGTATTGTTTTGGTTTCATAGCAGCATGTTTTACGTGTTTTTTTCATTTCCAAATGGAGAAAAAACCAAGAAGTTGTTTTGCAGCAGGGCTTTTCTTTCTTATTCTTTTTTTTTTAACATCTCTTCATAGTCTTATGGTCTGCTTGGCTGCTAAGAATGACAAATCCCTGGTTTTTGACAAGTATGAAAGAGAGCACAACCCTGTTGAACAACTTCATACAAGTATCTGTACATAGAAGGATCTTTTCAATATACATATCAAGTGGTTTTACTATTCATGCTATCTCTTCACCACAGCCTCACTTTTCCAGCACCATACATACAAGAGTTTTCCTTCCTATTCCAACCCCCTACAGCTAAGTATGAATAATAAGGACAAGGGAGCTGAGGAAGACACAGGGGTGAGGACAGGACCAGGGACAGGACTTGAACTGGGTGGGGAAAATGGCTGCGACGGAATGACTTCTTGGTTAAAAGGAGCAGTGGGAGATAAACCAGTCCTGTAGGGCAATGATGTGGAGGAGGACAAAGGCTGCTGTGATGGCGAGAGCCAGAAGGAAGCTGGAAGAACTCAGGAGCTGGCAAGAGAGTACTGACATCTGTTTAGGCAGTGCTTAAAAGGTTAAAATTTCAGTCATTGGCTGCATCTTACCATTCTGGGAGACGCTTGTGTTTTGCTGCAACTGTGGTCAGAAGAACCCAAAGATGAAGAAAAAAAGATGATGTTACAACAGGGACATTATTTGTGGTAGCACCTTCAAAGATCAGTAAATATTTCACCAAAGTAACTATGCGGCAAATGATCCCACCTACAAAGTATGACTTTGCTACCACTGGAGAATGAATTCAGGAGGTGAAGTCTGCAACAGGGAGGCAGCCCTACTTTTAGAGTGACATCCCAGTGCAGTCTGAAAGGCAGAAGGACTAGTGACCTTTAGGTCACTGCTTTAGGGCAGAAAAATGCACTTCTGCCTATATCTTGGTACAACAAAAAAGGAAGGCAAGTCAGTGGAAGAACCATAACTAACTGCTACTATCAGAGCTGCAAGCTTTGAACAAGTAAGATCCAAAGCAAATGTTCAAATCATTAAGGCTTTAGGATGGGCTTAACTGTCCCCAGCAGTGTTTCTGTGTCAGTGGGAAACGGGGTATTACCTACTGCACCAATATGTATTTAAGAGGAAGATGGTGTATGGGGTTGAAGCAGTGCTTGTGAGGGTGAGTTCTGCAGCACCCAGGTGCTGAAGCCAGCTTAGCAAACATTGAAAGTAAAGGCTGTGTCCTGCACACCCCTGCACAGCCATGCTCACTGTGAGCTCAGCCTCCCCTGCAGCATGCTCCCTGGGGTGATGACTCTGAAAAAAGGGGTGTCGTCAATGTGGTTCTGGCTAGGTTGGAAGAGACAGATGTTGGACTGCTCAGCCTTGTAGACAGCAGCTGTGCTTTGGGTTACGACCATTTGCTGAGCAGGGTAGAGGAAGTCAGCAGCCTTGCAATGTGTGAAGGAACAGTTTGTCTAACATGTAGCTTGTTTTTCATGGACGTGATGTAGTGGGAGCATTTTCCTTATTCCCTATGGAAATGAAGGAGGCTGTCAGTGGACAAGCAGCTGCAGAGCATAATTACTATTAGACTCAATCTCAAATGAGGTCATAATAATAAATATCATAAACATTGTAAAGTACATTTGATGGTCTCCTTCAACATCTGTAGTTTGCTTAGTATTTGTGGCAGCCATCACTTTATGGAACAGAAAAAGATAAATATTTTTGCTAATAAAAATTGGTCTAGATTTTCTCTGTTTCCATCTTTTCCCTTCTCTATTCCTACACTAACTCTCTTAATCTTTTTTGAAGTAATCTGCTATTCAGATCCTTTTTGCTAAGGCCTAGTTTCATGCTAAGAAAATCTTATAGAGGGAGAGGGAGTAAGACACCACGATACAAGGCAGACACTGGTTTGCAGTACAATTTCTTAGATTCTGGCATAACTATTTCTCTGCAGTAAATGTATGTTTTCCATCAGACTTTGCTCTACCATGTGGCCTAATCTTCTTGATAATTTGCCCAACATATTATGAGCTCAAGCTACTATTTCTTTCCTTTGTACAAGCCAGTAATATAAATGCTAGAGCAAATGGTATAAACCCCAATGGAAAACACATATCTATTTCATTGGTGTTATTAGTTGCCAATGGGAATAAACAGATTTTTGTCTTTGAAGAGCTCATTAGCTTCTAAGAAAAAAAAGCAATATAAAAACCTTTCTAACCTTGCAAATCTATTGGGACCCAAAAACAAAATTTCGTTTAGTATTTTTGGGAGCATCTGCTGACCTTGGCTTCGACAAACCTTGTGAGCTGTACTTTAGCCCACACAGCTTTTTATGTTCACAGCTAACTTAGAAGATATCCGTTACCGCTTGTGTCCAAACTGAAAAAGGGTGTTGGTTTAGAAAACAACTGCCTGAGCTTCCACAATGAATTCCTCTATTAAATCATCCCTATTGCTAGCTTTTCCCTACTATTTGAATACTTACCTTTTCCTCAAGGTTGGCCAAGGGAGTATCTTTCTTGGACAGTGTAAGGTACCCATCAATATTCCCTGAAAATCCTGTGCCCATACATAAGTGCAGTGTATGCAGGAGGTGCAAATCCCCAGCTACCTGTCTCACTCTCTGTTTCCATTTTAAAAAAAAGTAAAAGGAAACTAGCAAGATATATTGGGTCAAATATTGTGATTCTTACTTGATCTAAATTGCTATCAACGTTGAAAGGAGGATTCTTCAAGAAAATACCGGGAAGTCTACTGTTTTTGTTTTCCCAGAAGGCAGTCACATCCTGCTGGTGGTCTTGTCTCCAGACTGAATCTCTAGAGGGAATTCTAAACAACCACTTTTAATCATACATACTTCAGAATACAAATATTTTACAAACTGAAAAAAGAGCCTGTGGGTAAACAGCACATATCAGAAAAAGGTGGGAAAATTATTTTTTATTGAAGATCAATTTTACTGGTAAATGGTTTTATGATGAATACTGTGTAGAAAGAATCAAGTAGTTAAACTTAAATGGGATGATTTTAATCCAGAATGTATGCATGTGAGCCTGGAAATGTTGGCAAATTAATTAAAATTTCCAGATTTGTAAATACAAACCCCTGAATAAATTTTGTAAAATTTAATAAATAAATTTAATTGTACTGCTAAGTCTAATAAATCACATTTTCAAATGGATTTTAAAAGTCATCAAGGGTGATTGACAATGTATTTGAATCTAAATTCAACTTTCATAGTCTAGGCTAAGTAGTAATTACAATACCTGAGTTGTTCACAGTTATATATACGAATGACTTATTCAATCTAAGGGAATAGTACCAAAATATTCATAACGAGTTGTAAGCTCTTAAAGAATATTTTTTTCTGTATTGGTAGAACTGGTCATTGAATGCAACTTCAGGTTTTATTGATATATGAAATGGCCATAGCTAGCATGACTATTAGTGCTCCAAGAACAAAGCCATGGTAAACTCAGGATTCAGACTTCTATCACTACCATCTCTACATCGTCCGTCTTGTGGCTGCCTTATACTCCCACACACTTGACTCTCTGCTTAAAAATAACTGTTAAAATTAAAATTTCTATTACTGAAGATCATGAACAGGGTCTTTATTTCATGTCACCTACCATCCAAGAGTTTGTTTGAATTTCATGTCCAGCCCTTCTCCTAGCACAAGCATTGGATGTTTTTTATATATGTAGTCTCATCCTCACTGTGAAAATTATCTGTAGCTGGCAATTTGTCAGCAGCTGTTTCTTTTTTAATGTAATGCCATTGGCTGTTATTAACAGGACCTCATTAGTGAGCACTAATGACCACTAAAGGAACAAGATCACTTTCATCAACTGTAGAGAAAAAACATGAGGGAGAATTTGCCTACCATGCTTGAACCACATTTTCTTCAGTAGTGCTCATATTTTTTCCAGTCCCTTTCACAATAGTGACAGAATTGTGTTCAGATTTAGTGACCCAGCTCACTGTCAACTCTGGGTCATCATGAAGCAGAACCCTTGGTTCTTTTATGTGTTTGCACAATGAGTAGTAATAGTCCAGGATATTGTTTGTAGACCGAGCAACCTTATCTCTCAACTTCCTCCTAAGTTAAAGAAAGTGTTTACCCTTCAGAAAAATATTCAGCATTTTGCAGCATGCCTCTCTAGGTAAATAAAGTAACTCTACAATATTTTAAACATCTTAATAAAATACAAGAAATATAGTCATAAATGAGTATTCACACGCAACCCCTTATCAAGGCTATTTGCTTCTGAACAAATACAGTGGTTTCATGTGTACCATAGTCCAGAATTTACATGTTCGTATGGAGTCAAAAGCAGAATTGGAAGATCTTGCACAGAAATTTGAATCCAACGATAAAGCTTCTTTTGTCATGTAAACAAAAAGAGCATAAAGGTGGTGACACTATGCAGTGAAGACGGAACTGAAAGGGAGGACTATGGAGGCATAAACCAAAATTAAATTAGTATTTTACCTTTCCAGAATGACGCTAAAGTTGAATTCAAGGGCCAAGGCAGGATGGCTAGACGGCAGGAGAGTATGGAACTACAAATTATTATGTTAAAGATGGAAACAGAATTTCACTAATTTACTGCCCCCAAGTCAGGGGAACTTCATAATCTTCACTACAGAATCCTGCAAAGCCCTCCCCTATGGTATAGTAGGGCTCAGAGGAAGGTCTTTAGTATAGAGTGAAAATCTAACCTGATTTTTTGTGTGCATGTGATTCATGTGTTACATGTTTGTGAATTATAAAACAAGTTTTCCTTTCTATACTGGAAGCTAACCTTTTGGAAGCAGAGAAAAAAAAAGGCATAAAGCTCATTGGATTATTAATCATAGGAATGTGATGGGATACTGTTGTGATTGCAGCAGATGCCATCCCAAGCTTTACTAAGTAAAGTTGTTCCAGCAGAGATCAAGAAATACTGTTGCTTTTCTACTATGCAGAACGAGATCCCACCTGTAAGGAAGATGGATGCAAAGTGAAATAGGTGATGAAAAGGTTTTTTTTTAAAAATGGAATAGAAAGTGTTTCACAAGAGAATAATAAATGGGCTTTATTGTTTTGTCAGAATTCTTCCAAATGAGAAGGCCTTATAGATACATCAGCTATTAAGGCCAATAATGGTAATGACACAAAAGCAAATAGATATAAATCATCAGTATTTATAAGCTAAATATTTCTAACCATCAGTGGTGCTATAGAGCAACTTTCCAACAGGAATAGTGATGGGAAAATAGACTACTGAAATGAGTGATGGATCTTATTCCATTTGTGGATGAGATTACCTGGCATGCTGAGCAGACGGCAGGATTCAATGCTGCATTAGGACCCTCCTAGCCCTGTGCTTTTCAGGGTGTAGAGACCTGTTCTTGCCTGTTACAGTGTAGTCTGTGAATTTGTATTTCCTCCCTGCAAATAATCTTGTGTAGTTTCTTCCTCATAGTACGAGATACTTCAAAAAGATGAGAAATAATTCTAGTCTGAAAGTCTCTGTGTAAAAATACAGAATCTAAAAGAGAAAAATCAGTAAGGTTGAGTGAGGAATTTTCACCAGGATCTCACCGAGTTGACGATATCTTAGTGTCTGAAGGAAGAACCACATGCAGACTTCCAGGGATGTGGGACAACACCTGTAATCAGCTGAGTTTTTTGAAAGTGTGCATTGAAGAAGGACAAAACATGAAAAGTACCAGTTTTGGAGGTATAGCAATCTCAATCAGGGGACTTGTACTAGCATATCCCTAAAAACGGTATATTTAAGGATATCTTAAGGTGCTTGTATCTTTCCTGGGCCTGTGTCATGGTTTAACCCCAGTAGGCAGCATGAGACTTCCCTCTGGTCAGTTGGGGTCAGTCGTCCCAGCTGTGTCCCCCACAAAATTCTTGTGCACCCCCAGCCTACTTGCTGGCAGGGCAGTGTGAGGAGCAGAAAAGGCCTTGACACTGCATAAGCACTGTTCAGCAAAAACTGAAGCATTGGTGTGTTATCAACACTGTTTTCATCACAAATCCAAAACATAGCGCCATACAAGCTACTATGAAGAAAACTAACTCTATCCCAGCCAAAACCAGTACAGTTTGTCCATAATTTCTGTCATGCTTGCAGTATTTATTAAAAATATTTCCCTTTTAAGACATAGATGTCAAAGTGTAAACAAAGACAGGTGCTGATGTTTTGGGCATGGAAACCCAGTTTGGGATGGTTTCCAGCTTTAAAAAAAAAAAAAAAATAGAAGCAGCAGATGCCTCAGCATTTCTCTGTCACATTCTGAGACTCCAACCCTGCAGGCAGACCCCATGGGCAATTCCTGTTGAAGTCTGAAGTACTTTTATAATCCATGTGTGAACTGCTTATATATAAAGCCTAATCAACTTTTATAGTATGGTAAGAAATTCTCACCTTCCTTGTGGAATGACGAGTTCATTTCTTGAGTCGTGTGCATTTTCATTGAGTTTATGTAAGCTTGACAACATGATCCAACAGAAGGTCGTAGATTCTGTAGGTATTCTACAGGTTCTGTGACATCTTTTTTGCACATGGTAGAAGTAATGTACCTCCGTTGTACTCTTAAAACAACAAAATTAAAATTTGAACACATTAATGTCCAACTGGGTCACTTTTTCCTGTTTATTAGGCTGACTGCATCAAGATTCATCAAACATAGGTTGCATTACAATCTCTGCCACTTTTTGAGCTGCTGCTGCTGCTTATTTTCCTGCTGGGCTTCTCCAGCAATTCTGATGCCAAGCCCAAACTGCCAAGCCCAACAGAGTCTATTAATTCTGGTTCCTCTCCGCACACACTGTATCTCGTTTAATATTAGGGTGCTGAGTTCACTGGAATTAGTGGTCCAGTGGTTTAATATAACATTATAGTTTCAGGTACAGTTTTTGAACATTAGCATTCACTTTCATGTTCGACACAGACACCACTTGTTAACCAGTGGTACATTGTAAGTACACTAACTTCACTACCCCAATTGCATACTTTACCTACATTATTAACCATGAGATATCCTCAGCCTTTCTGACTTGCCATCAAATATTCATAGCATTTTGCTGTTAATTTATGGTGCCATTTTTAGAACTACTTATAGCTCTGGTTGCACGGCGTATAGCATGGGTGACATCCTGGTCAAATGAAATGACTGATGAACCTCCCTTGCTCCAGTAGGTTACTGAAGGTATTTATTTTAGAGTTTTTCAATTTCCTATTTAAATAAATAGCAATATTTTATTTTAAATTAAACATTTAAATAATTTCATTTAGATGAGTAAAATACTTCTACTTGAGGTGATCAACTGTGAAGAAACTTACTGCCCTGGGCAACTATAGTACCCATATGAACACCAAATCCACAGAAAAACTTCAAAAATTCATAGTTTCTGTAAATAGCAATGAAAGGAATAATTAAGGTCATTACAAACCCTGCATATTTCATGTGTCTTTCTCTGGATCTTGCTTTTGACACAGGACTGGAGATAGCAACAGTGCAGTATACAGAGTCCATATTCTGTATAAACTCCCATTAGAAATCACCCTAACACATTATGATTAAGGATTTCCTTGTTATAGTCTGGACCATTTGCTGATCCAGACTGGCTATAAATAGCTCTGAAGAAGACCTGTTTTGGTGCCTGTTAAGTCATTGTTAAACCGATGTGCTCACAGCTATAGGTGCAATGCTGCCTAATAATCTTCAAGACTTAGCAGAGCAATGTCCTAAAGTATCACAGGAGATAACTGGAGTGTCAGTGACAAAGATGCTGGTAAAGACTGTGTTTTATGCCACAACTGTTCAAGAAAAAATATATGAGCTTTCTTTTCCATGACATCTGTAACATCTCAGTCGGTGACTAGTTCCAAGTAATTGTCTACTCTTGGGGTTGGTTGAGTGTTTCATGATGAGGAATTTTTGTTATACTTGGATAAACTCACTAAAACTCAGACTTGACTTTTGGCTTGCAAAGAAAAAGGCTGGCTTCAGAAAGGACAAATGTTTTTTTGGCTTGAGTTTTGGTCAACAGTATCTCTTGGTGAGACTAGAAGCACTGGGGGAGTTTCAAACTGATAAATAAGCTAAACACACAAGTTGCTTTTGATCAATGAAATTACTGGGAGAAAGCAAGACACCACTTTATTTGTAGTTAAAATTGGTGAAAACTTGCTTTAGTTCTCATTTCTTTGTGCACCGACAAATTCTCTAATTACCAACTTGGTATCAAACATTCCTTCTATAACAGCACATGTAGTCACAGCAAAAAAATCTAAATCCTTATTTTTCTCATGTTTTATGTTTTGTGGCACAATACTGCGCTAATCTTTAATGCTTGTTTGGCACCTCACAATAAATGAGAATAAAGAGTGTAAACTCCAGCTATTGATGCTAATTGAACAAAAGGCGTTATAACCATAGTCCAACATGACAGAGATAAATCCAACTTGGAGTAATTATTTACTTATTTATTTAATTTATTTATAGGCTAAGAACAATCTTCTGGGTCTTCTACTCCTGTTTTGAAAACAGGGCAATTTCTGATGGTGATAAAATAGTAGTCTTTGTATCTATTACATCGAGTGCACCCTCAGTAAGTTTGCAGACGACACCAAGTTGGGCGGGAGTGTTGATCTGCTCGAGGGTAGGAAGGCTCTGCAGAGGGACCTGGACAGGCTGGATCGATGGGCCCAGGCCAACTGTATGAGATTCAACAAGGCCAAGTGC
>NW_008794368.1:691853-695731 GCF_000699145.1 Aptenodytes forsteri | reverse complement strand
AGTGGTTGAGTCCCCATCCCTGGAGGTATTTAAAAGACGTGTAGATGAGGCACTTAGGGACATGGTTTAGTGGGCATGGTGGTGTTGGGTCGATGGTTGGACTCGATGATCTTAGAGGTCTTTTCCAACCTCAATGATTCTACTTAGCTTTACATTGTCATTTACTAGGTACAATACCAGTAGTCATCTTGGCTCTTTTGTTCAGGGCATGTATGCAGGTAAGTTCATGGGGAATGAAAATAAGCAGAATTACCCTTGTAAAAACTCATCAGAAGAGCTAATGGTGTTGTCTTACCTTCTATTAGGGGGGGTTGTGACTGGAGGCTCTGTCCCAGAGCTTTCAGCTGAGAGGATTACAGGGACTGTTAGCAAGAGTTTCTCAGAAAGCAAACTTCTGCAATGTTCAGCTTTCACTTCATTTCTGGATGTAATACAAAGTTTGGGTTTGTATTTTGGTTTTGTTTTTGTTTTTAAATGTCTATCTCCTTAATTTCATTGGTTCCTATGTGACTCAAAGACAGCTACTCTCTGAAGAGGGCTACCATAGTAGATAAGAATGTCTTCAGAAGTCAAGCTAAGATTGACTGTTTATTCATGGGAAATTGGAAGCAAAGTCTTTTTGAATGAAGGGTTTTTCATAGTTAAAAAACCCAGATGGGGTTATTGTGGTGTTTTGTGAAGATGCTAATCAGTGTATGTGAAATCCTTAAGAAATTTCTGTTTTTCACAAAAGGAACTCCAATTTGACTATGCTAAATTGTAATCATTACTATGATAATCTTGGCAGAACTGACAAAGATAACCGATATATTTCTTGCCCTCTGATGCCTGATGTGCCTCTTGTTTGGGTTACAAATGATCGATGTCCTGTCTTTGCTGTGCCTATAGTGAGACCAAAGGCCCTAGACCTTTGACATAAATTTTCAAGTATAATACTCAGGGAGTCTCCAGTCCTTTCCATATGGGATTAGACAGGGCTGCCTGCATGTAGTCCTACTGCTGCATGAGCGGGTTTGCCACTAAGCATACTTGCCAGCATCTGTCTTTGTTGTTGTACGTGTCCACTTTTGGAGCAAATCCTGTTGTTCCAGTGTGTTTTACTTTACTTTCATTTATTTGACATATTCTAGTATTAGGTCTACTTGCCTCAGTCATTATTACAATTTTTCTCTTTTTTACTATAATGACTGTTTCTTTGCTTTTCTTCCTGTTCCCTTATTCACCCCTCATACTGTCCAGGGAGCCCCTTTCTCTTTGCCAAAGAAGATAAATCTCCATCTGACTCTTCCTTACAGCCTCCTGTTTCAATTTCTTGCCTGATATTCTTCTGATTTTTCCTCCCTGGGAACCTCAAGTCATCCTCATTAATTTTAATTACCCAACACATTCATCAGTTGAGGAAGGGGAACCCAGACATTGTGTTTGTGTGCAGGTGTATCCATGCGCAGTACGGACAGTCCTTTTACTGACAGGCCTGTGGGTTTGTCCATATGCTTGGGCAGCATTCCCAAATTCCTGGGTGAACCACAGGAACACAGAGCAGGAGTCTCTGCTCTTGGTAACATCCCAGGAGCTGCATTTGAAGCCTATGACCTAGGTTGTCTTTGGTGTCTCTGTCAGTCCATTAACACATGGATCCTCTCAACAAATTACAAATTCCCCTACACACTCAAAAGTAAAGATCCCATGTCTTCCCCTGGACTGAATAGTAGGATGCTATTTTTCGGGGGGTGTGTGTGTGTGGGGGTGTGTGTGTATCTGTCTGGTCCAGATGCCTTTCACAATCACTTACTAAAACCTACTGAAAGTATTGTATTTGGGGGTGTGCCTGGGGGAAAATATTCATGATCTCAGTGGATTTTAAATTGTTCCTGGTATCCTTGTTTTTGTTGAACATGATCTAAGGCAAGCTTCAAATATATGTCCAGAACAAAACTGGACATTGAGTTCGCTCTAACTTTCATGGCACAAATTCAAAAACTTGTTATGATTGAAGGGGAAAAATGGCAATTCACACAAATATCTTTCTGTGCAATTAAGCCATACCTCTAGATTGTTTCTGGCACCCCACAGCTGGAATCCTCAGTTCGTACTCAGGAAAAGACTAACTTCTTGGTGTGCCTCTCCTCAGACTGTGAACAAACACATTATGTTCACTGCTGATTCTATATTGTTGTTGATTAAATGAAAACTGAATCTTTCTAACCAGTTCACATCACCTAAAGTTGAAAAATGTCAGCATTTATTGTCACCAAACAAAAAGCAAAACCACTGCATAAAGCAAGACAACTTTGGTATGGGAAATTGAGATAATAAATCTCCAAAGTAAAATAACTTCATTTCTGATTTAAGAACTCATTTGAAACAAATAATGTGTAAAAAAAAAAAAAAGGCCAAAAGCCCCAACCCACATTTCTCCTACATAAATTGGTTTTGAAAAGACACCAGCAAGTGCCAGAATTCACATATACATTGATGTATGAAAATGGCTGATCTAGGAGCATATTATAACCAATCCTAGTCACTTGCTGTTGTAAAACTGAGAATTAAGATTTTAATTTAAGACAACTGTGGTGAAATATAATGCAATATTAGTTCCCAGGTGGTAACGGTGAATGAAAAGAATGATACCCTCATGGGAAGGGATAGAGAAAGATCTTCCAGAACAGAAATGTAATTAATTGGTCACTGAGATAAAATATATGGTCTATTTGACCATAGTTGACCCACTGTAAATAAATAAATAGCTCAGAGGCCATCAGATACCCTGGTACTCTTACTAGACGTCCAAGTACGTAGAAGTATGGAACTCCGATGTGGGCATAAAAATAATCTTGTTCATGGTCTTGACCTCAGCCATATTTTTTTTCTTTATTTTGTTTAGTAAAACAATTTTGTCTCTTTCCTTCAGTATTACTTCCTTAATTTTTGTCCCATGGATTGCCTAGGCTTTTGGATAGTGAAAATCAGTGCTTGGTCCCACAGCTGTTGAAGCTAATGAAAAATTCTACCATCTGCATGGCTATATAGAAACAGAACAACCTTTACTGCTAGAGGGCTAGCAACAGTTTTCCACAGTGTTCATTCTACCTGCTATTTTATTTCTAGCCATTACTACCAATCTAATTTTCTATTTTAGTTTTCCAGCTTCCTCTTAGTTTTTTTTTTTTGCTTTAAATAATCTTTTAAAATTCCTTTAGACTTGATAGCTTCCATAAATTCAGTCTTGCATTGTTCCTGACAGAACATGTGTTCTGTTGTTTTTTCTTGATAGGGTTGAACTTCCATGATTTTTAAAATACCCTTCGGCTATTTTGTTTTTATGCTTAAGGTTATGCATTCCCTCTCTGATATTTTTAAGAAGCTCCCATGATGAGCTGAGTGACTCTAATTACTGATTTTGTGATGTCATATTGTGGGGCTTTTAGCTCTGTCTTTTAAGTACCCTATCCTTAGCACAAAGAGTTTTTGGTTTGTTTTGTATTATTTCCTTCCTCCAGACCGTTGTACTTATCTGTATTGTGGAGAGTAAGAGACAGTAATTGCGATCTTACTGTGTTATCACCCAATGCCATGATCCCATGATCCTATTCAATTAATTCAGACATATCTCTACCGCAAAAAAAGTGAATCCTCTCTGACTGTCACATGCTCCAGCATTTTAGTTTCACATATCGTTGTAAGCTTGTATTTGCTCCTAGATTTTCACACAGACCATACACAATTTCTGTTTGCTATTTAATAACATGTCTGCAGATGACACCGAGTTGGGCAGGAGTGTTGATCTGCTCGAGGGTAGGAAGGCTCTGCAGAGGGACCTGGACAGGCTGGATCGATGGGCCAAGGCCAACTGTATGAGGTTCAACAAGGCCAAGTGC
>NW_008794368.1:673766-691226 GCF_000699145.1 Aptenodytes forsteri | reverse complement strand
TATTTAAAAGACGAGTAGATGAGGCACTTAGGGACATGGTTTAGTGGGCATGGTGGTGTTGGGTTGACGGTTGGACTCGATGATCTTAGAGGTCTTTTCCAACCTCAATGATTCTATGAATCTATGATTGTATGCATGTGTGTTGTAGGCAGAGAGTGTATCTCTACCCATGATAAAGGCTACCAAACAGGTTAAAGGATAGCATTATCAGATTCCATATTAAATGCTTACTTTAATCACTCTGGTGCTGAACGCTGCAATGGAGAGCAGGAAGGTTGTTCTGACTAGTTTCTAGGGAGTGCAAAGGAGAAATGATGAAATAGCTCAGCAACCATACTAAGCCATGGCTGAAGCCCCCCCTTGTAGCAGGAGGGGAACAGAGACAGAAGGTTAGAAGGACACAGAGGAAAATGTAAATGCATAAGAAAACAAAAGGATGATGATGAGGAGAAGGTTTATAACTACCCTTACAGAGCCTGAGAACCTGACCTCTCCAGCAAATGTCTCACTTCCCTCCAGAGGGTGGTTCATGAAAATATGCTTGCGCTGTGTTAGCACATTTATTCTCTGTTCTTGGTTGCATAAACCTGAGGTTGGGAAAAACAGAACAATAGTTGCCAATGAAATTCAGTTTGGGTTCCTTTCACACGAGCATCATGTAGTATTTCCAAAAAAGGTAACGCTAGTAGTAACCACGGTGTTTTTGGAGGCAGACATTTGGTGAGATCATTATATTTGCTTTCAGTTAGATTAGATTAAGTGAGATCATTATAGAAACAGGTGAATATTTTTTTTAGTAGTAAATTTTGTGTTCTCTGTGGAACTACTACGCTCTAATTGTTGATTTAAAAATCGTAGTTAGAGTCTCATATTTTTAGAAGTTCTTTCTGTTTGTTGGCTATTAAATTGAGAGAGAGGTTTACTAAAAAGATTGTACCGACCATTTCTATGAGCAATTGAAATTGGAGGCCATTTGGAATAACCAGGTCTTATAGCTATCACAGGTTAATAAAATGCCCATGTGGATAGGCCTAACTCTTTGGCTTACGACTACAGAATCTAAGAAGCTAAGGAGAACAACAAATCACCACAATGTTTCCTAATGCTGAACCTGAAAGATATGAGAAATCATAGGGAGGCAGAGAACACCCTATCAAATACACCTTGAGGAAGTTTATATACAGTTTATTCCAGCTAATACCTGGAATATAGCTCACTCAGAGATACTAGGAATCCCTCGTTATCATTCTTAATTTTACTCTAACAGAAAAATAGGGGAAATCAAAGAGTGCTCTGTGTGCTTCCCCCCTGCCCTGTTTTCACTGGTCTTTTGAATATAGCAAAATCTATCATATTTCTGTGTGTCTTCGCTTTTGCATAACATTTATTCTAGAAGAAGAAATGGTATATTGTCCTGGAATACAATGTACCGATACTGACTTACATCACTTACATCCAGTCATTTTGGAATGCATTTCCTATGAAATAACACAAGATAAGTATGTTACATAGTTAGCTCTTACGCTTACAAAAGATTTAAAGTCATGAGACTTTTCTTGTCTGGGATCAGGACCAAACTCTATGTCAACAAATTTCCATAAGGGTTGCTGGATGCCTTCTTGTAAGTCTAGATAGTTGTGCTTTTTTAAAGCCAAGGAAACAAAATATTTTTAAGCACTTTTTCTTCAAATGTGCTGTTGATGAAGAAAAGCATGAGGAAACACTGAAAAGAAACTGAACTGTGGTGAAAGAGCCTCCTGTTGAACAGAATCGTTCATCAAGTCCAACAGTAGCAGAAAGTAAATGAAAACGTGACCTGAATCAGCAGCTGAAAAAGAGTAGAAGTTAAGCCTGTTAGAAATGCTTCTGTCAGACTTTTGGCATAGTTTTACCCTTATATTATATGTCTAAAATACTGTAGGTATGTTCTCAAAATAATAATAATAATAAAACTGTAGTAGACATTAAAGCAATTCTTCTTGAAGAAGCAATGGAAGTTTAATCGAAACCATCTGTTAAGATGCTTGGACTCAAGAGGCCATTGTTTTAGCTGGTTATTTTGATCTTTTTTCTGTGATATTTTTAACAACAAATTCTTTGCAAAAATACCCTATTTAAATAATTTCTAAATTAGAATGTCTGTATTTTCCCATTTTAAGGGGGAAAAAATTCAATCACGCTGTACTTTTATTTACTTTATAACTGCTTATATGCTTTCTTATTCATGGCAATAAGCTCCTCCTGGAACCACTTGCTACCTTGTATTTAATGAAGGCTTACACTAAAGCTTTCTTGTGAGCATAGCATAGGAAGTTGAAGCATGTCACTAATATCTTGTAACAGTTAGCTTTTCTTCCCTCTTTTTTAACACTAAGCTCTATCTTCTGCTCAGTAAGATGTATACGGGAGGGAGACACAGCCAGAAGTCAGTAATGAGATAAACTCTGTCTCTGCAATGATTAATAAATAAAATGTTTTTATTGAAGCAAAAGCACTAATAAAGAAACTGTTGTTTTTTCTCTCCTTCTTAACTTCATACTTTCCTTCACTTAGAGGCCATCTCTGCGCATAGCACTGCAGTGTCGTGTACAGTCCTCTGAAATAGGCCTTAACTAGTAGGTTTCAGTTCTGCTAGCAACACAATTACAGTGGCTAGAACATTTAGCACAGGTAAAATGTCAGAATATTTTCTTGCTCCACACAGGTTTTGCACTGGGGCCATTACACACAAGGGAATTTCGTGCTGCCTTGACTACTAGCAATGCCAGGACACGCTAATGCAAAGCAGACGCTGAGAGGTCGTGGCAGCACAGCTGTATGGAGGTAGCAAATTGAACAGTGGGTAAGAAGGTAGACTTACCTAACAAGGAACGAGCAGATGAAGAGAACCGAGGTAATTTGACTGTAATTTATGGGCCCAATTGAGAAAAGGAGTTGAATTCTTGATCAGCTTAAAGCACATCAGTAGAAATTGTAACTTTTTCAGAGCTTGTATGTTTTGTCTGGTTGTACCCTAAAACCAATGGATGTTTTGCCTAACACAGGATCAGGCTTTTCACTGCATTTCTTGTACAACAGCATGTTCCCTGTCTACATTCAGGTTTGAAAATAGGAAAGAAAGTTTATTCCTTTTCATGTAACATTATTCATGCTCTTGCATCCATAACAGAACTACCATTTAAAGATACTGCTGTTAAAAGCAGACTCTAATTTGATAAGAAAAATAATGTTGAAAGCAAAAACTAATGTTTCACAGATCATCAGTAACCTAGATGTTGTGCTTGGGATGACATACAATATATGTATGCCATTTCAAGTTCACGTTAACTTATCATAATTCGGTGTAGTGTTATGGAAATTACGCATGCCAGCCACCATAACAGGGTTTGACTCTAGGTTTCTGCTGAATCAATAAGCTGAAAAGAGATTAAAGTCCTTTTTATTAATAGCGCTACAGCTTGGGCGGGGTGCCTCCGAAGAGGGACCCTGAACAAAGAAATCCCTGGGCAATTATACCCTTACAATCTAAGTTCCCCACCTCTCATGCAACAGTTCAGACCAATAGTAATATTAAGGTCTGGGGTCTTCTTGCTTTTTTATTAGTTTGATCTGTTTGTTGTTTTATTACTAAGCAGTTGCTAAGTGGTCATCTTCTTATATAATATCACATCCTCTTAGGTTGGTTTCGGCCGATTCTGTAGTTAGCTATTTGGCATGTTGTAATATGGTTGTTACAGTTCATATGCCACAATCTATAGGCTTTGTCAACTCTAACTACTACTGTTTAAGCTGCTAGCTTTGTCTACTCTAGCTATTATTAATGTTTAAGCTACTAGCTCCAAGTTTTGACTAACTTTGTCTGCAACAGTAGGTACATTGCAAATTCTTGTCAAGTTCACTTGTTTGAGTAAATATGTAGCTGCAGAGCTCCCTCTAGCAGAGTTTAGTTACTCCCAGTCATTTTATCCAGTGTGTCCTCTGAAGTGGTTCTACAACTCCTTTTCTCTTTGTTTTCTTAAAATAAATTGCTTCATATAGATGCTTTTTTAGAAATTAAGGCTAGTATTCTGGGAATCAAACTTATTTTGAAAGAGATCTATACAATGCAGGAATATTACTTTCATCACAGACCAAAGAGAGGAGAAAAAACACTTTTATCTTGAAAAGATGTGAAAAGATATCTGAAAAGAGCTTTGAAATTTGCAGTCACCTGTACCCTCTTGTGAACATATCAAACGTGCTTAAAAAAGACGATGACAACTACATTACCACCAAAAAGACAGATCATTGTTTTTCACTGTGTATAAAATTGGGAGTGGTTCTTAAGAAGTTTGTAATTGGTAAATTGGGAAGGTACATTAACTAAAGAAAAGTGAGTTCAGTCTTTGTATGGAAGTTGTTTTTATAGAAAATAGATTTAATTGAACTTTCATTTTTTACAGAGTTGAAAATGCATTAATTTTCATTCATAACCATGAAACTTGACTGCAATACTCTTTAACTGATAGCATTTGCTTAATAAAAGTTTTTTTACTTATCTTCATTATACATATCCCCTTTATGATTTGTATTGATTAAAATATATTCGATATGATGCAGCAGATTTTCTTGCAATTCTTACAATTTGCTTGCTGCTTTCCTTTATGTGCTACAGAAATACAATTTTCTTAATTAAATAAATCAAAATACATTTCTAACAAAATCTTCTATTGAAGGTGTAGGAAGAAATCAAGCAAAAAATAAAAGGGTAATAAAAGGTATCATGACCACTTTTGACCGTCACCCTGAAACTTTGAGGAACAGAAACTGAGCAGTCTCATTAATATATGACCTGCTTTCCTTTATGTGCTACAGAAATACAATTTTCTTAATTAAATAAATCAAAATACATTTCTAACAAAATCTTCTATTGAAGGTGTAGGAAGAAATCAAGCAAAAAATAAAAGGGTAATAAAAGGTATCATGACCACTTTTGACCGTCACCCTGAAACTTTGAGGAACAGAAACTGAGCAGTCTCATTAATATATGACTGTCTCCACTGAACTATTAAACCACACAATTTATATTTGAATACTCACTAAAACAGAAAGGAGTTTTTTTTCAAGATCAACCCCTAGAGCCCTAGAACTTTAATATCTACTGCTGATCTACTATGACTGGCATATTCATTTGTCTAAAAACAATGACAGCATTTGTTTTTCTTAAATGATATAAACTACTGATGGATATTAGGAAAACAAATGATGTCCTACTGATAGATGCTAGGGATTTTAAATGAATAATTTGAAAGATGGAAGTGGGATTAATTTTATTTGGATGGGTGTTTCTCTTTTAGTAGAAACTCTGCTTTAGAAGAGAGCGTGAAGAAGTTTGACATAATGCCTTAAATACCTTAAAATAATATGCCTTTTGCAAAGCTCTGTAGGTTACTAAAGCAGGAGCAAAACTTCAGCAGGCTTCAAGCTAAGAGCTGGTATGTCAGAAAGCCACCACAGGAACCTTGCAGTATCCATAACCATTAAAGGGAAAAGGATGGTGTCTCTTTTTTTCTTTTCTTTTTTTCCTTTTTCAGTTGTCTTCTCATTCATTCATCCATCAGTTTTGCTTGTATTTATGAATCACACTTCTTAACAGAAGAGACACTTGATTTTGCGTACTGATAAGTATTTAAGAAAGGAAGAAAGTACATAGGGAAAAATTATGATGTGTTAATATGGGCAAGATGACACTCTGCTGCCAGCCAGATCTGAACTGCACATTCATGCTGGTTCAACAAATGCAGATGATCTTCTGTGTACTAAGGACTGAACAGTTTACTACAATATGTTTTGCAGTGCCTAAAAGGGGAGGAAGATTTTGCCCTCTAAGTACGTTTTTCTGAATGAGGCACTGGTCCTTCTCACTAGCTTTTTCATAGGCCAAAAGGGAGAAGAGGTGGAACAACTTGCTCATTTGGTGCATTTCCACTACTGAGATGGCCATTTTATAGGTCAGGAGGGACAGTCAGAGGAAGAGCTTGCCTATTTGGCCAATTTCCACATAATTTCCTGCAATCAAACCATATACCTGTTTGCTTTTGCTGTGTCTTCATCTCTTTTTTCTCTAGAAGTCATACTAAAGGAGAATATAAACTATATGGTCCTCCTAGCATGTAAAACCACCTATGTTTCTTAAAGGACTCTAACCTTCCCAACCTCAGGTCAGAAAGGAATCCAAATTGATCTACCTTTATATAAATATCAAGTGTAAAACAGATAATATCAATTATGCTTTTATATAGACTCTGAAATATCAGTGATAGCTACCATGGTGCATATGCACTATAAACAACCGTATTTACCTTCCTTGGCAGCACTAAGCTAAGCCTGAAAGCAGGTTTCTAGACTCAGGTTTCTTCTGAGCAACCAATGGTTTAAAGCTGAATTTAAGATTTTGATTAAATGGTAAGAGTCCTACCTGTGTAAGTTTTTGCCTTCACAACCCCCGCAGCTGTAGCTGATGTCATAAGAGGCCATTTGTGCTGGAACACCTGGCTACAAAGAAGGAAACTATTTAACCAGGCAAGGCACCCCACTCTTCCCTTTAATCTGTAATAATTTGAATTTATTAACTCGCAGGTTGTATTATAAAGCCTCCATCTCCCCACCCCCATCCAAGTTCTTTCATTGCTTTGCAAAAATTATTTCTTTGGCTCCTTTTAACATTTGATAAACTTTTCCAGACGAGATGTCTTTATTTTGAAAGATCAAAGGAAGTCTTTCTCATAGTATCTGCAGACTGATGAATCAGGGGATAAGTAATGTGCAAAGGAATCTTGCTACGTTATGAAGGAAACTGGAGGTGCTGCTTCGGCACCAATGTGCAGATACCAAACACAGGTTTCCTGAGGCAAAAACCCACCAACATTCTTTCTTACTTTTCCTAGGTAACAGCAAGATGAAAAAGTATATTCCATTTTTTAAAAAAGAGCACGGGCCAGATAGGCATAATACTTACATTTAAAATATGATATTCTCCCTTTAAAGGCATCTTCTGAGTATATTTATGAACAACTTAGTCTGTACAACAGGTTAAGCCAGTTTCAAGTCACATTTAATTCACGCTTGCACAAAGGTCCTGAATTCTCTGCTCAGCAGCTATAAGTCTGTCTGATTTTATTACTAAATGTCTCTGCTTCTAAGGATAAGATATCTAATTAAATTCATGTCCTATTGCACCATTATTTTGGTGTGAGAAGCTTGGAAAGTCTAACTGATATGCTTAAAAACCACTATTTTATCGGTAATCTCAAGACCTTATTAGTTCTTACTCTATAAAGAGAAAACCCTAATTCTGATTTCAAACACAAAGGAAAGTTCAAAACATCCCTAGAGGCATTACAGACTGGACTAAGGCCTTCAGAACCCAGACAATTAATTTTTGCTCTTACTTACTGAGAAGTGGTAAGGCTTCAGCATGAACCTGTTTTGGGTAATTGCATTTCCAGAAAGATGTGGGCCAGTTTGAGAGTCCAGGGGAGAGCAACAGTGCCCATCAGAGGTCTAGAAAACATGAATCTGAAAACATGACCAGCGGGAAAGTAACGAAAAAATGTGTTGGGTCTAGAGCACAAAGATCCCAAAGAGCAGTGATAAATGTTTGGTAGGCTGCTGTTGAAAAGAGAAAGGGAAACAAATTTTCATCCTATCTACAGCTAGCAAAGTAACAGGTTGAAAGTGAAACAAAAAGAATTAGATCAGACCTAAGGAAAAACAGGCTTTCTAACAGTTACGATAGTTTAACGCTGGAATTGCTATCCACTGGAGAGCAGGGATTTTTCATCACTGAGGTTTTAAATCTCCTGATTGATTTGATGACCAAATGTCAGATGGGACACTGGCGTTACAACTGTTTCTTGGGCAGGAAGGTGGATAAAATATGCCCAACCATATTTTTCAGAATTATATGATGTGGAGAGGTGAGGGAGAGGGAAGCTCTCTGGCATGCTTACCCTATCTCTCCCTACCATCATGATGAATAGCTATGTAGTTGGGTTTACTTAAGGTCGGCTTCCTTAGGAAAGAAAAAGGGAAACACATCTAAGACTTTCTTTGAGCATCTTCCCACATTTTTACACTTCCTTGAATGTGTGAGCTACCGGAAAATAAGCTAATAGTCAGAACTGACTGTATTGGTTGCAAGGTTTTATTCTTCTTGTAGGTGTGTTCAAAAGCTCTGGCTGGTAGGAAGACTTATGGAAAGAAAACAGAGTGAGAAAACGCTGTATAGAAATCAGGTCTCTGTGCGTCAGAATTATGATTGCTATATGAGTGAGCTTATTTCCACTTCATGGATGCAAGCCTCACAAAAATTCTTCCATGGAGGAAGAGCTGGACATCTTCATGGAAAGACATCCCTCATGAAGGGAAAGTGGGACTCTAAATTTTGGGATGATAGTATTTCACTGAAAAAATGTGCGGCTGGATAGCTTAAAAAGTTGTTGGTGATATGCAACTGAGAATCCAAATCAAGGCCTAAACCAGTACTGATCAAAGTCAGCAGCCGTGAAATGAACACCAGAAACATATGGGTATACCTTCTGTCATTAGACGTTATCTCTTGAAAAACTGTCACACTGACACTGGCCTCATCAAGTCAGCCACCCCTATTGATATGCTCTAGAGCCTGGTCCTCTCCTTTTGTTCACATCAAAATTAAGGTAAAAGATGGGAGGGGAAAAGTGCAGATAATCCTACTTGTTTAGGAAATGACTGAATGTATAGCATACTTGGATTAACATTATCTTCTTTACATAACATAAATATCAAGATGACTGGGTCTGGTATCTAGGACACCAGCTTGGGAAGTGAGAGATCATAGAATCATAGAATCACAGATGTGACTTTAAACTCAGCTTTTACTACTTTCTCCTTGTGTAGCTTTCAACAGATCACTGGGTTGTGTCTAGGTTTGTTTCACCAAAAATGAAGATAAAAATACACTTTCCTATCTTTCAGGCATGTGAATAGATTACTGAAAACTGTAAAAGGCTATGATAGCAGGACCTTTAAAAGTTAGGGTTAGGAACCACATAACTGGATTTGTAATAAGCCATTACTTTGATGTCTTATGGGAAATATTTCTATTGATAGGAAAATTCCTCCATGCACTTATTATCAGAACAACCGCTAGCCTTTTCTTGGCAGGATAGCCATTCCTCCTGGTTTATTAGTGATATGTTTATACTACCTGTCCCAGGTGTCATACAGTATAGTACTTACTTTGAATACATAGAAATCTGTTTCCTTCATATTCGTCATGAAACGGGCTTATACGGTTATGTAGGCATGCAGGTAAAATCCTTGGTCCACAAGCTCTTACACTGGCAGAAAAAGCAGGAGCAATCTTGGACATCAGATTTACATCAGCTGGTTTAGAAAAAGTATTTATAAATAATCCCAAGGTTTTCTGACAATACATCATAATTTGCATTTTACTGGACAACAGAGCTTTTTGGATAGTAATGATATACAGCACTTTTAATCTTCAGGGTGCTCTGCAAACAGGAACTAATGTCTCCTCTAGAATGGAGATCTTTGAGCTCTCTGTTGCCTGACACTTCCTGGCTTTGGCCAGGAACATGATCACCGTTGCGTGGCTTGTCAATTTGTTTATTTCTACTGCCTGACCTCACTTAAGTACACCAACTTTTGTGCTTTTATTCTTATCTGTCTCAGCATAATAGGAGGGAGAGGGAGGCGGAGATTAAGAATTGGGGAGCAAAAGTGAGAACATCTTATATGACGCCAGTATTTTTTTTTCCACCTCAATTCAAGCAAAAGACTACTAGAGAGCAGCTTGGAAACCCTTTAGCCATGTGTCCTTGGCTTTCTGCCTGTTTAACAGAGGTCTTGCACAACCTGTATTTTATGTGCTGTCACCTTGATTTCTCTATATTTTAGCTGGTCTCCTGGTGCCACTGTTTGCTATTGGCCTGCCTTCAAAGCGAGTGCCTGTGGACAGTACTCATATGGTATGTAACATACCGTATGCTTTGACAACTCATGTGGTCTTAATGGGTTTCCCAGTTACAGAGGCTAAAAGAGCAAGGCAGCCTGTTCTGCAGTTCTTATGAATAAATCCTTTAGATAGGAAAAAATAAATCTTTTCTACAATGTTTGTTTTTTATCTGGTAGATATAATGAAGTCTTTCTCTCCTGCGGCAGGGGAAAGTGCAAATAGGATATCCGCAATGTCATTTAAATGAATAATGACTTGGAGACTAGTTAACTTCATTTCTATAAGGTTTCATGATATCTTCAGTGCTTGCAGCTAGGTGACATGTTGAAGAAAGATGTCTAGAAATCAGCGATTATCTTTGTTCAGCTATCCTATTGCATGCTTTCTTTAAATCTATACGAAAAGAAAGATGTGTTTCAGAAAGCAAGGTTATTTATACGCCTCACCTTAAAAAACAAGGAAATGAACCTTGCTGCATGGACCACTTCCTTTGATTTACTTACAGCTTTTGAAGTGGTATCTCATTATCTTCTCTTTATCCTCTCTTATTTTCCTTGACTTTGTTATCTTGATCAGCTTTCAATCATCTCTACACTGGCTTCTCCTGGTGCTGGATCCATTCTCCTGCCTCTTGTCTTCTTTTTCTCTGTGTGAGTTAATAGTGCAATACATATATTGTTCTATAATAAAAATAGTAAGGCATCTATACCGATAAACTGAAGACCATACAGCAATTTAACTGCCAGAATCTCTAAAATTCATTCCGTTTTTAAACCTTTCCTGGAGCCATATTTCATGTTATACAAGATTTGCCTGCATTGCCTTTCATATTTCTCACTTACATATTATCATTCCCGTTCCTGTATTCTTCATTTTTATCTTCAAGTTTATATGCTTTCAAGTTATACTGATTCCTTGACAAAAAAAATAGGGTTTTTGGCTTTTTTCTGAAGCTAAAATGGTGTAAATACATTACAATGGTAATACCACTCAGCCATTTAAACTGTGTATGTAAGTAATGAAAAGGTAATTTTAACTCACTGTATAATTCTTAACATGATTGCTCCGTTTCTCAGCATAAAATCAGAATAAATTCTGAAACAGACTGTTTGCCTAGTAGGGCTGGGATAACTATGGCTTATAGAATCTTTTAAGCTTACTAGTTTAAACATAGCAGACATCTACCTAGCGTTCACTAACAATCTAATGTAATTGTCAATTATTCTGGTTTGATCATAAATGCCATAGAGTTTTGTAGCCAGTCCCAGACATTTGTAGTTCCCACCAAACACTTCTACAGCTTGTATTCCTGCCTGCTGTCCCCACCGCCTTTGAATAGAGGGACATGCAGGCAGGGAGAGGATGAAGTCGCCTAGTCAAGTTCCCTGAATTTGTTTCTGATACAACTTAGAAGACGTTAGAATTTTTAAAAATACAAATGCTACAGTCACAAATGGGATAATTTTCCAACAGGAAGCAGAACTCTTAATTTTCCACCATTTCTGATGATGCAAAATTTCTTTGATCTTCTAACCCGCTCTTACAGTTTGGAAGAGGGGTCAGTTTCAGTATCTTTATTTCAGAGAGAGACTTCCCTCCACTATGAGAATTCATGTCCATCAAGCTATTTTAAGGATATCTTCCGTTATTACTTTTTTCCAGTAGTTAATGTTTCCATGTTCTCATACACATTTACAAATTTATTACAGTTGTAAAGTATTTTTATATTTTAAAGACATGACTATTTTAAGACATGCTTATTGTGTTATATTAAAACGTAATTGTCAAGAAGAACCATGCAGTGTCAATTAATAATGTGAATGTAGTATCTATAAGTACTCTCTCATACATATTTACAAATTTTAATACAGTTGTAAACAGTATTTTTATTTTAAAGACATGACTATTTTAAGACATGCTTATTGTGTTATATTAAAACGTAATTGTCAAGAAGAACCATGCAGTGTCAATTAATAATGTGAATGTAGTATCTATAAGTACTCTGCTATAGCATCTCTTCTACACCCTATGATAGCAATAGTGATATACTGGTTTCGATGGTAAATAGTACATGCTGTTGAGTACCTGCAGAGTTTTATAAAGATTGGAACAAGATTTTAATAGCACCTATAAAACAACAACTTTCAGCTTATACACATTGACCTCAAAAGGATTACTCTTCTAAATTCAGGCATGCATGTAAACCATGGAAGTGTTGGAACCTTAATTCTTACTGAAGATCTGATTCACAAGGCAATCTCAAAAGTTCTTAAAAACTAGTGTCTTTATCTGCTTTACCTTTTGAATAATAAAGTTTTGGAATTACAAATGACAAAAGTCTAAAGGATAGACTAATTAAACTTACTGTTCCCAAATATTTTTTATCATGCATGTCATTTTTTTTATCATTCTTCCACCTAATTCTTTAAACCAAGTAATTTCTTTCAGAATCAAAGCAAGTACATTTTTACTGTCAATGGAAGTAATTGTTATCAGAGATTCCCAATGCCACACAAGGTCCTGAATTGTTATTTTTGCCTTTTCTCTGGTTAGAGATAACAGTTTTTAGATAGAACTCTGCATTTGTTTGAATGTTTACGTGTTCGCAATTCTCAGCTATCTCCCGAAATGCAAATTAAGCTGTCCTTTGCCATCTCCTTAAGTAGCAAGAAACTCAGAAGGATGTTCTTTGCATGCTCTTGAAAATTCAGCAAATACACTTTCTTCTTAAGTTGTTTCAATTTGAAGAGAAGCTCAGAATTTTGATGGATTTGCTTTTGTATTGGAAGAAATCAAGCAGAGCTTTGAAATCTTTAATGTACAAAAGAAACCTTACTAACTGGGTCACTACCCATGGGCAGAGTTTTAAAGTTGGGGGAGGGAGTCTGTGTTCAGGGGTTTTTTTAAGACCTATGATGTTGTTTCTTGTGTTGGTTTAACTTTCTTTTTATGTTCAAAAGTGAGAGATCCGATTTCTGCCTCAGAGAAGCTTTCTCGCAAATTAGCAATTTTTCTTCTTCAACAGGTGACTTGCAGGTTTCAGATTTGAAGTCTTGTTCTTCTAAGGTGTTCCAAAAATGGGAACTATTTGTTGATCATTCTGGATTAGCCTTTTCCCCATAACTGATCAAGTGATGTATTTGCTTGATAGATGATTTCCAGTTTAGAAATTTGAGGAAGCTCCTCTTTTTGGGAGACTTTAGCTTGGCAAGTTGTGAGGGACTCAGGTTCACAGAAAGAGCCTTGCTGTCTTTTAAGTGGCTTCAATTTGAGTAGAGTACTCTGGTACCTTCCATTGTACAGATTGACCTTTCTGTCAAGTTGTCAACAATTGCCAAACATCAATTTTTCTGAGAAAAAAAGTCAGAGTTGTGAAAGTCTATTCTGGTTAAATGGTGACTCTGCCAAACATTCTATATAAATAGTGTGTTGAAAGTGTATTTTTACCTATATGTACCATCCACAAAGATTTTGATCAACTTCACAATATGACTCGTGAAATAACTCACAAGGTAACAACTGTGACTTGGGCGTAAATTTCACTGAATTACCTAAACTCAGTAGGATCATAAGAATTGGTCGTGTAGCGTAACAGCATTGAGCTGGTATGAGCTTAGCTTTGCACTTTTAAAGTTTTTGCACTTTAAACCAGTAGAGGTATTAAGCTTACAATTGTTCGATACACATCTTACTCCACAGGTCATCTGATTGTACTACTGAGTTTAGATGTAACTGTGAGATTTGCTCTAAAGCAAGATCTGCTAAAGAGAAGTTGTTTGAAGTGGTCTTAAATACATACATTTTAAATAAACCCTTCATTTTGAGCATGTAAATAACAGTATAGAATTACAGACTAAACATTCAGAGTCTGTGAGCTAACAGGCAGTAGAAATTCACTGTTCAGTTCAAGGGATAGGGAACACAACATTTTCTAAAATGGAAAAAAACTCGTTTCATTCATGCTGAAGTGGTGAAAATTTGCAACGGTTCACATATATCTTGCAGCTAAAAAAAAAAATTTAGTTCAATCTGCTTTTAAACAAGTTTATTTATACTGAGATAACATTTGCAAAGCACCCTAGAAACAGGAAGATGTGAGTTTCTGTTTCCAATCTCAACGGTCATACGATACGTGGCCTTAAGGTAGTAAGCACCATTCAAAACAGAATAGATTTTTTCCATTCATCTAGCATATTTTGTTAAGTTGTAAAAATTTGAAACAAATGTACTCAAAGATTTAAAAAAAATCAATGATATCATCAATCATATGTATATAAAGCATATACACAAATAATTAACAACTGTTTCCCTGTGAAGACGATTAAAGGTTTGGGATTTTTTGGTAACAATTCCTTGAGGCAATCTTGTATATATTGTAAAGCTGAGGTAATTTTAAATCACTTTTGTATGTATAAACTTGATAGCTTTTACAGTTAGATGATTAAGTAAAGAGAAAAAATAAACCAAGGAAAGTCCTTGACTGGTGGTGGTGTCTGTACAACTGTTTCCCTGTGAAGACGATTAAAGGTTTGGGATTTTTTGGTAACAATTCCTTGAGGCAATCTTGTATATATTGTAAAGCTGAGGTAATTTTAAATCACTTTTGTATGTATAAACTTGGTAGCTTTTACAGTTAGATGATTAAGTAAAGAGAAAAAATAAACCAAGGAAAGTCCTTGACTGGTGGTGGTGTCTGTATTGCTAGAAGCTGACATTTCAAATTCAACAGTATGATTTGTCCATACTTATCTTAATCCCCAGAATTAAATCACTGAAACAGATTCATTATGAGATGGGGGAAAATTCTGCCCTTGCTCACGTAAGATGGGACAGTGACTGCAGCACAGATTTAAATAAAACCATAGTGGTGAAGGGTGTGGAGGTTGAAGAACAATATCCATGTCTTCAAAAGATGGCTTGAGATTTCTATGGTATGTCACCAGTGACTGGGGCACTATCATGGATGACCTTGGCACACTGATGAAATGAGAAGTCAGCCTGTGGGGGGGCCTGAAAAAGCCCTTGCCCTGCCAGCCCCTAAGGGACCGATGGCACAATTCTGTAAATTTAACATCAGGGAGGACTAAAAGAGAGGAAATTGACAAATCGCTATTGATTTCAACAAAATTAGGCTGATTTATCTCAGTCAGGAAGGACTGATGAGGACACTTTCTTTACCTCATTTTCTGTAATTTTTTTCTCATGTCAGTGAGATGGTCTGGGTCATTGTTATACTTTACAAATCAACACATCCTTTACTTAATGCATTTGTGATTCTGCACGAGTCCCTTAGAATGCCAAAAGGCTTAGACCTTTCAGATAGGAAGCGCCGTTTTAAGAATCTACTGGAACAAACTAAATGTTTCTTTTCATTTTGCTCTATATTGAGTTTGAAGATACTATTTCTTCCAATTTTACAAAGGCATAGTTAATACTAGCCCACATGCAACATGTTCTGTAAAATAAAAACTATTTTGCAAAGAGTTTTGGTGGCTTTGTGATTAAGAAAGTAAGTCTTTTGTACAGTACATGTGGATACAATATTATTCTCTCTGCAAAATAATTGCAGTATGAAAGCATTGTTTTGTTCTTTTAATTCTTATTCTTTTAGACATAGACTTCTCTGGACTAGTTTCACAGTGACGACAGTTAGCATGTGGTGGGCTACAACACCGTCTACCAGTATTAACCTATGACCAGACTCTTTGTTAAAACTAATGAACACCAGTAGGGGCTCTATTTTATAGTGCACTTTCCCCAAAGTTAAACATAGAGAACTTCCCCCTATATTTTTACTTTAACTATTGAAACGATAAAAAGAAAACATAAAATGAGCTAAAGAAATTTGTTGCAGCCCCATGTTGACTTTAGCTTGCCTTGTATTTGTATGTGGAGACTTAACTTGAAATGTTCCTCTTTTTTTGGCTGGTGATAAAGTCAAACATATTAAAGTCTTTCTCAATTGGCTTCTTACAGTCTTTTTACCCCCTGCAACTTGTGCTGAAAAGGCCAAATCCTGCTTACCTTACTGACAAAAGCAGTTCTTTTGCCCTTTTAGAAAGATTATAAATGAGTAAGAGAGATACTATAAGTGAATAAGAGAACCAGAATTTGGTCCAACGGGACTAACTTAACTTCAGCAGACTGAAAACAGTTACAGTAATTCACAATTTTAAAACAAGCAAATGCACATGCCATGTCTTTTTGCCTTATTCCTGCTGGTTGTCCATTTACATCTTATGGGATACAACCGTATGCACTGTAAGTAAAGATCTTCTCTGTGTATTTTTGCATCTTGTCTATATATTCTGATTTAAAAAAAAAAAAAACCAATCAGAATTTCTATCTAGTATTTGCACAGGAGCTTATAAACCACATCTTACAGCATTTCCTAATCAGTTGTAAGGAGAGTTTTGGCTGCGGAAAGGCTGCAGTATTGGGCCTATTAACTAATTCCACTGTAAATTACTATGTATGTTGTTATTTACTTGGGAAACAAAGCTTCGCTTTAAATGCATTTTTAAGGTAACCTAATTATCAGGCAAATACTAGTTTGCAGCCTCTGGGAAACTCCCCTCTTCCTAAACTGTTAGATGTGAATCTGTCATCTTGTTTTTACTAAGTCCCTCTGATTTTGCTTAGTGTAAGTCGGCTCAGAATCCCAATAGGACCACTGTATGGTAACTTTTTTCCTATAAAACCAAACAATTAATCAAAAATACTGTTGGAGGTAGTTGAGAATACATACCCATGCAGCATAAGTTTCAGGCAGCTACTGAACACAGCAGAGAGCAAACCCCAGCTGCATTTGGCCTCTGTGGAGTCTAAACGTGTTTTTTATTTGGAACCCGAACACGTGATTTTTGTTTGTTTGTTTTGCTTTTCATTTTATACCACTAACTTTTAGAAAGAATTCTTGCAACTTCGTAGCTTACCCTTAACGGCACAGATGGCTTTCCTCTCCACACTAGATTGCTCTGCTTTCCCCTAAGGCGTAGGAGTCACCTTTGACACCACCAACAGTAGGTAAAGCAGCAGGAGTTACGAGAAGAAATCAGGCTTTTAGAGGGAGGTGTTTACCTGTTGCTTCTGCAGCTTTTGCTGATGTTAGATGTGCATTTAAAGCTTTTGCTTGACTCCTCACTGAATCATTCCTCTGCTGACAAGGGTTGGGGTGGAAAGTGATGGGTTTCCACGGAGAGCTGCGTACTGGGGGCAAAAGGAGTTTAGAATCAAATTACACAAAACCAGGCAGAAATGGTCAATCTCTGCTGCTCCCTGAATTTGAGGCAAAAGCTGTGCAGAACGCGTTGTTGGCGACGGGGACGAGAGGAGCCCTTCCTGCTGCCGGGACGCACGCGGCGTGTGCCCCTGCACGGCCCGCGGAGGCGGGCGGGGTGCGAAGCGCGGTCTCCCGTGGGCCGCGCTCGCGCAAGGTGCCCGCGGGGCGCAGCCGGGCC
>NW_008794368.1:666354-673571 GCF_000699145.1 Aptenodytes forsteri | reverse complement strand
GAGCCGCGAGCCGCGTCTGCTGCGTTTGTTGTGCGTGCGCGCCTTCCGCGGGACGGGCCGAGCCTCGGGGCGGCCTCCGTGTCCGGCTGCCGGGCGGTAGCCGGTACCTGCCCATTGTTAAGCGCCTTAACAGCTGTGCCCGTCCCCTGTAACCGACGGGCGATCAGATAATGCGTGCCTCCGCTGTGAGGGTGCATTGCAGTGCGCTCGTCTGTACGAGATACTAATTTTCACACGCTGCCCTGTCATCTCAGCCTGCCTGCCGGCGTCCCGCGGGCGCGGAGGCGATGGGGATGGGCGGGAGGATGCGCCTGAGCCGCGTCTGCTGCGTTTTCTACCAGTTGTGCGTGCTGTCAAGCGGGCTCGCCGCAGGTAAGTGCGCGCCTTCCGCGGGACGGGCCGAGCCTCGGGGCGGCCTCCGTGTCCCGCCGGCTGCCGGTAGCCGGTACCTGCCCATTGTTAAGCGCCTTAACAGCTGTGCCCGTCCCCTGTAACCGACGGGTGATCAGATAATGCGTGCCTCCGCTGTGAGGGTGCATTGCAGTGCGCTCGTCTGTACGAGATACTAATTTTCACACGCTGCCCTGTCATCTCAGCAGTGCTATTCCTAGTGTGTGTAGGATGAATGTGTAAATAAAACTGTCTTCTGTCTCAGGCTGGTGGAGATTGTGTGTGCTCATACCTTTATAAACGTAATGCCGGTATGCTGGGAATTTTGGTTAAATTTTGTATGTAGTGGTGTGTGTAATACGCAGATTAGTGTATTATAGTCACTAATTAGTGATTATAATTCAGCTTGATTACAGTGATAATGATGATGCAGCATGTGCAAGCATCTGCCACTTGTACGGCCACTCGCAAATGTGCGGCCATGGGGTGTGTGTGCATTTGGCTGTACTTTTGAAATCATAGTGGTCTTGCAAAACATGCTGAGAACAAGGTTCAAATTTTCAAATTTTTTTGTTCAGGTGTTCCCTTCTAAAATAACATTTTTTTTGTAGCTCTATGAAAAAGTTGCCACTTTGTCTAAATGATGAAAAGTTTGTGCAACTCTCCTTGTGTGGAGGTGGTGGTCATGAAGAAGAACATCCCCAGCTACTGGTACAAACACAGCTTCTGCCCAGCTTGAGCTCCAGCTCTCTCAGTGTTTACCAGGACCGTGGTGTGTCCCAGACCCCTGAACAGGCACAGAGACATCTAGCGGCTGGCCTGTCTGCCGTGTGTAAGGACAGGATGGAAGGGCCAAATGGAGCCCACTGTATTTTGGGTGGCATGCTTGGTGGGCTGGGAGCCAGAAGGAGCGTGTCATGGGGGGCCTAGGGTAGGTTTCTGGCAGGTGCTGTGTGCTGCTGTGTGCTCCACTCATTTAAAGCATCTGCTGGCCTTCCCGCAGGTCTCCATGCTTCAGAAGAAACTGAGGAGTGGGAGATCGTCTTCCCCGCGCTGTGGAGCAGGGGCCAGCAGGAGCCGGCAGGTGGCAGCGGTGGTGGTGGGGGCTACAGTGCTGACCCCAGCTGTGGGAACCGGAGCAGCACCCTCAGCACCCCAGTCACACCTAGCCCAGTGGCCGGCAGTTCCCGGGAGGTGCGTTCAGTCTCCTCCTCAGTGGAGGGGCAGGCGCAGGCTGTGGGGGAGGCGGCAGAGGAAGAGGACACTGAGGATGAGTATGAGTCTCAGGAGTTTTACCACTGGTCCCCCCTGCCCCAGGGGTCTGGTGCTGCCTCTCAGTTGCCACCGCCACCATCCCCCCCTCCACCACCTCCAGCAGAGGACGGAGATGAGGTGCTGCTGAGGATCCCGGCTTTTGCTCGGGAGCTCTACCTGCTGCTCAAGAGGGACAGCCGCTTCCTGGCTCCTGGCTTTGCGGTGGAGGAGCGGCAGGGAGGTGAAGGCAAAAGCCCACCTGGTGCTGCGCAGTCGCAACCTGAGAGAGCTTGTTACTACAGTGGTGCTGTCCTCCGCTACCCGGGTTCCTTCGCCTCCTTCAGTACCTGTGGTGGATTGGTAAGATGACCTTGCATGCAGGGGTAGCACCAAGGTCTCCATCCAAATGTCAGCTTCATCTGCTGCTTTTCACTCCCATCTCTTTCCTGAGATCTTCTTTCTTTCATATCCTCTTGGGTCCTACCTCTGTACTTACCCTTATTTTTAACCATTTTGCCATTCATACTTCCATTATCCCACTCAAAATTTTTCTCAAATCCTACTTTTGCCTTTATCCTGTAAAGTTTTGATGTTCTTTGTCCCATTTCCGGATACACTTTTGGCTCTCAGTCCCATAGCTTTCTTTTTTGGATCTCCTTTTTATTCTTATGCCATTCTTTCTTCAACTTTCTCATCTCCATCCCTAATTTTATCTTGGTCTTCAGCGTGTGCCTGTAATTAGTTACCTCCATGCTCACTCTCCTTCCTTTTCCCTGTATCATCATCTCTCCTCCAGTCCATATATAAGCTATTTGTTCTTCATTCCCATCCTATATTCTGAAGTTATCTTTCTCATCTGTGTTATCTTCCTTATCTTCTACATCTGTTTTCAGATTGTTCTGTCTTTCCTACTTCTACCAATATTTTATGTCTGCTTTCTCATCTTCATTATTCCTTTTCTTTCATTCCTCTCATCCCTTTGGCCTTTTTTCTCTACCTCACAACCTCCCACGTGTGGTACCTGTAGTTACTTGGATTTGGGACTCCATAGCTTTCTTTCCTTTCGATTCTTCCATAGAAGTACGCAATGAGTATGTTCTCAGCAGAAATGTTAATACTGTCAGACCTTTTGAATGGTTATTACCTCTGTGGCATACCTCCCTTATTTAAAACAAATTTCACCTGCTCTAATTTCTGTTGGATCAGTCATGATTTTTACCAGAATTGGGCACACTGAGAACAACAGAGGTGATCAGGTGAGCTGCAATGCCAAGATACTTGGGGGTGGACGGAAAGAGTAGAAAGCAGCTGGGATGATGTAAAATGCTGGCAGGATTTAAAACAAAAACAATTATTACTACTATTATTCTCATTTTGGGCCTTTATATAGCATCATAAATGCACACGCCTGCAGCACTTTACAGAATATAGAATACAAAGAGTAATGGTGCTAGGGAGAGTTAACATCATCATGACCCTGGGTTTTTTGGGTGGCTAGATGGGTGTAAATCACCACAATCACCTGATAGACGCTTTCTTGTATTTCTTTCCAAATTTGAACATCTAACCTGTTCCATTGTTGATTCATGAAGATATGCCTGCCTGGTTTTTATTTGCGTGGTCATGAAGTGAAACCAGGTAAAATGTGGAGATTTTGACTGCTTATTCATTTGCCTGTTTGGACTTACTCAAAAGTTAAAACCCAAACTGGAAGTGGTGGAGAGGGAACATAGGTGGATTGACACCAAATAAAATATTTGCCTGCACTCCTGCAAAGTGAAACCGCCAAGTTTCACACAACTCTAAGTGGTTGGCATCTAATTATTGACATTTTGTCAGATTTTCCAAAGCATGGTAGCAGAATTAGTTGTGGAGAAAAATATTGAAAGTCAACTGAAGGTGGTTTGAAAGCAATCAGGTAAAGGATTTTTATGTTCTGGAAAAGCATTTGACTTCTGTACTCCTTGTTCTTGTTAGAATTTTACTTACTTCTACATTGCGTATGGGTAAAATCAGGTTAGAGAAAATCTTTGCAAAGAAATTGGTAGAGATAATTATCACAAATGTCTGCTCAAAAGTGATGTACATCATTACATACATGTAATTCCTTTGACTTGATTTATAAATTGAAATTCACTGTTTAAATAGACCCCAGTTCCCTAGGAACCCCATTAGTAATTTTTGATTCAGTCAGACTTTTTCTAGGAGTACCAGCTTATTCCCAGCCTACCAGCCATCTAAGCATGCATGTGCCCGAATCATGTTCCCCATCCAGAAAGCTGCAGCTGAAATACAAACTATTCTATGTATCTCAAATAAAATTGGAAACTGTTGTTGATGTTGACTGGTGGTGTCACGATCCTCAAATGCATAGTCTTGTTTGCAATGAAATAGTTAAGCAGCTGTTCTTCCTCAGAGTGTGGCTGCATCAGGCACATAGTTAAAAAAATTGCACAGTGCTATTATGTCAAAGTTGTCATAACAAATCTTAAGTTATTTGTCATTCTTCATTCAGTCATTGCTTGGGCTCTATTACATATGTAAGTTGCTCTGTTTCCAAGAGTCTTGAAAAAACATCATACATTGCATATTCCACCCTGTTTCCTCTAGGCCTTGCCCTGCAAAAAGAGCCAAGCAATATTTCAAACTACCTTTTCTCTTTTAAGATGTAAAAATCCATTGAAACTTGAATCTACAAATATTTTATTGCAGTTACCTCAATTTAAATTTATTTTTTCATTTTAAATATAAAGAAATTTCAGAGAAAATATGGTATCAATATCTTAGATATACTCTCATTTCAAAGCCTTGCAGACTTTGGGTTAGGATTACTAGGCTGCATACACTTTGGAAAGCCAAACAAATGGGCTGTAAGTCCCTTAATATGCAGCTTAGATTCCACTCAGCAATTTTTCTTTTCAGTATGAAATACAGCATCTCTGTCTAACAACAAGATTTCCACCATTCTGCTCTTTAGATAGTAGCCTTTTAGTGAATCTCTTTACTCACTGAGGAAAGTAACTGTAGTCTGACAGACAACAGTGATTTTGCCACACAGGAGGAAGGGTGAAGAAGTGTGAAGGCCAATAGAAAAGGTTCGGCCATCATGGGCGGTGGGGGGTCATACATGGCAGTACAGATGTGTGGCTGATGCTGTAGGGCTAGTTTTGTGAAAAGATACCGGATCTTCAATAAAATGAAAAAAAGGCCTTGCATGAAATTGTTGTGCTATCCAAGTTAGGATGTTGGTGTTGGTTCCAACTTCTCAAGGCATGGAGAGACCTGACATGCCAGTGACATTCAGGAAATTGAAAAAATATCTATGTAGAAGTCTTAACTGGTCCTTCTGTAGGCAGAAAGACAGAAGAATATTGTTGCAGATGTTAGGCACCTTATCCCCTTGAAGCAGGATTTAGATGCTTTTTGAGTAGTTCACTGGTTGCAGTTGGGTAAAGCATGTAACGTACAGCACAACATTAAAGCTTCCCCATATTTCTTACTTCACAGTTCTTGAGAGCTTTAGTAGTGCGTTTTTTCTTGAGCTGTTTGTCAAAAGCCATTATGGAGGGGTGGTAATAATGGGGTTCATAACATACCATATTAATCATGTGAGTATACAAGGGAAAAATGAGAGCTGTACTCCCAGATAATTACTAACCAAATTCTGACTTCCAGCATTGGCTTCATTTGGCAACCTATCTTGACAAATGAAGGAAGTATAACTCAATGGATATTTTCTAGTCAAACTAAAGACTGGAGATATGCATGGACTGTCTAGAAACACCATCACCATGACCTTGGTGTAATCTCAGAGCTCACGTGCTCAATGGTGACAGCCCTATCCAACTCTTTGGTAAAACACTTGTGGGTTCTTACATCCTTTTGTATCTCAATGGGATTTGCTCCAAGTACATTTTAGGATTCTGCACTAGTGCTGCAGGAAGATTAATGAAGAGAGGTTTCCAAGAATTCTCCATCTGTATGCTGCCTGCCTACTTGTTGTTCATTGTTAGCCAAATACCAGGATGTAAGCAGTCCTGCTGATGCCAGTGAGACTGCTCTTCTGAAAGCGATGAATTGCAGAGCTGGACCATTAATTATTTAAATGATCGTTTCTACTGCTTGCTTGTGTTTTGCCATAATATTTGAAATAAGAAAAAAAAGCACGTCAAATGTTGTTGAACAGTTTTATTTGTAACTGGTAATATATATAACTTACAACTGGTAGTTCTTTTAGAGCATGCTGTAGGAGAAACTTACTGTGGACTTAGAATTAAGAAATCTGGCTATTGGTTCTTCACCAACGATCTGCTCTACTGCTAACATGGAAGTTGAAGTAGTCTCACTGCATTTCCCCAAAGAGAGCTGTAAACACGGCAGATGTGTGCTTTATCCCCTACTCCTTTCATTTCAGAAAGAGAGGCTTTTAATCTTGGTTTTTCTCAGCACTGAATTGCTTAGGTAGTACTCTATGGCTATGTGGTGACAGTCAGAGATTTTCCCAATGTTTCTTTTTCTTTTTCTTTTTAACTGAAGCATTCTGCAATAAATAAGGAACAGCTAGGTAGAGACAGGATTTGAATGTCTTCTTATACCAAAAGCAATGGGGTATGTTTAGACTGCTAGGAAGTGCAAACAGGACCAAATGTATACACAGAGGATGGACGGGAGAATGCGGCTCCATACAGTTATGCCGTTCACCGCAGCACTTAGCAGGTTGTCTAACAGAACATGTGTGGAGATCTGCCTAAACTGTCAGCATTGCCAGCTGGGTTAATTTACTGGAGAGAAGCTCTGAAATTCGTCTGCCTGGTTCTGTATTTTCACTGGATCTTAAGAATGTGAAATGGTCAATAGCATATTTGTAGTTCTTTAAATCCCTGAAGAGCCAGTGTCACATACTATTTGCAATGAAAATTAATGTGCATTTTCCCAGTGACTTGAGTAGGAACAAGTCTTAACACATCTCCAATCCAACCCAGGGAAGAGCTCTCTCTAGAGAAGTGTATGGTGCTTTTATTAGGCCTCATTGCCATTAACAAGCAGATATTAAAAAATCTGATCAATCATTTATAGACAGGTAGTCACAGATTTACTCCAGCTGTTATACATACATTTAAAGAGCACTATCCAAAGCAATGCTGCCGGCGTCAGCAGAAGAATGGATGTCAGTAGTTCTGTGTCATGTGGAGATGTGCCATATAGCACTGGACAACAACATTTTAACAAATACTTCCAGTGGTAATGTCCTACTTTTACAATAAAACTGAAATGAATTAGGATGTGAAAAAAACTATGTACCACTTTTGGCTAATGGAATGCTTGTATGGTTCTTCAGTAAGATTTGAAAAAAATCTGAAGCACCTTTACAGAAAATGTATGATTTTATTTCTGACACAAACTATGTTTTGAAGATCAGTGCTATTAACTAATAGTAAGGGAATGACATGCAGAGGGACCTGGACAGGCTGGATCAATGGGCCGAGGCCAACTGTATGAGGTTCAACAAGGCCAAGTGCCGGGTCCTGCACTTCGGCCACAACAACCCCATGCAGCGCTACAGGCTTGGGGAA
>NW_008794368.1:652495-665109 GCF_000699145.1 Aptenodytes forsteri | reverse complement strand
GGTGTTGGGTCAACAGTTGGACTCGATGATCTTAGAGGTCTTTTCCAACCTCAATGATTGTATGATTCTATGACATATGATGGATTCAAAATATTTTAGATTTTTTAGGATATTCTAAATTCACGTGACCCTTAAATTCAGGACACATAATAAAGCTTCTACAAAACTGGAATTTTTTATTTTGTACCTATCCATCGAGGATAGTCTGACTTTACAGGTTGTCTCAGAACAAGCAGAATGAAATTGTAATAGAAAAATAGTAATAAAATAAGAAAATATTTTCTGTATTCCTAAAATTCTGCACACAGCCACTTTTGAGGATAGGATTCAGCCTGAGAAAAGGCTGAATCCTTGTTTTGACATCTTTACTCCTAGAGAATGATTTTAACCACAGTGTTTCAACATTTTTATATGGGAAAACTCCCAATGAGTATGGTTCTCAGTTACACTTCCTAGTCATTCCTGCAATGAAAGTAGTGTCTGACATGGCAAGTATACTTGAATTTTTGGACAGCTTGGACAGTTTTGGAGAGCTGTACTGAACTTCTACCTTTTGGTTGTACAGCTTCTTTCAGTGGCAGTGCAATACTTAACCTGCTGCAACTCCTTTCCTGGCACAGGGTCAGACTGATTGGGAACGCATAGATTGTTTGCATTGGGTGTGAGTAGTGAGCCTGACATTTGCTGTGCAGTGCACATGCAAGGTAAATCCCTGCTTTTGTGAGCATCCCAGCTTTTGTGGGGCTCTTGGAGCAGGTGGTCAGGAGCAACTCATGGGCTTCGTAAGTTGCCCTGGGAAGCTGCACTATTACAGGTTTTGAGCTCCTGGAGTAAGGCTCTAAGATTTCTCAATAGACTTGTTGTTTCGATCAAGCTGGAGAGTGACTACCCCATTACACATCCTGGACCATACAGTACCAACAGACAAGCCTGAAATAGGTTAAATACCAAGGCTCTTGTCAACCAAAAATAGTATCCCCGCCTCCCCACTTCAGTGATGTTGCAGTTACACATCAGTATTGAGTGACACCAGATGCTTTTCCAAAAGAAATTGGAGACAGTTAAGCTTCTTTTGTGCTGAGGGTAAGCATTAGAAAAGAGAGATCACCAACAATTTTTCATAAAAGGGGAAAGAAAAAAGATTGTTAGCAATATTCATGGTCCATTTGATACATACAGGCCAAAGTTTGACATTGCAGAAGGAGGATTGTAAAATTAAATAGGATTATCCTTAAAGACTGCCAGGGTGAAATGAAGTACACACTTCCTCCTATACGCCCAGCTTCCTGGCATCCTTAAGGGAAAGAGAGGACAAATACAAGCAGTAAAATATGTGTTTAGATCCCCTTTTTTTAAAAACTAGGGCTAACTCAAGAAAGATAGATGTGGGAAATCACAAGTGTGTTTTTGGAGGCTTTTTCAGTTACCTATTTAGAATGCTAAACTCTTTTATTTCTTAGCACCCAGTCTGCCTACTGTTGCATTGTGAGTTTGTTAAAGAAATGAAACTTTGCTTAGAGGGACCGAAATAAATATGTGAATGAGGGTACTCTGTGAGTATCCCTTACTGAGAGGTCACAGGTTCACCAAGTTTTGCTTTGTTGACTTTAACTTATGCCTTATTTGTGTTTTAAACTTCTTGAAATGGGCAACATAAAATTTGTCATCAGTAGAAATAGGTGGGTGAGGTAGGGCATGAGTGGAAGTATCAGCCCTGAACAGAAAGCAGCTTTGCTCTGTTACGAAAGTGGGTTTCTTTGCAGAAAAAAACAGAAGCACCCCTGGGAAAATAAAGTGTTGGACTAAAATTTGGGCTTCCCACCTGTGTGTAAGGTAGGAGAACCAATGAAATGTGGTGGTGCTCCTGGGAGAATACCCGTAGTTTCAATGTATGTGTTGAATCTGAGCCGGGTTGTTCCTCCTGGATTTATATGGCAGTGGAATGTGGGAGAGAGGAGGGCAGCCAGGCTTCTAGGAAGTCTCCTCTCCAGCAGGACAAAACAAGTTGTTTACCTGAGGTTACTTTGGCATGCTTAGGCACAGACGCATCTTCCTCCAGCATAGGTTTATCTGCTATTTTTGTCAATCTCTCTATTATAATCTCTTCATTATAATCTCACCTTGAACATCTAATGAAGCAGAACTGAAAACACAGTAGAGAAGCCAGAGAAAATTAAAATCAAGAACGTGACTATGGCCAGCTGGAATAACCAGCATATATGTACAAGCAAAGCACTATTAACAAACATTGCTTTATCCTACCTGAACAGCAAGCTAATTACAAACAGAACTACTAAATATGGTTCGTTTTTATTTTTTCATACAGAAAAGGAGTACTGGAGATGGTATCCCTTTAAATGTTTGATTAGTGTCATTAAGAACCATAAACCAACAAAGATCTATGTAAAGATGAAGGACTAAAACCTCTCTGTTTCTCTTTCCTTCTTGAGCTCTGATGCTGCAGTCTGTTGCTATTCATCTTTGTCTTTCTGAATGAAACATCATTTGGTTGGATTTTTGTTTTGTGTATCTTGAGAACTCTTGCTAGCTGATAAGAAGGATAAGTCTTTTAAACATAGGAACAGTAGTGTCAATGTAAAGCTGAAAGGTTTAGAAAATCAGTTTTGATTTAGGCCGAGACTACATTTGAACTATAATGATCTCTGTTTCCTTTAATATTAAACACTGTGGCATGGTATGCAAGATGTTGGGCTGAGATGCCTCAGACCATGTGGTAATGATTCCATTCTCCTTCTAAGAGCTATCCTATAATCATGTAAGCACTCCATCCTGAAACAGGTTTGATTTGTGATTCCAATTCTGCTTATAATAGCGTGCTGTTCTCCTAAAGTCCTTAGTTTCAGTACAAATGCTTCCTTTGCAATATATTTCCAAGCCATAATTAGAAATGAGAAATATGCTATCTCCAGAGTAGCTTTATTTTAAAAAATTGAGACTGTTGTGAATCACTTGAGATCTCTACCCATTGTAATTAATAAGTATAAAATTATCAAGGTTATTTTGCAAGATACAGAAGTGAGATGGTAAATCAGAAAAACTGGGTAAGTCCATTAATGAGTAAAGATTTTGCGTTAATTAAATTAGTAAAGTTTTGACGCCCTAATTTGAAGGTAACTGCTTTAAAAAGAAAAGACACAGCACTGAGCCTCTCCCAGCTACAACTGTTATGGTTAGCATTTTCTCCAAGTCTTCTATCTCTGACTTTCATTCGTAAAGTGGCACCTCATGATACATGCCAATTGTTTCTTCTCTAGCAAATGAACCAGGATTTTTAAAAGAAACAAATGTTCTCCGTGTTGCAACCCTTCTAATTTTATTTTAAAAGCACTGTTCTTTGCCGTTCTTTTTCAAAGATTTCTTGGACCTGCAAGAATGGAGATTCTTTTTGGTAGTTAATAACAGATTGTGGCAGGGGAAAAAATAGGAACATCCGTGATTTCCAAGATGTAATACCATAAAAACAGGGGAGCTGGGAAATAGGGAGGAAACAATAGAAAGCATCAGGTGTGGGAGTCATTGTGGGGTTGATGGTAGGTGAGGATATTCAGGGAGGAGTCTGTGAAAATTGATGGTTGTGTAGAGGTAGCATGCAAATGATGCGTGTATCTCTTTGCTATGTGAGAAGGAGAGCTACCAGGGTAGAAAGGGGTGAGTTGAAGCCATTTGGATTTGGGGGAGAATGAGATGTTTGCATCTGTCCTTCTGAGAGTGTGTGCCTTTTCTTGGTTTACTCAGGGTTCTCACTGATGACTTTAGGGACATAGCATGAGGGTTGGTTGGTTGCTCCTTGTTTAGCAGAAGCAGCAATGTAGTGGAAATAGTGTGAAATATGCTGAGAGCGTGCATGTGTGTGTTATATTGCATATCTAGACGGTAGTTGGTCAAACTTTTATAAACCAATAGCACAAAATATCTATGTTAGATTTAAAATCAGATGTACATCTGTTGTGCATTAGCAGTTCAGTTAACCTTTTGTTGTTAACCTGTCATTGCCTGGACATTGGTTATTTCTATTGCTTCTAATAATGGCATAAATAAGCAAAGAAGTATTATTTGGAAGGGAAAGAATGAAGAACATTTCTAGTGTTAATTGTAGGACAATGTATTTAGAATGATAAATCAATATCATAACATTAGTTGCTAATAGTACATGCATCTGCATGTAAATGAATAGAAGTAAAATTTTTTGGAAGCCTGCACTGTGAATGTTTTTCTTGGGTCTACCAGTACTTCAGTCAGAATTATCTTCTGAATGAGTTTTGCATCCAAAAATGTAGAAAAGTGCCCAAAACTGACTTGTGAAGCGATTTAGTTTCTATGTGATTATCCTCCAACAATTGCATATGCTTGTTTTATGATCTCAGCTGTGCTACCTTAAGTTCTCATTAGATGTCAGAAGTTTAACTGGGTCAAGTCAGGTCAAGCTTATTTAGATAGCAGTATGTTAAGGAAAATACAGATATTTCTGCACATGATGTTAATTCAGCTGGGGGCAACTTTTTAGGATTCAGTCCAGGGTAAATGTCCTGTTATGTCCGTCTGGGCTTAAGGGGATGCTGGCTGGGAGAAGTGCCCAAGTAATGGCTAGAGCCATTATAGTAAAGCCATCTTTTATATAAAACGTTAAACTGTGCTTCAGATGTACTTAACCTTCTCAGTGCTCTTTTTGTCAGTGAGAACACTAATTAGCCTGGCGATAGGATGATAACCTTGGAAACTCAGGTGTAACTATGCTTCAAGGCTTCTTGTGTGAAGTGCTTTACTTTTCTTACGAAGATGAGAGACAGGAAAAGGGACACGATAAGGGACAAAAAATAGCTGAATGCCTGTTATTCTGGGATACAGCAGTGGGTGAAGGGTGAGTTCTTATTCTTGATATGTGCAGGGAACATAAAGCCAGGTTTGTACACATATTCTCAGGACCTAATATTTAATTGTGGTCTTGCTTAATTTCCTTTTTAACAATACTCTCTACACATAAAGCTGGATCTATGCTTCTGTCGTAAGCTCTGCGTGAAACTCTTCTAACAGGCAATTTTTTAAATCTTCTGAGAATTTACAAGCTTGTTGCAAGTTAGGGGATGGGAAGTTGCTTAGGTGATTTTATGCCAATCTCTTTCGTCCCTCTGTGACATAAATGGACCTCACCCCAAATATTTATTAAGTAACGTATGAGGGGAGTGAAGGAGTTAAAAGTGGAAGAGGGTTTCTAGACTAAAATGGATACAATTATGCACATGAAAAACTTAGTTTTCCAATTTCTGGCTGATAGTCCTAGCACATTTCCCTTTTTCTGTCTCATCACCTGTTTTATCTAAGGAAGCGTAATAATAAAGATATCTTCTACGTCCCTTTGGGGTATTTTTGCTTCTAATACTAAATTATTTGCATTGGAAATAATGGAATGAAATAATTCCTTCCTTTCTTACTTCACTTTGGGTGATAAATCTTTTGCTTATTTCATATAAACAAATTTGCTTAAAAGTGACCAGTCAGACTGATGCTGCTTCGTTCAAGATGCTAATATCAAAACTCCATTCTGCTCACCATCATATTCCTACACACATAAAATCAAGCTCTCTAGCTTTTAAAAAAAGGAAAAAAGCCTTCTTCCACAATCTATTTTTTTCCTTTTAGTTAAAATAATAGTTCTTTATAAGTAGATACTGTTCCTTCTTTCATGAGGGTAGCAGAACTTCAGTTTCTATGTGCAACAAAAGGTAAATTGGTATTTTTTTTCCCCCCAAAAAGGGGAAGGAGAATCTAGGCTTAGAAGTTAAAAGCAAAAAACTATGCATAGTTTGGGAAAAAACTTAGATATGAATTTCAGTTAGGAGTGGAGTCATAGAATTATATGACTTCTATGTATTTTTAACTTTTTAAAGCTATGTGCATCTAAAATGATAATAAATTGTGAGAGTCTTACTTATTTCTCTTAAAGCCACCAGTTCTGGATTCATGTAATTTTAGATAAAGATATAAAAAGCCTAAGCATAACTTTATTTTATAGATGGACTAACTTGATTTGTTGAATTATAGTTCTATGCCCATAAATATGATTTATTTTCCTTTCTTGAATTACTGTTTTCCACAGTTAGTAGTTTTGGCAAATTGTAGATTTGAACGAAACTGAGTTTCATGGAGTGTTGCCTTGAATTAAGTAGTCTTTGAATGCAGTTCAGCGCCTCTCTCAGAAGAAAACCAAAATAATGGAGTCATGGATAGATACTTCAGTAAGGATTAGCAGAGATTTAATTTCTCTATGGGCAATCACGGGCGGGTTTTGGAGCCGTGCTACATCCCTCTGTGGCTACAACGAAAGCACAAGGGTTTGAACAACGGTAGCTCATTGGTGTGCAATATTTGAGTGTTTTACATGGATGAATCAATTTAGACTTGGATCCTTTGTATTGGCCTTTTTGGTACTAGTCTAGGTGTTTTATGTAATGTAGGTTACATACACAGTTGCTGATATTTTCCGTTTAAATCTCCTGCATGGGACTCAGTATAGAATGCTTTGTGCTCATCCTTTGTGTACTATTACATTTTTGCCTGCATAAAATAGCATTTCAGATTCTGATGGGATTAAATCCAGGTTTGCACTGAAGAAATGGGGTTAATGCAGTTTCATTAGCTAAAGATACAGCAGTTTGATTTATACTCCAAAAGAGTGGTTTTTAAGCCACAAGAAGCGCTGAAGTTACTCATATTACACCAAAATGCTCTAAAGAAACACATCTTTACAAGCACTGAGTCTTTAATGGCAAGGATTTTTTCCATAGGTGATATGTTTCCAGAGGTGTTGCTTTTTCTAGGACTAGTCATGCTTAAGCTATGCAAAGGGACTTTCCTAGACAATATTAGTAATTACTGAAATGTTGTTATGTAATAAATGATCTGGAATATCACTAAACCTGTTCATTGTAAAGAATTTTTAACTTACATTTTATGGAATAGAGTTTTTAAAATCCTGGCTTACTTTAGAGAAGCTGTTGTATTTATTCTGGAAAGGGGATATGGTTGGGGTTGTGAATTTTTTTAATAGTAAATCAGTGGTCATGTTCCGTTTAATGTAGCATATACTTGATGAGCAAAACCAAGTGATTGTTAACATCATGCATCACTCAGTTATGACAATGATAGACATAATTGACAGGTTAGGTGGCTGTTTTAAAAATGGATTTTTATGCCAGTTCCGCTTTGAGTTGTGCAAGTAAAGTGCTGTATCATGCTTGTTCAAGTATAGTTGTATCTTGGTTTTCAGTTTGATTGTAGTTTATTTTATTGGTCTATATTAGTCATCTGTGGTTGGTTGAGCATGTTGCTCCAGCATACTTTTTGAAGCAAAATAAAATAAGGCTTTCCAGAACATTTCAGGCAACAGACAAGAAGCATCTTTATTCTTTAGTCAGCTGGTGCATGCACCAACAATGGAGTTGAAGTAATGCAACCACATTAAAACATCTGTTTAATGTATGATTGTGTAGGGGACAAAATGAAGATCTTTGTCCATAGGACTCAAGCATTTGATATCTTTGAATTTTTTCCTTTGGTTTAGCAGCCTTGGTAGTTGCTTAATGCTTCCTTTTGTAACGGTGGTTACTTCCTTTAGTTCATTTGGAAGCTGTGCTTGTATCACAGTCAGCTCTGATCATTGTGTTTTTTATGAACCAAACTGAAGGCATGGCCCTTGTGAGTTGCTGTACTATTACTGTGTCTTCCAGCTTCTTGACACATAGGCCTACATGAAAATGAGAACTCATAAAAATGAAAAAGTAATTCTCTAGCCCACATAAGGATGGATCAAAATATGAAACCTGAAGGCCAAAATGCTGGGAGATCACTGAAAGAACTTCTTTTAAAAAAAAAAAAGGTTTTGATTGTAGTTGACCATTTAGAGCTGTGAGTACAGAAAGTTTATGTGTTCTCTTAGTAGAATAATAAATTCCATTTTAATTTAATTGATTTCAGATTAATAGAATTTTTTCACGCGAGTGAAGAGGAATAAGCTAGGTGGCCGATTCATTACTTTTGCACAGATGTTGCCTTCTAGTTTCCTTCTCTTTACTAGCTCTAGCTCCATTTATTAATTATTTTTAAAATAATTTTGTAATGTAAAGATACAGGCAGTGAATTTTTCTGCACACCATAAAATGAGAATCTTGATTATATAACATACCTTTATATTTACTATCACAGCACTACCATTGATCTAAATTGATATGAAATCAGATCTGGATCTGCTTAGGGTTTAGACAGAGAGGGTAGAATACTGTATTTTGCTTTATTGAGCATATATTGACCAGAGCAGATTGAGAGTTTTGAGGGTTGCATCCATGAAATTATTTTTCTGTAACAACCTCATTTGTCTTCCCTTTTAATGTTCTAAAAATGAGGAAGTCTCTTCTGGTCTTAACTATAATGTGGTTACTTTCTTACCATAAAATCAGGGCTTGATCATAGTTGGCATAAACACAGTGGTTTTGAAAGGGACATAGGATGGTCTTTAGTGTCATTATTCTTAAAAAATAATAAATACTTAACTTTAGGCAAGGTTTCTGAGCAAAAGATACCTTATTATTTCAGCTTATGTCATTGGAATAAATAGACAACCTTTAAGGCTTTCTAGCCTTTCCTCAGAGCTTCTGTTTCTTCTGTAATAGAAGCAAAACTACTTGAGAGATAAGAATAATTCCAGAATCTTACCAGTTTTACTAATCAGTTTGACCTTCTGAGATAAAGAGTAGGAGCTACTGAATGAAGGGAGAAATGATCAGAGAGACCAGTAATTTGTTACACGGTGAGCTGGCAGAATAGGTGATGTTTTCTTTTGTGGTTGCCATAAAATCTGTATTGTTTTAGGCATCTAAGGTTGAAAATATCATATTTGTTTTCTTAAGGATTGCAGTGTGCCTTGTGTGCACATATAGATATTTTGCACATGTAATAGCTGCACCACTGATGAAGTCTGGCTTGCCAGTGCTGTCTCTATTCTTAGTGATATTAGTCAATCCTTGCATAGCTACCCAGAGCAAACGCATACAATACAGTTTTTTAATTTAACTTAGTTTAAGAATCAAGTTTTTTCAGTGTGTCTTTAACCCAATGTGTCTTGAAAATAGGTTTTAAATTGACTGTCACATACATAATGTAAAATTTGACTTCCCATTTCAACAATGACTTGTAGTACTTGGATCAGAAATGCTAATTTGATTTTACAATTTTATAAAATAGTCACCTGTGTTAAGAGCAGTAGGCTTTCTGTACCTCATAAACTTCCACAATGCTGCATAAGGAAAAGAAATAAGAGCATGCCTGTGGCAAGTCTGCATTTCTTAGTTTGTAGTTTCTAAGCATAAATCTTTAGGTGTTAATAATTCTGAATTTATGATTTTAAAGATATATCTGTGGAATACTTTTCTTGAGTGAACATGAAACTGTGTGTGTGAAAGAAAATGGAAGTTCATGTACTGCAAAGTCAAAGTCCAGATCATCTCTATATTGTATAGTCTTTCTCTCACCCATCTCCTTTTTTGCCCCTTTGTTTAAAGGATATAGCGCTTAAACAGTTCATAGATTAATAGATGTATAACTGTAGAGAATGTGTTTTCGGAATCTGGGTAGCTGCAATTTAGTAAAAAAATATGTTTATTTCCACAGTAATTTTAGCTGTGTCACATGGTAACAGGAAAAAAGAGGCATTTAGAGTATTTATGCTTCTGTCAAACATTTTTCATGTATATATGTTTGCATGCAACAGCAATTGTTTGTTTTGTAGATGTTGCAGTTGAAAGCTGGGCTTTAAATTGTGGTTTACGTCAAAATTTTAAAATATAGCCATTAGTTTTGAATGTCTCAGATTATTAGTATTCAGCATATGCATACACATATACACTCCCCAAGCTGAATGCTAGTTAAGAATACATGAGCATAAATATCTTGGCCAAATTTATATTGTAAGTCAGTGACAGAACAAGATTAGAATTCAAAACTTAAAACAAAGACAGAGAAAAAGTAAATAATAGAATTGGACTAGAATTTAGAGATCAGGTCAGTATCAACTTAGTACAACGTCACAGCCAAGTACATGTCCCTTCTGTGAGAGGTGATGATGTTGTTGTAGGCAGTGGCACAGATCAGCTGTTATTACCAGAAAAAAACGAATTCCAGCAGAACAGTGTTGTAGGTATTATTCAGCCTAAACTGAGGAAGTACCGAACAAGCTGTTATATCTTTTAGAAATTGTATACACAGAAATGTTCTATTATTCATGCAGGATTGCAGCACCATTGATTTTTAATACCTTGGACAAAGATATTTGAGTGAATTTTCTTTCTTTCTGAATGTATGTTACACTTCAGTAGGATTACGTAAATTTTTCATTATGCTTTTTCTCTTTATTTGCATACATCCCTTTGTTGTATTCCCTGCTCCACCTACTGTCCATAAAGACCACCAGGTCCATTTTAGCTGATCTGCATGCCATCTATCCATCTGTCCGTCCATCCATCCATCCATCCATCCACCCACCCAATGGGAAGTCTGTACCAGTGCAGGGGGTGAATCTGTCCTAGGGGCTGGACTTGGCATTCATCCTTGCTGAATTTCATGAGGTTCCTGCTGATAACTATTCATAAATATGTATTTTATATGTATAGGTTGGATGGCACTAAAATGAGGTCACGTGAATGATTGATATCTCCATGAGACCCACATTTCCATCATTCTGTGGCTTCAGTAAAACTGCTGGGGCTCTTGTTGGCTATCGCTGTTCTTTATGTTTTTATCTGGCTCATAGATAACATTCTTTGTCTAGTCATACCTATTCAACCCTCAAAATTTTAAATTATCTGAGGGTTACTAGTATCTATAGTGCAAATCATTAGGTAATTCTATCTTCATATGACACATTGGGAATAAGTTATCTGCAGTTAGACACAGTTGGTTTGGTTGCCATCTATTTTTTAGAAAAATAGACTATACAAAAGGAATGGTACATTTAGCTTTAGGAGTTTGTAATTCATATTTGTTACATTTCTGTTTGAAGCATCTGAAAATAGCACTTAGAATTGCCTTATGGTAGTTGTTTTCAATGAATTATTATTAAAGATACTTCAGTTACCTCAAACTGGAACAGATTAGACTTGTCTCTATGGAGAGAAAGAACAGCATACACGCATCTAGTTCATGGTACAGTCTGTGTAGGGTAGTGATTGTTTATAAAGGTTTCTGTAGTTGTTCCAGAAAGAGTCATCTTAAGAACTCTAGGGTTTTGCTCAAGACCAGTGTCCTATTTACCTCCTTTTAACATTTAATATTTTGAAATTTGAGTGATGGTGCACTAGTGATTTTGAAATTTTTTATGTATGTTTAAATTATGCTGTGCCTTCTCAGTGCAAGACTTAAAAGGGTTTGGGATGAGTTCTGCATTTTAAAGCATTGAGCCTCTTCCAGTGTTTTGACACAACTAATTTGACTAAAGCAAACTACAATTAAACTATACTTCTTGGTAACTGCTGCCAAAAAAAGAGTGTACAGTGGAGTCCTTTTACAATGCGCTGTTGAAGCAATAAATCTGTGAAAAGAATAACATATGTTTAATTTCAGTAAACAACTTCTTAAAGTTTGGGTTTTTTTAAAAAGGAGAATCTATGAAAGCTTATACATGATGTTGTAATGAACCTGCTGGCACATTGCTTAGGAGAAACAATTTCCACCACTGTGTCTAGCTAGTAATATGTTGTATGCCTTATAATACAGGAAAAGTAGGTAGCGTCGAAGACTAACAGACAAAACTAGTTAGAGCTAGGAATTTGAGACGAAAAAAGGTATTTTTGTAAAAACAGAATGTCAGATGTAATGATGACCTTAAAATAACAAATTGGTAGGAATTCTGTTATCCCTAATGATCCTATTATGTGTTTGGCTGTTGTTCTGTTGTTTCCCACTTCTTAAAGACTTCACTCTCCATGTGAAGCTGGCTGCCTTTCAATGGAAGATGTTCCTTTGGTGTAACTTGGTATGATCATTCTAAAGTCCCACTCTCACAAATTTAGCTGGCAGAGTGAGAAACAGGGTTCCAGTAAATTTTGCCTCATTTTCAGTGTGACTTTCGCTCATATTAATGTGGAGAGAAGGCAGTGTTTTAAAGAGCATATTATCATAGAATCATAGAATCAGAGAATAGTTTGGGTTGGAAGGGACCTCTAAAGGTCACCTAGTCCAACCCACCTGCCGTGGGCAGGGACATCTTCAACTAGATCAGGTTGCTCAGAGCCCCGTCCAACCTGACCTTGAATGTTTCCAGGGGTGGGGCATCCACCACCTCTCTGGGCAACTCTTCCAGTGTTTAACCACGCTCAGTGTAAAAAATTTCTTCCTTCTATCTAGTCTAAATCTATCCCCCCTTTAGTTTAAAACCATTCCCCCTTGTCCTGTCGCAACAGGCCCTGCTAAAAAGTTTGCTGCCATCTTTTTTATAAGCCCCCTTTAAGTACTGATAGGCTGCAAGAAGGTCTTCCCAAAGCCTTCTCTTCTCCAGGCTGAACAACCCCAACTCTCCCAGCCTCTCCTCATAGCAGAGCTGTTCCATC
>NW_008794368.1:544362-649419 GCF_000699145.1 Aptenodytes forsteri | reverse complement strand
GCCCATGTGAAACAGCAGCAGCGGATAATAGTGGACTGTACGAGGCTTGGCAGCCTCACGGTGACATCCATGATGCAAGCGCCTGGTGAGCAGCACACCTCTCTAGAGAGTGCATCCAGTTGGCAAATGGGTGCCTCTGTACCTCTCAGAAGAGAGTCGCCTACTACTATCACCCGTTGCCTTTTCTTAGTGGTGCTGGTATACGGGGAGCAGATTGGGCTGCATTACTCAGCTCCAGCGCTTCTCCTGGTGTGACAGGTCTTTCCTCTTCGGCCTGCAGAGCAGTGAAGCGATTCTGCAAGGGCACCTCAGCCTTCGGGGGAAGTCTCTTCTTCCTGCTGGTCCTTGCTTTTGCAACCGTCCATTCTTCTGCATTATTGCCCCGCCCCCCGCCCCCGCTTCTGCGTGTGCTGGTGGGGGGGGTTTTGGCTGTTTGACCCTGGGCTGCAGGTCTGCTGCAGGCTGCGCTTGGAACCAGCTATCTAGCTCCTTCTCTGCCTCCCTGACGGTACGCAGTCTATTCTTTTTGATGACTCAGTATTTTCAAATGAAAAAAACCTCTTTTGCTGGAAAGCTCCTGGCCAGTTCTAGTCATGAAGAACGTAGCTTGGATGCTTTATATGAACAGGAGGTAAGATCGGAAGCAACACCTGGGGAGTTGGCTTTGCTTTAGTTGTAAATTCAGAGGCACAGGAGAATTAAACAGACCAAAGGCTGGTGTAAGTGGCTTCTGGTGTGGCTTACTACTTTTATACTACATCTATAGATTTGCTTTATAGGCTGATGAGTTAGCTGGCAGTGACAGGAGGAGGAAAAGATTGTGTGTTTGCTGATCACAGGATCATTATGAGCCATCAGGCCTGATGTGGATATGAAAGATGCAACTAACTGGTGAAGGACACTTAATGGGGATAGAGAAACTTTATTCTCATTTCACAAAGTTGCAGTGAAATGATTGCTGAAATATGGCTTGCAATTCTGTTTGCTGATGTTCAGAGGGAGGAATTCAGTTGTGGCTACAAGGATAATTATAGTAGTAAAGCCTATTTTATCAAGCAACAGTCAAAGGCTGGTGTGTTTATCATCACACAGCAGAAACTACGATACAATACGATTACCTTTTATAAAAACACTGAAGTGAATATCAAGGAGCCTGGAAAGCTGGCCAAGGAGGAAAACAGTGTAGACCCAGGATCAGATGGATCTAAAATAATGGCCATGAATAAATTAAGGTAAGAAAATTGGAAAGATTTCCAACTATTAGAAGAGAAAAATCTGAAACAAATTTCAAGTAGGAATAGTAAAATAATAGAGCAGCAGTTCTATTGAAACTACTTTAATTAACAGTAACAGCAATGAAATACATTAAAAAGAAATCTAGGCTGATAAAGGATCTGTGTTACAGGGGTAAGTGTAAGAAAGCCTCTATTTTACAAAGTCTAAAATGCATAGGGGGCTGGACTTGATCTGTGGATCTAACACATCTAAAATACAAAGGCAATTTGCATTCTCTGTTCTAGACTGTTTCTTACCCTTTATTAATTTTTCAATACTACAGGACTTAAGCAGTGAGAATTAAGGTAGAATAATGAGAGTAATGAAATAATGCATGCTGCACGTGACATAAAGAGAAAATGGGATTTGATTTAGCAAGTTGAGTTTAGCTGAGTCTGTTAGTAATATTCAAGTGAAATTTATAAGCAAACCTACAATTTCATGAGTGATGTATAATACTCTTTGATTTCCTGGCTAGAGTAAAAAGATTAAATGGCTTTTTATGACTCTGAGACAGTAATAAGAAAAATGAAAATCCATTGTGCTAGGTAAGTCACTAGAGGAATCAGCCAATTGTTCTCTCGGCTGGTGCTTCTTTCAAGACAATGTCATTTGTTCAGAAAAATATGCATGGCGTGGGTTAATATCAAGTGCTCCAATCAGCACTGGAGAAGTCCAGATGATTCACCTGGTAGCAAGTGGTCTTTTCCTGCCAGGGTTTTCTCTTTTTCACAGAATGCACAGCTTTTTTGTGTATTGGGGTGTGTTTTCCTTTGTCACAGGTGCTTTTTAAGTTTGGGGTTTTTTTGATCCTTTAAGCCACAGTTTAATCAACCAGAACCTGGGCAAGAGCTTCTTGGGTGGGGGAAAGGAAAGGGGGTTTGAACAAATAGTTTCAGCATTTGACAATTGGTTTACCACTTCTACGGATTTCTTCTGGAGATCAAAAGGCAAGTGTACAGTAGTTGAAAATGCACTGACTTTTCTGGAAACAGTGGCACAAGCGGAACAAGTGGACTCCATGAGTGATGTGGCGGTATTGTTGCAAGACTCTCTAGCCAGCTGATATTTCTAATAAGAAGAACAGAGAGTAGTTGGCATGTGAAGAAGTGGTCACTTGAACCTGGTGACCAGGCTGTTACATTGCACAGAAAGCTGCAGCACTTGGAGGGACTTCTGTCAGGTTCATGAGTTTTACTGCTGATGGCAGTGACTGAACATCTGATTTTAAAACACCACCACGAGTTTAGGTGCTTTTGTCTAAAAAAGGCACTTAAAAGAAAGGAGAGAGATTGAATTGATAAATTTTATGTATTTTATTTGCAATTTAATTTTGTATGTAGTGAATGCCTGTTTACTAGTGAGTAACACACAGTGTCACTCAGCACAGTGAGTGCTGCTGAGTAATAACATAATTATTTTCCTGTATCTGTGTGGATTTTTCAGAGAGTGAGGAGTGTGTATTTCTGTGTGTTTATAGTAATTGTAGAACACTACAAAATGGCAAGAGAAGCAAGGATAATAACTACTTCAGCATTTTAATGTTATTCTTCAAAAATTACAGATTTTTAAACAGTATCTCCTTAAGATGGTGATCATGAAAGATGGATATACTGTGCTGGAAACTACGGAATTGGTACTTGCTCTGAAATTTGCGTTAGTCTTTAGCAAAAAAGGGGTTTGTACCCTTGTGTTCACCCTTGTGAATTGTGTACCAATTCACAACACACCCTTTTAGGTAATATCTTGATTAGAAAGAATCTTAACCATACATCATGTAGGCTAAAGCCCATTTGGTATAGAGTCCATGAAATTTAAATATGATCTCATCATTACACATTTATTATGATGATCATGTATTGTATTATGGGGAATATTTCAGCTTTTCATCTTTGGCATGGATTGTTGTGGATTTAGAAAACTCCATGAGAGAAGAAAGCAAAAGATAGGAGAACTTTTATGGTAAACCCAGATACCACGGGACCTATGATAAAAGTGACAATGCTGAAACAAAAAACAGATGTCAAACATGGATAAGGAGATTATAATGTTGTAGTGATACAGATAGGGTTTTGACAAGGCCCTTGTTGATATATGTGCCTTTACACCGTTTCCCTTCCTTTCTTCAAAGCTGGAATTAATGGAAAGCTTAGTGTTATTAATGAGAAGTTTACCTATAAGTATTGAAAAGCTTTTCTGAAATGCTTGGAAAATCACAGTTTGAACTATCTACGCTTATATTAATTTTATAATATCTGTTTTTGTTGTTTTATCACCTTATGATAGGTGTGCAAAGTGCATCCTCTACCTTTAAAGACATTGTATTGCAGCTGTGCAGACAGGTTACAGCTTGAGGGTTAATTATCTCAGATGTGACATGAGAATTTCCCAAAGTGCCCTACAAAAATTCTGACTTTTGAGTCTTTATCTTGGAGGTGTGAGTACTGATCATTATAAGCTGTGGGCTTCATAGCCTAATGGTACAAATTATACTGCAGCATTTTTGTCTAACTTCCAAGAAAATCTAAGTCCATCATAAAGAATACATTAAACAGAACTGAGACATTTCTGCAGATGCCTTTAGCATAAATTAAAAATGCATCCCAAATGTGAAAAGCTAGCCATGTTAACTTAGGGTATTTATACTCTGTAAATGGCCAATGTGTAAATAAGCCTATGTAGAATTTTTTGTGTCTTTTATATCTTAGAAGTGCAGTCTGCAGTTTAGAGATATACATTCTAATCTTAGAGGTTTACCTTCTAATCTCAGATTTTTATCTAGGGAAAAGAAATGTGAGCTTCCCATTCAACAGATTGGCACTATTTGGGACCATTTAGGTGAGTAGGTTTTTGCAGAGCTGTGGGATTCTTGCAGAGAATATAGCCTGTTACCAACTTCCCAGTTGAAACTTGAATACCTTTTCTTAGCTTAGCTGTATTTCAGCAAAATGCCATTGGAAGAACCCAAGTCTTTCAACAAGATAAGTTGCATGTCACTGAGAACTAAATAACTAAAATTCAGAATCTGAAACTATCATGGGAAGCTTGTAGGCAGTGAGTTTGGTGCATGGCTATGAAACAGTATGTTATGGTGAGATATTCTTATCACCAAGTAAATTTGCCGCTTTTCCACTGGTCTTCAGTAAGCAGGAAACTGAAAGGTATAGAACCCCATACAGGCCAGATAAAAGGTTTTCTTTTCTAGGTCTGGCAGGAAGAACTTTCTCCACAATGAGATGCATTTTGTTTTTACTTGAAAAACTATTCTAAGTAAAGTTTTTTAAAAAAGGTTAATGTAGCATTCATGTTGCAGAGCTAAAAAAATAGAATGTCAGTTTGAGCAAAAGTTAATGTTGCTGTTGGAACTTTATTTTGGCAGTGCTGCAGTATTTGCTAGCCTGGATTTTTTTTTAAAAGTTATGACTTAACTGCACATATAATAAAATATACATGGTTTCTAATGGAGCTGATTTAACTTTGAGTTGGAACTTTTAATTTATAAGCATAATTCAGAAAGAATAGGGAAAAGTTGAAGTAGAATTAATAGATTTCCAGGGCATTATTATGAAAAAAGAAAAGGGGTTGAGGAATTAATTCTACCTCTATCTTGTTGCAGTTCACCATACATAATGTGATATGTCTTAAAATGGTATTATTGAATGTTCCCTGGCAATCTTCAGAGTGTACATCTACACTGAATTGATTTTAAAATCAGTGATAGTTCATGTGTTTCCAGTTGGGTTTCATAAATATGAAATGTTTTATGTATGTTACCATTAATAAATATTCTTAAGGTATTTTAAAAAGAAGTTACAGAAGTGGCTACTAAATTGCTAACAGGTTACCATTTTAGAGAATGTCTGATAAAATTACAGGTGATGTAATTTACATCCTCTAGTCTAAAATGTACCTTGAATGTCTGTTGTCTTACAATGGCTGTTGAAGCATTAGGAAATTCTACCTTGCACAGAGGCAAGATGCCAACAAGTAGCTGAATGGCAGTGCCTTATGTAAAGAAATGATTTCTTGTGCTTCACATCACCTGCAAGAAATATGGGCAGTCCAGCTGGCCATAAAGGGAGAGGCACACTTTGGCAGTGGAGGCAGGCAAGAAGAAGTATTGCTGGTAAGAGTGTAGGAGGTTTTAGGGGTGGATGAGTAGGTCTGGTTGTGGTGCACGTTGATAAGGCAGGCATTTGTGGAGTGGGATGGAAGAACTGAGATGTGCAAAGGGACTTCAGGCTGCAAGATTCAAGTTAATGTTCAGTTTAATGGGGAATATGTAGCTGTATCAAAGCAGCCTTTCTTGAGGTCCTAGTGAATGTCTGCAAACTTGAATAAAAATCAATAGGTATTTCACAAACCTATCAGTTTCACAGTTGTGACCATGTATCTTATTGCCTCAATTACCTTGTTTCCAAGGTATGTTAAATTTGTCACAGCTCTCAAGTGATATTTAGGAGGCTGTCAACCTTTTACAGATTGTGAGATTACTGCTAAATATTTGACAACATTGAATCATTTCCAAAGCTACGAATCTGTTGGCTGCTTTAAGTTCTGGTCTGCTGAAGGACAGCACTGGACTTAACCAACAATGTCTGTAAGCACTTGCAGTGCAGGGATCGCAAGAACACTGTTTGTATGTCACTCATTATAAAGTGGAAAAAGGTGCTTTTTAAAATAAATGTCAAAGAAAGTGGAATCTATAAATCATGGAAAATTAAATAACCCCCTGTCCACCCTTCAATACATGAATATGTCCACCCTTAATAGATCCTTTTCCATATTTTTCTTATCATAATTTTTATTGATGGTCTTGATATTTTTGAGATCTCATTCACTGTGGTTGGAAAAAGAAAGCTAACTAGTTTTACTTTTGTATCTTGTCAGCCTTTTTCATACTCTAGAACTTGAATCCTTCCTGCATGGCACATAACTCTTTAATAGTGCTTTTTGACTTGTAATCTTGTAAATGAGCAAGTGAGAGGAGGAGGAATTGTTCTGTTTATTTCCACTGCAGTTAAAGTTTATGCATACCGTAAAGCTACTGGTAGAAGTTCACTACTAGAGTTTGCTGTAGGCTGTGAGCATACAAACTACGTTTGCTCTGTTCTTATGTTCTTTCTTGTCATCTGCTACACACTGTCAGAGAGAGGATACTGTACAGGGTGGACCTTTGTTCTGACCTGGTCCAGTTGTTCGTATGTACTTAACATAGGTGTGATTGGGTTCTTGATATTGTCAATTGGCAGTTTTATCAGTGGTGCAGGTGATCAGCCAGCCTGGCAAAACTGGGTGAGAACAACTTTGCTAGATGGAAAATTTCCTTGAGAAACAGGATGTCAAGTTTTGAGAAGGGGAGATTCTGAAAAAATCAAAATATTTCAGATGTGGTCTCCAAAGACTAAAATGCTAAAATCTATTTTATGTACCTACATTCAGTAAAGCTAACATCTGAAATAACTGGTAACATCTTGCGATAGATCTCAAACTTGTGTTAGACAAAATAATTTTTGCATGCACAACCTTACTAAAATATTTTTATTGTGGAGGTAGTCAATGGTTGTTTGTGGTCACTTCTTAAGTAGACTGTACTTTGTTTAGATATCATCCTGCACTGTGAAGACAGTTTAAAAATCATAGCAAATATCAGAATTTTGGCAATTTAAGCAGCACTTGTACCAAATACAGCAGTAATTTCTAATAATGTGTTTATAGAGGGAGACTTAGGTCTAAAAAAGGAAACATTTTATTTCTGGCTAGGAAACATGAAATTTGGAATCTGGAGGAAATGCCAAGCATCTTAGGGTTTGGCTGGCAGTGAATTAATGGGCAAATGGAAGTTTGAGGGGTAACAACCACAGACCCTCTGGGCAGAGCTGATGTCTATGGTTTCTTTATCCACTGGTCTCCTTTACTTCATTAGTTTTTCAACAAATCAGATTCCTTTGGATTTGTGTCCTTTCTGTGATCAGCTTGCACTTCACTCTCCACTGTCAGCTTGAGAGATTCTTGCTCCGTTGAGTAAGGTTATGTGAATAATAGCATCTGTTGAAATGTGTCAGAATATGCAAACCCATCTCAATTTTGCATGCTTCACTATTCTGTTTCATTCCTATCTAAAAAAAATGAAGAAATCCTTTTTGCATGTGCAACATCAGCTTGTTTTGATAAAAGTAGTCATCATCTTAAACATCATGAGAGCAGCATCCTACAGAGAATGATTTTCCTAAAGATTCAGGGTAGTGTGTATCTTAAATCAGACTGGAAGCAGAGGAGTTTGGAAGAGTTTAAAAGCAATGGAAAAATTGTTTCTACAGATCTTAAATTTGGGGGCCAGTACCTGAACGCATGCTTTTAACTCAGTAGTCTCTGCGTAACAGTCTGAATGTTTTTCCTCTATCAGGACTATAAGGTATGGTGTTGTGCATATATGTGTACTTCCTTAGGGTGCAGTCTTACCATTAAAAAAAAATCCCAGAAAGGATTGGATTGAATGCTATGTTGGCAGCTGAAAGCCAGTCAACAGAGATAATACTGACTCTCTCCCCGCTGTGCCTTCTCCTAACTGTATGCAGCAGAGTGGAGTGAGCAGGTAGATAGACTAAACCTCTAGAAGTAGAACGTGTATGCTGTGCAAAGCCCGGAAATGCAGTTAATTGGAGACAGAAGTTGCTGGCACTTATGAATTGTTTCTTCAGCCTTCAGCAATGAAGGTACTTAAAGATGGAAAGCTGTAATGTGTTTAAATAACAAGAACATGTGAAGTTCTTACCCTGTTATTTACGCAGTTTGAAAAGTTGTTTGGGCTTGCTTTGTTATATGCATTAGTAAGAGCTGGAGACTTTTGTTTTTGTTGTGTTTCAGCTGAAGTCAGGTCCTGATAGGATTGTTAGAATCATGATACTAAAATTAATCTGGACTTTTAAAATCATAGAGGAAAACATTCTTCAGAGTGGGATACCGATATGCAGATTAAAGATTTTGACGGTTTAGTCAAGAATAAATCTTCAGTTCTAGGACATTTTACAAATAGTACAAAGTCTAAGATTATCAGAATGTGTTTCAAAACTAGTAAATATTGAACTAGTAAACAAGAATTGTCTTCTGTGCTGTACAGTGAAGAAAACCTTTCATTATTATACTGCAGATGACATTAATATTTTGGTGCTGATGGTTACAATATGCTTATTAAACTATATGTGTATTTTCTACATCTGATAGGGATGGATTTTTCCTATGACAGTATTGCTACTTGCCTTGGGCAGTATGGTGGGATTGTGAAGAAGAACAGTTTCTTACAGCCTGTCCTTGCACACTGCGTGCATCTGCTTCACAAGACAGTGGAGAGTAGGCTGCAGGGAAAATTTTTATTGGGGTCATGACATGGCAACTCTATGTCCTTTTATTACTGAAATCTAGTTTAAGATGCCTGTTGAATGGATGAAGAGACAAAAGAGTAGTGAGAAAACAGGGAAGGTGTAACACAGTGGGAGTTTACTTCAGGTGAGAATTAGGAAATTTTGAATCTACCGCTCATTTAGGGGAACACACCATTATTAGGTATGCCTGCGTCCATGCCAGCATGCAGCTGGTAGTAATAACCTGCTAGAGGGGGACAGGTATGTGATGCTGTACGGATGGCCTCTGTGGGATGACACCGGGGACTGCCCTGTGCCGGCCACAGCTGGTTCCGGTGGGCTCCAACAGACCCACTGCAGGGCACAGCTGAGCCCCTTGGCCAAGATGGCAACACCCCCGGGAAAAGGAAGGGGTGAAACGCTGCCCAGCAGTGTGAGGAGTGAGGAAAAAAGTGAGAGAAGCATCCCTGCAGACACCAAGGGTAGAAGAGGAGGAGGAGGAGGAGGTGGTGCTCCAGGTGCCGCAGCAGATATCCCCACTGCACATCCTCTATGGGGTCCTCCCTATGGAGGACCCCAGGCAAGAGCAGGTGGGCATGCCCTGAAGGACACTGCAGGCCATGGAGAGCCTGTGCTGGAGCACGCTTATCCTGAAGGACTGCAGTCTGTGGAGAGGGAGGAAGGGTAAAGTGTGAGGATGAGGGAGCAGCAGAGAGAAACTGTGATGTTCTGACCGTACCCCCCTGTTCCCCACCCACCCTGTGCTGCTCGGGGTGCAGGGGGAAGGTGTTGTTTTCATTTGTCTTTGTTTCTCACTATCCAAATCTGTTTTAATTGGCAATAAATTAAATTAATTTTCTGCAAGTCAAGTTCTATTTGCCCATGATGGTAATACCTAAATGATCTCCCTGTCCTTATCTCAACCCATGAGCTTTTTTTTAAATCTTATTTTTTCCCCCTGTCCTTTTGGGGAGAGGGAGTAGGAGAGCGGCTGGGTGGGTGTCTGGCAGCTGGCCAAGGTCAACTCACCACAGTGGTGAATTGTTTAGTGAATGAAATATTTTGCTTTGACATGTCAAGCCACAGGATTAGAAACTGCTACTACGTAAGCGACAAATGATAAATTGTAGACCACTAAGACTCATCCTTTGGAGCTGGCAGGCTACTTTGTTTAAAAAAGTAAAAAAGCCTTAATGTTCTGACATTTCTCTGAAGTCTGTGTTATGTTGTCTGCATTTATTATTGCATTTCAATGAATCTCTGTGACAAAAACAACACAACATATTGGCAAAATGCTATTTCATAACTGTCTTGTGGTATCTAAAGTCTCCTTTTGGACACAGCATTATCTGTGCCCCATCTCTTCTCTGCGATATTAAAATGGGAATGGCTTAATCTCTCACTGTAGTACATGCTTGTGGATATTCCTCTGTCATCCCATTTTTTTGTGATGATGATAGCAAAGGAAATATATTTTCTTCTTTTCTTACTTCTCAATTCCTGTTCTTAGGAAAGCATATTCATTTTTCTTACATTCCTTTGCTGCCTTATTTGTATAAATTCTGCAAGAAACAATATTATGTTCAAAATCTGCATTGTTTCAACTTTGAATGATAACAAGCTGCCACTCTGAATTGGTATGCAAGGAAGAGTATATAAGAGTTTAAAGAAATCTTTGCCAATCTTGACATTTCCTGGCTTATACCCAGTATCTGGTAACTATATGCATAGGTGGTCTTCACAAATTTATTTAACTTTTATGTTTGTATAACTTGTCATGGTAATATAAGTTTATTAGAAACAGTAGACTTACTTCAGGTTTTCATGGGATACATGACAGAATGTCAAATCCTTATATATGCTCCAAATAGGAAAAAAGAAATTGCTGTCCTTTTAGGAAAGAAATGCTGGGCAGAAAAGATTAGCATGAGTGTTCTAACATAGATGTTAGAAATAAGATGGCATAGCAGTTTGTGTTATAATGTCTTTTATCAGATGCAATTGCCCAGCATATTCAGATATTTTTCATTCTTCATCTCTCATCTATGATATTTTCAATTGGATGTAAGGAAAAATCCCAGCTTGTGTATTTCAGAAGAATTCTGATCTGCCTACTTTTTGTGATTATTGGCATATTTCAGATGTGAACTATTTTTATTTTAGATACGACAAAAGGTTAGTTTTCATTCAGGGCTAGTGTTTCCACATGGCTTTTTTGTGTTTGTTTCTTTTAAGAAAGTGAAAAGTCTTGATATGATGTGAATGTATGCTGTAGAAAGCTTTCATTTATGAGGGCAGGTGTCCACTTTAAAATACATGTGGTGGATGTAAGTCCATTTCAAAGAGTCTATACTTAGTCCTATGTAATGCTTTACATGCTCATTTGATGAAGTCTGCCCTGTGGTTAAGGTCTCACTCTACTGCATAAAGTAAATAAAATGCAGAGCAAGTACCCAATTCATCCTTACTTAGGAGGTCTGATGAATTTTTTGCCAAATGAGGTTGTCCTGGGCTTGAACTCTACTGAGATGTATGTGTGCTACACTTAAGTTTTGTTTTATTTTAAGTAAGAAACTTGAAAATGCAGGGATACATGAATGCAGGGGGAAGAATGGCATGTTATGTTACCTTTGCCTGAGATAAGTCCACCATCCTGGTAGCCTTTTCAGTTGCAGCTGTGAGCAGTGGTAGCTTTTCAGATTAAACTGGTGGGAGATGGACCAGTTCCTCAGAACTCACGGTTCTACCCCAGACGCATATTTTTTTTTTTTTTACATTTTTTTAATCTTTGTTTTGCTGTGCATCATGACATGGATCCTGGTAGCCTTTTCAGTTGCAGCTGTGAGCAGTGGTAGCTTTTCAGATTAAACTGGTGGGAGATGGACCAGTTCCTCAGAACTCACGGTTCTACCCCAGACGCATATTTTTTTTTTTTTACATTTTTTTAATCTTTGTTTTGCTGTGCATTTTCATGACATGGAGGTTTTGCCATTTGAACTGCCTGAAGCATGTACTTGGCCCTGGCATCCAATACCTGAAAACACGTTGAAACTGTGATGCTTTAATGCATGGCTTTGATTTTCTCTGCTTTCTGTGTTTCGTTTTATGGTAGAAGATCTTCTTAACTCCACTTCTAATGATTATGAAAAAATAAGGGCATGGTTGGCAAGGATATGGCTTCATCTTCACTTTTCTACCTGTGAAACTGTCCAAGAAATGGAGAAATAGTCATGTTTTTGTCAAAAGCAGTCAAAATGATCACAGACTGTGTTTTCTAGATTTGTCTGAAAATTACCCATTTGAATATATATAACGGAGGTTAATTTTGTTCAATAAACTTTACAACCGTGTTCAGTTCTTTAACTTCTGACTCGGGAGACTGGCAATAACTTTTGGAGTTCTCTACCAATAGATTAACCTTCAGTTTATGCAAGGAGCTGAAAGAAAATGTAACATGTCAGTGGTCCTAGCACAGCTTCTCAGTATGTCTAGTTCGCAATCTGAAGAGAACATCTTAAAGACCTGGTTTCATTTTGCAGTGACGAGAATGAAGACGGAAGAACTATGGCAAATGTGCTATGATTGAGTCTTTGTTCAAGGTCGACTAAGGCCTTGGTTTTTGTAGGTGGACAGGGGAAACCTGCAGCATCACCTGATGGGCTACTATTCCTGTTGTGTATCCAGAGTTTATCAGCATCCTTCATAGGCTAAATAAGGATTAAAAAAAAAGAAAAAAATCTTTGCCTAAGTGAAATTCAGCATTAGACATAAAAATCGAATGAAAAATAGTTTATGCATTTTACTAGTATTTGAGAACTATGCTTTTAAATAAAATTTCATTTAACATAATTTATAGTTTATATTAGAAAAGTTAATTGTTATGTAAAGGTAACATTATTCAAGATATATAGAAGTGGTGTCTGGTAGGTGTACAGAAAATACCTACCAATACATAAGCAGCTAATCTTTGAAATGTGTAATATTTAAAGCTCATGATGAAGATAAACTGACCTAAAAAAGTAAGTGCAGAAAGGGAACGGAAAAGCCAAACAAACCCAGCTACTCTTATGTTTCTGTACAATGTTAATGATGACCTTTAAACATCTATTCAGCATTCTGCAGCTAGTATAGCTGACTGAAAAATTAAATACATGTATTCACATTTATTTAATGTGATTGTGCAGAGAGTTTGTGTTGGGTTTTTTCTTTTTAAAGTAATGCCCCCTTATTTGAAGGAAATTGTATTTTGTACCACCTATAAAACTTAATTTTGTTTTCTTGCTTGGATCGGAATGTCTTTTTGATGATTTACCCATATGTCAGGCAGGATATCCAATGTGATAATGGCATCTACATAATTCCAGAAGAAACAAAATTCTTTTCTATTTCTCTCCATTCACACTGCATGGTAACATACAGCATAGCTCTTTGCTTCTCTTAGCCAGATGTACCACATTGTTTTGTTTCTGTAGCAAAACTGTTTAATAGGTTTTTAAGTTTATAGAATGAGAAAGTTAACTGTCAGTCTTGCTGATGACATTTTCTAGGAGGAAAAAAACCCACAAAACCTTGCTGTCTCCAGCTTTACTCTTGATAGGAACTAGTGTGTGTTGGCAGCTTAACAATTTGAGCTGAGTTTTATTTGTATGGTATTTATATAAATATGTTTTATAGCTTTTTTTTTAACTTTGGCCCCACTCTTGTAATATTAGATATGCATCTGGTGTGTTTGCTTTGTATGTATGTTTGTGTGTATAAACATGTTGGGGTGGGGGGGAAGCTAACCAACTAAATGGCTATATTAGAATGTTTTTCTGTTTTAGCTGCTGGCAACCAAGGAGGGATTGCTGCCTTTTTTTATACTTTTTTTTAAATTTGAAAAAGTGTAAAAGGAGTGTCACAAGATGTATTTTCCAGCTTCATAGTTGTTCAGGATGTGTTCTTATGCTCTAAATTTTTCCTGTTATTTCATTAAATATAGTTATCTAAAAATGTGACAATACACTGAGTAATAAAACTAGTGTATAGACTTTTCTGTACATGCTGTACATATTTAAATGACCCTGTGGGTCTCCCAAAGCAAACTTTTAACATTCCAGATCTTTTACCGTGCATCTGCTACTGGCATGTAGCCACCCACCCACACAGATTTAGTTGAAATAAATGAAATTTATTCTAGTTCACTTAAGAGGAAAGGCTTGTAAAATATAAAGGTAGTCACCTTGCTGGTAAGGTTCTTAAAACAAAGGATTTTCTTAAATGGAGTTTTGTGGATTTTTTTTCTTCTGCAGGACTGTGCACAATTTCATACTTTCTTAAATTCTTATCTTACGTGTTCCTTTTGTTTTCCTTTGCAGATGGGGTTTATACAGATTAATGAGGACTTCATATTTATTGAGCCACTCAATCGCACTTTGGCTGTGACAGGTCATGCACACAGGGTGTGCAGACGAAAAAGGTCCATAGAGGAGAAAATTACTGAAAAGCCAGCTTCTCAGACTCAGTACTGTGGTGTTGTTACAGGTAATATACAAATCTCACTGAAAAGATCTAATGTAGCAGACATATTCTTAAGATATGTAGATAGTAGTTAAAAACAACCCCCAACAAAAGTATATCTGATTATTCTTGTAGCAGTAACCTATGGTGGACTTTGAGGTGGCATGCTGAGGCTGCCGTTTCACTTGTCGGAAGAGGGAACTCTCCAATGAGGAATAGACACTGCTTTTTAATGTCCAATTATATTTGAAAGTAGAAATCTTCGGGTAATTTTTTCACTTCAGCTTGATAATTACAACCTATTTCTTGTCCTTCTCTGGCTTCGTAGTTGATTAATTACTTGCTACATACAGTGCTTGTACTTAATTTTCCATTTTAAAACATTAGCACAGTTCATCCCACTTTCGGTTAGTAATAAATCTTGAACTTCCAAATGGGTCTGACGCTGAATTGAAATTATTTTTCTGACAGTGTTATTGTTCTATGATTGACACTTAGAAGAACTGTATGAAACAATCCTAATGCATCTTCCTCAATGGTAGGTAGAAGAAGTTGTTGAAGTAGAAGGGTTTCAACAAAAATTTGGCACATAGTGATAACTTAATAGTTTTCAATGGAAAGGGGAAAAATAGCTTTTGTGAAAGATGACATTCTGTTGTTCCTGCTTCATCAGCAGCTCCTCTTCTTCAAAGGATAGAGGACTTCTCAGTCTTTTGACGTGAGCATAGGCTGAGGGTGTTTTTAATGTTGTTGCGAGAAATTATTTTTTTCCCAGGAAATAAACCAGAATGAGTGCACATTTATAGGCATTTTTTTCATGTCACCTAACCTAGTATAAGTGAGATACTGACCAAGTGGAAACAAATAGCAGAGGTGCACTGACATGGCTAGGGAGCTGGGTTATATGATGTTTGGGGTGAGGCAGAACAACTGGGATATTTCAGGCAGGTAAAGAAAGGTAAATGAAGGATGCAGCTGCAGTCTTCCAGTGCCTAAGGGGCTGCAGAGAGAAGATGAAGCCAGACTTTCCTCAGAGGTATGCTATGACAGGATGAAAGACAACAGTTGTAACTTGCATTCAAGGAAATTTCAGTTGGGCATAAGGAAAAAAAATCTCAGCAAGAATGCTTAGCACTGGAATAGGTTGCCTAGAGAGGCTGTGGAGTCCGCATCCTCGGACATTTACAAAACACAGCTGGAAATGGCTCTAAGAGGGCTGATCTTACTTTGGCACTTGCCCTGACCGGAGCCGGAAGTTGGCCTAGCTGACCTCCGGAGATCCCTTCCAGCCTAGACTTGCTGTGGCTTTGTGGTTCTTCCTGAACATCTACACTGCTCTGTCCATTTTATATGGTTACAGAATAAATGTGACAGGTTTTTTTTCCATTTTGGAAGTATTGTTTTTATAATTAGGCATCCATCCACAGGTTGAAACCAAAGATGAATTAGGAAAGCAAGGCTCTTTTTGTAGTTATTAAGAGGGGTAAATGACATGTAACTTCCTCCAGCAGGCTCTGTATTTCTCTTCAAGGCATTGTATTATCTAAAAGTGAAATTTTCTATATTAGCAAAAGTTGTTCACATAAAGTAAAGCTGGTTATTCTTCCTTATCAGTGATAAGTGAGAGCATGCATGCCTGCATGTGTTTGGGAGTGAGAAAAAGAGAGAAAATGACAAGTATGCATGATACATGCACTGGGAGAGGGGAGAGGGGCATCTGATAAATAGCAAACCATGATGTGTGTGAAAATGGGTAAAGATGTAAACTCTTCTGTAAGGACATTATTTTTCTGTCATGTTCATTACCAGTCATCCTTTCACTTTCTCTTATGCTCTAAAATGGGAAAGTCAGCTTATTCTGTTCTAATAATCTTATGCCCAAGGCTCTGACTTGGTGCAAATAGTCTGTCAACAGAGATTCAAATATTTGCTTGAAATAAGTTTCATTATCGCTACTACCAGCCTGAAATTTCAAAATAACTCAAGCTGTGCATAACTGATTAGCATCCGCTGGCATAACCTTATTGCCGGGGGGGTATAAATATGTGCAATTTCTAACTGATGCTGTTGTACTAACAAGTCCAGTCCCTTACTCTGCTGCTACAGGTTATTTTACTAAGCGGGGCTGCAGTAAGTTATATGCATAAAAGCTCTGTCTATGCTAGGAGCAATTTGCTGGTGTGACATGCAGTTAGCTAATATCACCAAAACATTCATGGTATGGGCACAGCCTTAAAGGTGGGTCGAAGCAACAAAAATAAGCCTTTACAGCAATATTTGAGAATTTTAAGTCAAATCCCAAACTAAGTAGATCAATGAAACAAAGATAAAACAGATGAGTATATGGGGCTGTCTGATACTCTTAGGTTATGCACAGCTGCCTTTGGTAGAGTTGTAGCTGTGTGACACAGAGAAACTATTATCTCGGCAATATGGCAATTTCTCAGCAATATGGACCTATCTTACAACAGGATCTCTTGCTTCTACAGTATTCATGTGTCAGAATACGTGCTCTGGGACAGGTATTTATGCTGCTGGTTTTGAGCCAAATTGATCTCAAAGACTGGCTGCCTATCAAGCAAATGTGTATTGCCAGTGATGAATTGTAATTATTAGAAGGAATGAATGTCTGTGCTGGAGGTGTTGAAGGATCACCATTGGAAATAACAGCTTTTCATGCAGAACTAGAAGAGGCAATCAAAGAAGGTATTGTTTGTTGTCTGTTACTGTTGTGGGCTGGATTGAAAGATGCTACACAGCCAAACTTGTTTGGAGAAAACAAAGAACTTGTTTTTGTGAATGGGGTGGATTTTTCTTATTAATTAGGGGAGGGAGAGAATTGTACCAACAGAAGCAGATGCTTTCTGGATTTGTGAGAGTGTGCGTGTATATCCTTTTGTTGAATGTGTGTGTGATTTATTTACATATGTGAACCAGTTGCACATACACAGACTTTACACTCCACACCTTTCTTTAGCACATGGCCCATGAAACCTTTCAAAGCAACCAGTTCACAAGTGTGTTACAGAGAAAATGTGAGAGAAGCAGTTGCTATTAGAGCAAAGGGCCACATTGGAAAGCTAAGCTCTTTTTCTTCTACCTAATCTGAAGCACTTGTTCCAGGCTGAAGTTGTTTGTATGGTGAACCTAATTCATGGTAAAGGCATGGGGCACTTTGGGGGAGGTGGGGGGGGGATTATATTGTCAAATGGTCATTCCTTTTCACACAGACTAGTGAGAGAGAACTCTTATCCAGGATACAGTAGATCTAAATTTTGAATCCCTGCTGTATTTGGGAGACGGGAAGCCTCCTCTTTTACTTCACAGTTCTGGTGATAAACAATATACTGTTCTGAGTTGTGAGCAGATTGTGCTTCTCCTCGTAGAGTGATGCCATTTTTCAGGAAAAAGACTGCTAGTTTCACTATATCAAAAGCAGAAGTTTGACTTTATGAGATGCAGACTGGGCAGTCAGATGGGAGAGCTGAGTTGGTTCTTGCTCTACAGCCTGTTTTGGTGTGATAATCATGAAATAAAATGCATAAACAATCTTGGTCATGGGTCTAGATCTATGAGATTGCACTAGATGGAGACTGGTGCTGCTTGAGGTATTGGTTTCCATTCCTTGGGTCAGAAACAAGTTGCCATTCTGCATTAAGACATTTAAATTAATATACCTGTAGTGCAGGTATAGCTCATGGCTTCCTAAGCTCCTGAATATTCCCTACCTAGCCAGAATACTGCAATTTCCTTATGGCTAGGGTACCCATTTTCTTTTCCCTGGGAAAAGAAAGCCTGGAGAGTGATGATGATTGCTCTGTAGTCCGGGCCTCATGTGGATGTACTCAGGGAATGCTCTTGTGCCTGAGGACTTATAAGTGTCCAGGAGTCCCGTAGTCATAGCCTGTTCTTAATGTTGGCTCAGATACTTTATGCAACCTGTGGTTATAGTAGCTGGATTTTCAGCTCTTTTAGTTTTTTTGGGGGGGATTTTTATTGTTTTGTTAACACTTCTTGCTATTTTCTCTTAATTGCCTATTGAATGTCAAATGTACTTGGTGCAGTATTTCTAGCCTTCTTGCTGGAGTACTGGAGTATTTCTAGCTTTCCTTTCAGTCAACTGAGTTTAATAAATTGATATGGAATCTTCATATTTTTTGTAGTTGTACAAAACATAGAAGTCTTATTGCCCTCCTGTAGCATTTATTTTTTATTTTGCCAATGTAATTAAATTTTTAAGATTAATTTATGCATCTTTAATCCCAAGAAGCAGTTTTTTCAGTTAATCTGACTTTTATCTTTTTAGCACATGCATTATTCATGTAGGTGTGTTTTTTTGCAGGAGTTATTATCTCTTACATACTGTACCTTCAATAATGAGCAATTCTTTACAATTTTTACTTATTTATGAGCGTGTAAAGAAACAAGTGTTTTTACCTAAAGCCTGTTTTGCCTGTTATCTGGCAGTAATCGTGGTAGTTGTTTGAATACCACTGGTACCAAAATTACCAATTCCATTTATTTAAAGGTCTTAGGGAAGAGCTAAAATTTTCAGATAAATGAGATCTCATGTGATGGGGAATTCTGCCAGCAATTAGGAAAAGGTCGGCTGGCCAAGAACAGTTTGTCCTTTGGTTTGTTAAGCCGGCAGATATCTGAGGCAAATGATGGGCACTGCCCCGTGCAGCCAGCTTGTCTACAGAGCTGTGCAGCCTTCTCATCCACTACAATCCCAAAAGACAGAGGTTTCAACAGTTTATGGGACTGCAGTGACCTTAGTGTTTAGCACAATGCTGTGTTTTATTGTGGGCTGCTTACTGTCAATTCTGAATAAAAATGCACTGCTAGCTAAAACTTTTAGAGGGGTGTGTTAGCAGACTTCTCTGAACAGCCATGCTAATACTAAATTTAAAGTTTTCAACCACTAGCTGCTGTTTTTTTTAAAAGAGGTGAACAATGAATAAACTGTGTTGCTGGAAACAGCACTGGAATCAATCACTGCTCCTAGGAGGAAGGTGGATTGACCAGATGGCTCATGAGAGATCTTTTTTAACCCAAATGAGTTTACTATTTAAACTTAGATCTATAGCCTACTCTTGCAGCATTAGACACTTGTAGGGTAAGTCATAGTTGTATAGCTTATAGGGTGTAGTTTTTCTGGCACAAATCCTGATACTGAAGTTTCATTAAAAATTATTCTCAAAAGAGTGACAAAAACATACATGATGTTTTATAAACTAGGCAGTAGATCCACAGTTAGCAAACACAAGTAAAGCTAGAGGCTAGCTGTACGTATAAGGCTAAGCAAGTGTCTGAAGGATCAAAATGAGACAGGTTAAAATTAATTTTAGATAGCTTATGAATTTATAAGTTGTTTCTACTTCTAGGCAGTGAAACACCAAATATTTATTTCTGGAGAATATATACTTTTTTTCTTTTATTAAATTTGCATGCTTATCAGTGTTAGTAAGTCTTACATTGTCACCAGTTGTACAGGAATCAGTAAGCCCTTCTAAAATGTAGCGGGATGGACTAAATCACTCACGTACATAATCTTTAACAAATGACTACAGAAAAAGATAGATAACCTTTTTTAAGCATGGATACTTTTTACTTTTTAAATTGAAAAGTATCTAGCTACATTATATTTAATATAGCTACATAATATTTAATAATCTATATTACACATACAGTTATATTAAATCATGGATCCTTCTTCCACTGGTATCTTATATTTTAAAGTTAATTCGTGAGTTCAGTGACTTTTAAGGCATATTTTTAGCACTGAAGAGTGACTTATTTTTTGGAGAGTAGTCATGTGTTATAAAATGAATGCAGGAACTTTCCTATTAGAGATGAGACTGATTAATTGCAAAACATTTCCTCAAAATCTCTGAATATTTGATTGTTTCCAGAACATGTGTTTATAATTGTCATCTCAAGCATCACTTTTGTTGTAAACAGAGAGCCCAATATTCCATTGTGGAAGCTGGAAAAAATTTCACTTGATTTCAGTGACTTCAGTGAGATCAGTCCCAGAAGTTTTATGTCCTTTCAAGGGGATCTAACACAATTTGGCTGTTAAAACAGGGAGTTTCATTTTATATTTTGTTTTAAATTAAATTATTTTCAATATCATTGCTAACTGCTGTATGCATATCTGACCGCCTTCTGGCTTGAACTGTTTCTGTGTAATTAGTTTTTCTTTTTCCATATGTACTGTAGTAGTAATGGGGATTTTGTCATGTCTTTGGAGGGGAGACTTAAAATTAACAAGAGCAGTAACCTCTAGCTTACTATAAATGTAACATGTTTTCAATTTGGAGCTTTGTGTAGGTTTAGAAGCCTGTTTCCAGGGTTTGGTTTTGTTGTTTTACTTTAGCTGCTTATAATGACAGCAGCACTGACTTTGAAGTCATGTTAGTAAAACTTCACTTTTTTTTTTTCCAACAAACCTATATCCTACATATCGTTCGCAGTTACTCATCTGAAATATTCTTTCATCTTTGCAAATCACTGATTTTTTCCATGTATTTTCTTAATATTGAATTTGTGGCAAATCTGTATTTGTCGTCTTTTATGCTAAGATACAGTTACATCAGTATGTTTTCTCTGTGACTTAGGAAGATGGGCAGATAACAATTCTGCAATCTCAGACTGTTTTTCTGTCAAACCTAACATGAATTTAGTTTTCTCCCACAAACCAAACTAGGAGGCATATATTCTTTTATGAATATGTTAGGTGAAAGGATGCAAAGAATCTGATGGACTTTATTTGAGCAGCTGGATAAGATTCCTGTTTTCTTGGTGTGAACTAACATTTATATGTAGTACAGCCCTTCAGTCTGAGCCTTAGCATTGGCAATGCTAAATAAGCATGTATTAGAGTTCATAGCTATTACGTTGCACATAATCAGAGTTGTACCACCATCACAGGTAGCAAATCCTAAAAGTACTGTAGGGGTAGTTTGAAGGATGAGTTTGTCAAGCAATGTTTTATGTTACAGATAAAAGAAAATCCAAGAATCAAAAAGTATCGGAAAGTGGAAGAGGAAAACGATACTCTTACAAGTTACCTCAGGAGTACAATATAGAAACTGTTGTGGTGGCAGATCCAGCTATGGTTTCATATCATGGAACAGATGCTGCCAGAAGATTTATTCTAACCATCTTAAACATGGTAGGAAATTTAAAATTAATTTTGGCGTTTTGCCAACAATGCATGCACAGCGGGCTGATTTCATTGCTCCTTTTAATTATTCTGACTGAGCACCTCTAAGGAACAGTCAGTACGTGACCATCAGCAGGCTGTCAAGACTTACTCCATATGTTTTGCAGCTAAAACCATGGTGCTGCAGATTTGTCTGTACTGTCTGGTCTTACATCTTCAGGGAAGCCAGAAAGTGGGAGCTGAACAAGATGATTTTTTGGTTAGAAGCCCATGATGTTGTTGGGAAGGCTGGGGTGTTTGATGATTTCTCATGATCTATGCTTGTTATGAAGGGATGACATTGTTGTTGAGAAGGATTGTGTGATCATTAGTGGCTTAAAAAAAACAAATGGTAATGCACTCGGACAATTACATCCCCTCCCAGCTCTATCTGGAGCTGCAGTGCATGCATATGGTTCATAAAGCAGTGAAAACGAGCATCTGTAATGTACAAGGAAAGATTGTTCTAAAAAAGGAGCATAAGCTGAACAATAAATAAAAACTTTAACTATCCTGAATGAGAGGAAGAGTTATTGCCATGTCCTGGGTCAGACGACTCAGGCCACGATCCTGGATTTAACTGAATAAAAATTTTCATGTGAATAGTATTATATGCATGTGTAAGTATTTGGAGAAACAGGCTACAGTTTATAAAGTGGTCATAGCCATTGCGGGGAAAAGGTCTTTTTTGTGCTCCCAGAATGAATACTGCCTAAGCTCTGTTTTCCCTTCAGAAGATCAACACAATACATTAGCTTAATGTTCTGTTCCAATTATGGAAAATTAAAGCAGTCACAGTAGAATATGAGAAATTTTTGAGGTTCTTCGAGGTTCTGTTATTTTTAGTCTACAGTGTGTTGTGTGCAATACAAGCACTATTTTTATTTACTGTTTTTTATCTTAGGTTTTTAACCTTTTCCAGCACAAGAGCCTTGGACTACAAGTAAATCTTCGGGTGACTAAGCTTGTCCTCCTTCATGAGACTCCAGTAAGTATATATTATCTTTGTCTTAACCTGTAGAGGGTAATGCTGCTTAGCTTGTTGCTCCACAAAGGCTTCCAATAGTCACTGACTTTAATGGGTGACAAATTTTCTCAGTTAGCTTTTGTGCATTATTTAGTTATTTACACTGCTGGGCAGCCCCAGTAAAGATTAAGCTTCTCCTAATTTATGTCCTGCACATACTGAGATTTTTCTGTGCTTGCAGTTTTAAGTCAATCAAACAAAGTTTCCTTGTGGAAATCAGCTAGTTCTTAAGAAAATCTGCTTGTGCTCTGCTTTTTGTGCATTCATATAGCTCAATACAAAAATCATCTCCTTTAAACACAGTGGACAGTAGAAGGAGAACTGATGTTCTTTGTCAGGCAATCTCTAGATGAACAAAAGGTGCCATGATATAGCACTATTCTTTCATTGCACCTTTCAGGCATCATCTCAAATTCTGTTCTTCTTTCTTTCTGAAAAAAGATGAGTCAGCTGATGTCTTGATAGAGACTTTCTATTAACCTATGGTTTGTATGTCATATTTCAGGACAATGTCAACCTGATTTCTTGTTTTTTCTACAAAATATTATGGAAATCCTTTCATATTTTAGTTAGTTCATAAGAAAAAGGGATTCCCTTATCCATGTTCTTGATTTTAAAATATTGTATTTTTCCAGTGAATAAGAAAGTATTTATTTCTTCAGTATCCTCTCAGCAGGTGGAAAAGTCTCATTTCATGTTCGAATTCTGGATCTTCACATCATTAATCTTTTCTTCACTGTGGAGTCAGCTGATGTCTTGATAGAGACTTTCTATTAACCTATGGTTTGTATGTCATATTTCAGGACAATGTCAACCTGATTTCTTGTTTTTTCTACAAAATATTATGGAAATCCTTTTAGTTATTAGTTAGTTCATAAGAAAAAGGGATTCCCTTATCCATGTTCTTGATTTTTGTATTTTTCCAGTGAATAAGAAAGTATTTATTTCTTCAGTATCCTCTCAGCAGGTGGAAGTCTCATTTAGTATCCTCTCAGCAGGTGGAAAAGTCTCATTTCATGTTCGAATTCTGGATCTTCACATCATTAATCTTTTCTTCACTGTGGATAGTGAAAAGTGAGCAAATAAATGAGACAAGAGTTCAGGTGAACAGATCCACTGCATGCCTCTCAGTGCACTGTCTTCACCTGTATCTTTAACATGTGAAAAGATGGTCTCTGCTCGTGAAGTTCAAGTCATTCTGCCGTGAATATATTATGCCATAAAAAGAATATTTTTGCTAACTCAGTCAAAAAATGTTCTTAATTCTATTTACAGAATCATAATTTTACAAAATGGATTGTTTTTTATTTCCAGGCAGAGATGTATATTGGACATCATGGGGAAAAAATGCTGGAAAGCTTTTGTAAATGGCAACATGAAGAATTTGGCAAGAAGAATGATATACACTTAGAAATGTCAACAAGCTGGGGAGAAGACATGTCTTCAGTTGATGCAGCCATACTGATCACAAGGTAAAATACTGAAAGATGAGCATTAAAAAATAGGCAGTGGCCTAATATGAGCATAGATCAAAGGAATTGATAGATGACCAACACAGTTAGGATTTAGTTTTGCAATGAGGAAGAGTGCAGCTTGAGGCTTCTTTCCAGAACTCAGAGGTGGTGGTGAAGATGCTTCAGAAAGCAATAGTTCCCAGATGGTAAACATATGAAATGACAAACAGGTCACTCTCTTGTTTCTTCTTTGACTATACAGCTAAGGCCATACGTTGGATGCCTCTCTCCATGTGCCTTCATTTAAAAGAGGCAGCACACACAGACCTGTAGCTACTTTCATTCAAAACACAAAAGCATATTTAGACCATTCAGAGCTGGATCAGCATGACACTAGGGGCATTGCTGAGTTATGCTTCCCTCTAATGGATCTAGAACTAGTATGTTTCATTGTGTGCTGAAGGTACATCATGTACACATGTATGTGCTCTGCAGCCACAGGGGTGCGATCCCAGATCTGCAGTTCCTTATAACTCTTAAGTATCAGGTATTTCCCACATTCGGAAGGAAATACGCCTCCAGCTCACCTCTTTCCTCCTAAGCAGATGCTGTCATGGTTTGGCAGAGGCTTTAAGTGGTGCACAGGGAGATGCATCTTGTTGTTCAGACAGCATACAGCCATTATCCAAAGAAAAGGACAGAATGATGGTTCAACTGGTCTAGGGTTGGGCTTAGTTCCATTGTTGAGGTGAACGTTGGACTGGATGACCTTCAGAGTTCCCTTCCAAAGAAAACTCCTGTGATTGGTTATATTGGAATACCATTGTGGTGTCCCATGCTAGTTGGTGACATGGTATCCTAAAACCATGTGTAATCTTTAAACTTATGTGTAGCCGTATACCATTTATTCAGGGCAATCTCACTAGGAGCTATACGCATTTTTTTTAAATTAGTTTGCATTCTGATTACTCCAATATCTATAATGTATTTCAATTTTCTGAAGCAGAAAAATGCTTCCCTAAATTCCCCTGTTTTGGAGAGCCAGTCACATACTGGAAGCAGGAAATGAAGAAGTTGAAATTGTCTGTGGTGACAGCTTTGTTGCCACTTTTGCTGTTTAATCCCTTACCTTTTCTTAGAAAAGCCCCCACTCATCTCTTCTTACCCTGTGCCTATTTGTTGTTTGTCTGTTTTATGGATTGCTGGGGCTTTGAGGGGGCAGATGAATTTTTGTTACACATTTATATATTAGCTAAGCAGTAGTCCTTCACACAGGCTCCTCTGAACTACCGTGGAAGACATGAGAAATAGTATTCTCTGTAACAAGTTTCCATCAGCTCATCGGAAAACATACTTGGGATGACAGACTGGAAAGAAATTTTTCAGATTAAGACCCAAAACTGATTTTAATAGCAGTGAGTGTGTTGTTGGGGAAATGTCTAGGTGGAGAAGGAAAGATGTGAATAGTAGGAAAGAGTGAACTTGGGCCAAGGCATAAAGGATGGCCAAGTATCATACATGGCATTGGGTTGATGAGCATAGCTAAAGGGGAATAGACCTTCTTACATCTAGTTGTACTTTGTGAACGTCCAAGGATAATTGAGCAATTGTATACTGCTTGGTTGCTAGAAATGTGGGTCTGTTGAGTGACCTCTCGCCTATCCCCTGGCTCTCTTATTTGAGACAGCGGAGGCAGTCAGCAGTATCTGCATCAGCAGCAGCAGCTTGAGGGAGCATCGAACCTTCCTGCCAGGAGACTGAGTCTAGGGCTGCATTCTTTAGCTTGTGAGGTGTATCTCACAAGTAGTAAGATACTATGAAATAAAGCATGTAACACCTCTTTCCTCTCATTTTTTCATCTTCACCTTAACCAGCCTTTATGGGAAGAGGCAGAAGAGTTCTGAACTGATGCAAGTGAGGTGTTAGTTAAGCAGTCGAGAGGCAGTGGTGTGGAGATGTCTTTAGCAGCCAGTACGTTTGGCCGCAGAGCTTTTTGAATTTCACGCAGCATTTCTAAATGGTAAAAAAGCTTTTGGAAAGTCTAATCATATGTTAAGACATGCTTTTCTGATATGCTTTGTACTAATGATATTCTGATCTGTGTTGCCTACAATTTTTTACCTGTCAGTTTTAGTATGTTTTTCGGATATGTAAGTTTGTGATCGGTGTTAAGGAAATTGAAGTAGAGAACAGGAAAGTGATTGGTTGGATGTCAGATAGTAAGTGCTGGAGCCAGAAATTAAAGATCTGTTCTTCTGACATTTTTATTTTTTCAGTGGTATTATTCTCTGGACTATACTGCCTCCCATCTCAGAGCCGCTTTAGCTGCTAATAAATCATACCAGTGCGGTTTGCTGACTGTGGGAATGTTTTGCTAATCCAGGCTCTCTCTGCACATCATCAGGTTTATGGCATAGCTAACCCCATGTGTGGCTCCACTTGTGTGTTTTGTTAATTCAGAGTCTCATTCTGTTTTGCAAACAGAGAACAAGCTCCTTTGTCACAACTTCCAAACAGCTTTGAACAGCAGACCTGCTTTCTTGAGAGAAATAATTTTGTTCAGACAGATGAACACCAACTGCTTGGTATTTTTCAAGTAGATATGTAAAGTTTTGGTTATCTAACACATTCTGTGGCAGACCTCCTAAAACTTACCCACACCTCCTTTTTTGTCTTGCATGACAATAGAACAGCAAGAGTGCTTTGAAAAAGCTTTCCTGTGCTTTCACATGCCAGTTGTGTCTAGTAACCGAAAGAGGTAGAAATTAAGTATTGAATATTCTGCAGAGCTAATTTTTAATGCCTAACTACAAAGAGCATAATGTGTATGTAACAGAGACTGTTATTCAACAGTCAAAGAGCCGTCATAGCCTTTTCATGAAAAAGGTGCTTTTCAAGACTTATTTTTGCATCTGTTATATAAAGCGGAAAGCAAAACTGGCTTCTCCCCACAACTTTCTCTGCTGCCCAAATAGGCTGTAATGATACGTATGAATCTGCTACCAATTTGTTCATTTCACTTTACTGTAGTCATTCTTCAGCCTGTGAGTTTTTGTTTAGTTTCCCTTTAAATTGGGTTATTCTGATGAAGTAATGTCCTGTTTAAAATATGGTGCCATAAAGTAAAAGGAAGACAGAAAGAAGTTTGAATAGTGTATTTAGAAAAGATCCCCAGGGAGGTTAGGTATAAGGAGAATGTGAGAATTAAGACAGAAATTTTTTTAAGGACTCTCTTGATAAAGCTATCTGATTCACAGTTATAAATTTGCACTATTACTTTAGAGGTATACATATCAGGAAGTGCTTTTCTCTGAGGAAAAAATACACCATGGCACATCAACATCCTCCTTGCCCTTTAAGTTACAGAGTGCGAGTGCACAGAGATAAGCCCCGATTTTGGTGGTCACTGAGATATTACCAGTTGCTATCTGCATAGGTTGTCTGACCTGAATAAGGTAACTGAAAGTAAGGCTGGAAAAGGCCCATGGCATCCACAGTTGCTCTATGATGATACTTAAGTTCTTATATTGCCCCTATTGCAAACAAGGTAATGAAAGCGTCAAAGTGTACTAAGGAAAAAAAAAAGGATACAAGAATGAGGCAGAATCTACCTTCACTTAAAAGTTATGCATCATGCTGCTTTTCCAGTGCATAGGTCAATCTGTGTCACAGTGGTTTTTAGAAAAACATGTAAATATGAAAATAATAAAAAAAAAATGAAGTTCTGTATTCTCCTTCTCAGAATTGTCATTTTCACGTGTGCTTGTGATAGAAAGTAGATCTCTGATTCTCCTAATATTCATCAGATAGACAGTGATATTCCATGTTCACAGTGTACATCAGCTGTTTATTCATATTGATCTGCAGCATCTGTCTTTGCTCTGGGTGATATATAATTGAGATAGTGCTGTGAGGCATTTTCACTGTAAGAAAGTCCCTCATTCTATAAAAGTAGGCAATGGCATAAACAGCACTTAGATTTGCTAAATATTGTTTCATTTCCAATTATTCCAACCCTCCAGAACTCTCCCCAAAGCTTGGACAAGAATTTCTTAAGTGTTACTATTACCTTCCAACACACACAAGAAGTAAGATTCTTTTCCTGACTTTGCATTTTACTTCCTTTCTGATTATAATCGTTTGAACCAAAAATAACCCCTCAAGAAAGTCAGAGGTGGAAGACTGTGAATGACCCATGCATAGAAACTAATGTTACAGGGTCACCCAAAAAGGTTGCAGTGTTTGGCAGTCCAAAATTGTTGAAATGTAGTGGGATAGAGATTGGGTTATTAAACTGCTACTGCTCTCCTTAAACTTCTATTGAAGTTCAGCTCTGGAAAAATGAGTTCTTGCAAGTGCATGGTGAGAGACAAAATTATTCTTAATTTTGTCTTCATAGTGGTATTTTTTCATCACTGTAATTTCAATACTGCCAACTCTTGATATTTTTGCAAAGTTTTACAGTGTTTACTGTTTTTCTTTTGACATCAACAGGAGACATCAAGGGAGTTCAAGAGAATCTCACATGTCCTTACTATTAATTATTTACTAATAGGATTGTAGATGCAGAAGAAAGCATGGAAACGTGAAAAGAGCACACTTTAGAATCAAAGGTGTCCTTTTTCTGAAAAAAACACAATCTCCTGTATTTATCACTTTAATTTTAAGACGTATTTTTATCTTGTGTATTTTAAAAATCCCACTAATTTTAAGTCATCACACGCTGTTTTGGTTTTGGTTTTTTCTTCTCTAAGTCAAGGTGTTTGAGTCTGTGAAGTGGTAATGCTTGTAATAACACATGTGAGAAAAACCTGCATGAATTTACCTGTTTCTATCAGCTTGTTCTTTCGAGCTTTAGTACTCAGGCTACGTATGTTCCGTTCACTTGTACAGATCTGTTACGTAGCATTACATGGACCGAAACTGAATTTTAAATCTCTGGTTATCTAGTGCAAGTCCCTAACATTAAATTTGGTCAGTTATTTTTACATTTTATTTTTCTGGTCAATAAGAAAGCTAGACAGTCTTGAGACAAAGATTTAAAAGAAAGGAAAATTAACTGTGTTCTGAAGTAGACCGTTGCCACAGTTATTTTCTTTCAGAATGGACAGTTGTGTCTTACTTCTAATTTTTGTTACTTCAGCTTTCAACCATGGATCTCTTTGTACCCTTTGCTGCTAAAAAGCTGTTAGAAAGCTCCTCCCTGTGTAAATACTTGTAGGCTGTGCTCAAGTCACAACTCAACTTTCTCAGAGATTAACTCAGAGAGATTTTTAAGCCTGTTTCTCAGACGTGTAATCATTCCCTTAGCTCTTTCCAGACCTTTTCCTATTTTCCAACTTGTTTTTTGAAGCATAAGTGCCAAAATTGGACACAGTAGTGTGTGAACGGTTGTACTGGTGCCATGTCTGATATTTTTCTGCATCTTTATCCAAGGATACTGTTCACTCCTACTGCCTGTTTTCAAATGCTCGCCTTTTTGTTATTGGTGTCATGCTGTTGCCGTTTGTGGTCAAGTTTGGGGGTCCAGTTTTGGCTACATTAAAATAAAAGTTACTCAGATGAGTCATCTTTAAAAATTGATTTGTCTTCGCTCCTATTTGTATTCTACCAGAACTCATTTAATTTTCAAACCTTACCAGTAGTGCTGTCTTACTTTCTTCCAGATCATTGTTTAATGCTAACACTGAGTCTAGAGTCTGTTGAACTCCACTGAAAAACACCTTCCTTGGCTTCCTAACATTTCTATATCTGTTTTGAGATGTTAGCTACACATTCAAATACTTCTGAGCTGTTATTTTTTAGTTTGGCTGAAACATGAACTTTAGAAGAAGGCCTATTTATATTATCATTTTTAATCTCGGTTCAACTTTACAGAGCCCAAGTGATCTGTTAACTATTTAAAATACTTAAATATAGTATCTCCTGATTTGCTAAAATACTCTGTCCAGTGCATACCAGTGCATTTGACGTTTACCCTCAAAATACTACAGTTTCTGAAATAACATTTATGATAGTAGCGTTGTCCATTTGTTTAAATTACGAACTGAATAGTAAATGTGTAATTTATCTTGTGGTTCATTAACTCCAAAATTGATTTTCATTTTTTTTTTTGCTTTTAAAGTGTATTTATTCTTTAGTATGTATGTGCTTAGTTTATATATGGGAATCATTTCAGAATGTCCTATTACGTGAAGAGACAAGAACTTCTGCAGCGTTGTCATTATTCTCTTTGCACGATGCAAACAAAGGCATCTGCAATGGGATGATAATGTTATTTGCCACGGGGGCCATTAATTGCAAGTATTCTTTATAAAAACCTTATGATTTGAGAAAACTTGTTGCTTGGGCAAGAAACTTTGAATATACCTTAAAAAGTTGTAAGTCCTAGAGTCAATGACAACAGCAGGAGTTAGACTGCAGTTTCAAGCCTACACTACTTTTTTCAAAATTATGAATGTTAGAGAAGTTAAGAAATTGAAAGTAGGGTGAAAGCCAGAATGGTAAAATCCATTATCTGTCCTCTTCTGTTTCTTCTTTTCTCCAATCTAGTGTATGGAAGGAAATGATAAACCAGCTTGGACAAGAAATAGGTCTTTTGACTAGTATGCCTGAAACAAGTGTTAAATTTATCTAAAATGACAAATTGGTGCAAACTATTCATAAAAAATAAGTCTGGATTCTTCTTTAGTCTTCCTGTCCTGTTCTTGATGTCTTCTGTTGTACATCCCATCTACACATCAGGATTTATTTTAACAAAGAGAATGTAATGAGATACTTTATATTTGGAAATTGCATAGTTAGTCTTTGTTTGCTGTGAAGGCCCTTCATAATGCTATATGTAGTCGATTAAAAATGCACTAACTAAATGTAATTTTCTGAAACAATGGATTAGTGGTTACCCATTCTTGCTTAGAATTCTTTTCTAGGGTTAGCCAACTTGTTCAAGCTCAGAAATCAGTCCTAAATCTCATGAAACCTCCTCTTTTCTCTCACTTGAATAAGGACCTGTTTTCCCTTCCACGTGCATGCAAAGTAACCATTTAGAGTAATGGAAGTTGTGTGCTGGATAGCGGTTAGAAGGGGACTTTAGTGTGCTTTAACCAGTTTCTTGCTTTCAGTGTTAGACTCTGTTACTAACTTGCGCCACAAAAGCTTCTATGTGCATTAATGGTAATGCTAATATCTTTGCCCTGTTTTGCTAAGAGAAGGAAGGAAAAGAACAAAGGCAAATAATCTCAGTGGCTTTCCTGAGGGCTTTGTAGTGTGCTTTATTGCTCTGTTTTATACCTCCTCTTACTTGGAAGAGTCCGTATCCTCTCTTTTGTTTTGTGTAGTTTCAGTATGCCAATTCCATATATATATAAAGCATAGAGGTTTATATATATATGTGTGTGTATGTTATATACACACACAGGAACGTAGTTATAATATGATGGTATATTTAAGTTACCATGTGGGAATTTGAGAACAATTTCTGTGAGAGTCATTGGTAGGTCTAGTTAGAGCTGTAAATCTTTACTAAGGAGCCTAGTCTCAAATGTATGTAATGCATATATATATATAAAGCATAGAGGTTTATATATATATGTGTGTGTATGTTATATACACACACAGGAACGTAGTTATAATATGATGGTATATTTAAGTTACCATGTGGGAATTTGAGAACAATTTCTGTGAGAGTCATTGGTAGGTCTAGTTAGAGCTGTAAATCTTTACTAAGGAGCCTAGTCTCAAATGTATGAAATGCATTCATATTCTTGGAAATTAAAGGAGGTATTACATTCTTTCAATGTAAATCAGGAACTAGGAATGGTTTATTGTACCTCCCTCTTGCCAAATCATAGCAGTACTGTTTCCCCCAAGTCCCATAATAAAACTCTGGATGCATAGCATAACCATAGTCAGAGTCAGCCAAGAAGGAAAAACAAAACAAAAACAGCTCAGTAAGTGTACGAGAACAAAGCTATTACATAAGCAGAAACCTCTTGGATATTGGCAGTTTTAAAATGTCAGATGGTATTCTTGTACATTTGAAGGTATGCTCTCTTTTTTTTTTTTACTTGTTACATCAGTTAATATTTATGGTAGTTGTATGAGTGTGCGTGGAAGACAATCTATGTCCTTAGATTGTCTTTACACATGTTCTCTTGCTTCACCACAAGTCCCATATTTCTAATGGTTCTGTCATGTTGCTTAACAAGACAATAAGTCCCTTGTGTCACATAGCACAAAACAAAGAATTGTGTTACAACCAGTGCATTAATGCAATTTGTTGCAGGTTTGAAAAAATAAAAGAACTTCCTTCTGTATCTGATTATAGTTTCTTGTTCACCACCTTTGGCTCAATTTCCAGGGCTCTTTTAAGTGGATTCCCAGAGTTTCTTTACCAGTTTATTCACAAGATTGGTTTGTAGCACTGTTGCTTTGCTTTCCTACTCTGTAATTATCTGGCAGTGGTGACTGGAGAATCAAAATCTGTATAACCCCATGTCTCTGATTGTGTGGCCTTTAACAAGTGTCAGAAATTTGCCAGCCTCTTGAGATTGCTTTTGGGTCTAAATCACTCTGTGGGAATAGTCTGTGGGAAACAAACAAACAAACAAACAAACAAACAAAAAGCTCGTAGAATAGTTACATTTATAAAAATGTGTCACTAGTCTACTCTCTCATCTCAAGCACCAAACAATTCCTCCATTTTGTTCCTGGAAAATGAGTGTTTCTATATGTGTGTATCTTTATCATTATCAATCTATGTGTAGATCTATGTAGCTTCATAGGCAGAATATAAAAATGAAATCTCTCTGGCCCATATGGTCCCTCTCTAAAAATAGAGACCGTTACTCTGTGGTACAGCTTAAGAACAGAAACTTCTTTATTTGAGTACATGTCGGAATGAAGTTCAGGTAACTAGGTTGTATTTTGCTTGGATTCTATACGTGGGGGTTTTTTGTTGTTTGTTCCCCATTGGTTCCCTTCCCCACTCCCCAGTTCATGCATACCTCAGCAGCCCTATTTTTACTTAAAATAAAAAATTAGCATGAGTTATAAACACCCCAGTAAAAAGAAGCTTTTCCTTTGCTCTTTTGATACCTTTGTTATGTGTCTCTGAGAACAGGTAAAATAGGTGTGAAATTAAAATGAATCTGAAGCGTATGATCTTTAACACGGAGCTGAAATATTTATTCCACTTCATGCAACTGAGCAGTCTTATTTATAGAGATATGGCTGGACTAAAATCTGTGTTGGAGATAGGGTAGTCTTCTCCCAGCGAGTTAATTTGTACGTCTTCCACTACTATAATAGGATGCCCTAGCAGAAATGCTTCTCCAGCATGTATTCCGATTGGTCATTTTAACCATTGACTTTTTAGCACAAAAACTTTCTGACTCTACATCTGATCTAAATGCTGGATTACAATGCTGCTTTTGGACCTGATATTAAGCACTGAAGATATTTTCATTTCAAATGAAAGAAAGAATAACTTTAGACTTGTTACTTTTCAAGACTCTTGGGGAAAAAAACAGAAATTAGGTACAATGCAATTTAAATATATGGTACATGGTTTGTCATCTGACTACTCCTAAATCTGTTCTGAGAATAAACTGAAGTTTAAGTGTTCTGGGTAATCCTGGCCTTTGCTTGCCCATGCTCTTTGTTGAGATAATGGTATTCTGTACTTATTCATTGAGCCATACAAAATATTTGTAAATAGGTCACACAGTTGTTACCAGTCTGACAGCTTGGCTTGCTTAACATTTTTCTTTTCCCCCCCAATTCTAGGAAGGATTTCTGTGTACATAAAGACGAACCATGTGATACTGTTGGTAAGTAAACAAACATAAGAGACTGTGTATAAGCCGCTTCTATAAATAAGTGTTATATAAATAGAGTGTTATATAAATGTGAAGCTAAAAGATGACAACAGCATCGGTGATGGATAGCTGTAACTAGCTAAAATGCAAAATACATCTCAAATGCCAATAATACTTTGTTAGATTTGTGTATGCTTCTAGCAAAATAATACGTTTAAGTACAATATTTCCATCTCATTCATAGAGCAAACTTTTAAAACTTTTTTCTTTTTAATCTCACTGACAGTTTAATACCAAATTGTTTTAATATTCTTAAGTTAGAATATGAAGCTAAACAAATGGTTAACAGTGGCAAAGGTTTGAGGAAAATTCTTATGTAAACTGTATTACCTCACTGCTTGCTAGTCTTTTTTCTTTTACTGCTGTATCATCCCAAGTCTATGTGAGCATGTCTGTGGGGTGGATATCAATAAAGAATCCTTCTAAATGAAGAATGGAATGTTTCTCACAGCAGTTAGTGGTTAAGAATTCATAGTGTTCTTCCACTAATCAGTATCTTGATCTTAGGTGAATTTTGTATGAGAGTTTGGTGCTCACAGGCATTTATTTTTGTCTTGTAAGTGGAAAAATGCCTCCTTCCAGCTGAAGGAGGAAGCAATGTGACAAGAAGTCGTCAGCATCTTATGCTGATCTAAGCTGAAGATCAAATCCGGAGTACTTCTAGTATATCTAAATCAGGATAGGCTGCTGTCTGGGTTTCACAGATGAAGTGAGTGTATTCAAGGATTTTCCCTGAAAAATGTTTCCTCTTTGGCTGAACCTTGGAGGTAGTAGAATGACTATCTCTGAATTTGTCCATGGAATTGTAAATGAGATAAGATTGAACTGACTCAAGTATCAGTCATTCACAGTTCTATGATGAAGAAGCTTGGATGAAACTTGAAAATGAGGCAGTGCATTGATCATAAGTGCACAGGAAGTAAAGAGTTTGCAGATAAGCAAAATGAAGTAGACACCTTGGCTGTCTAATTTGGCATTTTGTGGAATGGCTGTTGTGGACTTTCCCACTCTGCGTATTGTTGTTTCAGAGTTTTCTTCAGGAATTGAAACATAGTTCATATGTGTAGTTCTTCCCATCTAGCTACAGTTGTGCAGGAAAAGCTAAGGTAATTCATTTCCGGTTGTTCCATCAGTTACTATATGAATTTAATCATTAGGTTTCCAGATTAATATAGCGCCTTTCCATAAATTCAGTGTATCATTTCTTCCATGCTCATTTACAGTACTGTGGGTCCATGCTCACTCTTAAGAAGATAATGTCTTTCTGAAGCTCTTGTCCACCATCATCTGTGAGCTGATCTAAGGAAGTGTGTTGAAAAACAAGGAAGAACTTTGTGCATTTCTCTTGAAGAGAATTTTTAAATTGTCCTACTGGCATGGATGTATTACATCAATATTTTTAGGATTGCAGGTTTATATGCAAAATTGTGGAAAGTATGTGTAGGTAGATGGTGGTTTCATTTTGGCATCTTTTCTTTTACTTTTGATTTCCCTAGGAAAACCCAAATTGTGATTTGTAGTCTTAGATTAGATCATGAGTAAAAGTTCATTGAAAGGTAAGGAAGAGCAGTTTGATCTTACTCTAGATCTTCGTGCAACATGTTTATAGGCAAAAGGAGACAGCACATTCCAGGGATGTTTAACATGCTGTAAATTATAGAATTTGCCAAAGAAAGTAGATGAGAAATGCTAATATAGTATCAACTGTACAATTCCCAGCTGTCCAGAGCTTGCCCCTCCTTCCCCCCAAAAAACTCAGAAGAATACACTACAATACAGACTTTTGTCTACCATAGAGTGGAATAAGGCAATTCTCTGTGAAATGTTAACATAACTGTACGTGTACGTGAGGCAGTCAAGGTGATCTTTGTAGCACATTACACAATCCAGAAATGAAAGTCATGAGAAAGGAACATTTACAGGACGGACCTCATTATTGGAAAGGGTTGTCATGTTGGATCATAGTTCTTCCCAGTGATGGATGCTAAACAGACAAATACTGCATTTATTGTTTATTCATTAAATGCCAAGACTCACAGTTTTCAGACTGGATGTGAGTACTCACTTAAGCTAGATGGAGTAAGTGCCAGTGTTCTGTTATATAGACAAAGTTTTCATGTATTTAGGTGGCAAATAATACATTTCTCTGTGCTTCTGGTCTTGTTCTACTCAAAGTACAGAGCTTATGCACTCTTCAATTAGTATTTTTTCATTGTCTCTTAAAATAACAGAGTGATTTATATGAAGATTTAATGGTTTAAAGGTAACATTAACCAAGAACTCCGTTAACCAGGAAAAATTTAATGGTTTAAAGGTAACAAGAACTCAGAACTCCGTTAACCAGGAAAAATGTTTACTCAAAATCAAAAACATGTGTCCCTAGAAATATATAATTTCATTCTTGATTTTGAAACAAAATACATGGTGCCACTCTCCCAATATGCCTTTATGATAGAAAACATATTTTGGAATGTTTGTCAGATTTTTACATTCTTAATCAGGAAAAAAAGTTCTGGCTATCTTGGTGATCAAGCACAAAATGTATTAACATTTCATATTTAATAGTTTTGAAAAGTAGGCAGAAATAGAAGAATTAGTTCTGGAATTTTATTCGATTTCTCAAAGTGTGTTGAAGTTTAGAAAGTAGAGTGTCTTTATTTTATGCTTTTCAGAGTTCTGTTAAGTATTATGCTATTGCTGGAGGTGTTTGTAAAGCTCTGCTGTAACCAGGGTAGTTGTGGGGCTACTTTCTTACGTCACAATGTTAAATCCAGAGTAACTCAAATGAATGCCTTCCTTGACTAATCTCATGTTTCTGTAAAACAATAAGCTAGACTCTCATGTGGTATGAATCAGCCCAGGTCAACTGATTTCAGCTAAGCTATTCTGATTTCAGCATTGTCAATTGTCACAGCCCCTGTCAAATTCCTTCTGGGTGGAGAACCTCAAGACAATTGTTTTAGGCTCAAAATCGACCAGACCCAAGTGTTCTTGAGCTTCCTCTGGTTGGTTGGCTGCAGCACTCTTATTTTTATTTTTTTTCCCCTGCTGTTCTGCTCATGTGGATGCTCCCTGTCTCCTATTCCTGCACAGAAGTAAGATCCTGTTGCTCTGCCACTGATTCTCACAGCTCTTTTATAGCTTAAAGAGAGGTTTCAGACCTTGCTTTACTGTATGGTCATTAGGGACATACTATGATTAAAACAAACAGAGGGCTTGTCTGGGGGTGGAAGAATATGAAGATGTTTATATACAAATTAAATTTACTTTAGCTAATGAAAAAATTGGTTTAGATCTGTAATTGTCCAAGATGCTTTTCCCCCAGAATACAACTGTTTTTTGGGATCATGGCATTTCTGTCTTCCAAACAGGTTTTGTTAGCTTAGTCAGAGCGAATTCTCTTTTAAATTTGTGGTGATTTGGAGTGTTGTTCTTTTTCTTGTGCTGTAGACAGGTAAAATTATGAGTGTAGATGTCTCAATGAATTTCTGAAAAATCTAAGAAGTAATTCAGTTGTCAATTTTCAGGAAATTAAGTCTGTACTAAAAGAATCAGCGTGAAATGTAAACTGAGGGCTAGTACATGCTTTATTGTTCTTGTGCATGCATCTTCTGGTATTACCGTATTTAAGTAACTGAAAGGAGCAATGATTCATAGGGCAACTTGTTAGTGGGTTATTGCACAAACCTTAGTACCAGCAGATGGAAATCAACAGATATTTTCTCACCCCCTTCAAGGACTAGGCTTACAAATAAACACAGGAATATTTCTTAAAGCAAGTGTATGCACATTTGAATTTCCCTTCCTTTGTCTACCTTTCCACTGCAGCAATTAAGATTTTGAGTCTCTGAGACATACTTCTGTTGGATTACATTTGTTGTTTGCTGCTAGGTAATGTCTTCTGTGGAAACACTATAATAGACAGACCTTAGTGTGAAATGTTACAGGCACGGGCAGATTATAAAATTATGCTCATCTTGTGTTGGCATCAGTTTGGAGCCTCATTAATCTGCAGGAACTGAGGGAACAACTGTTTCTAAGGGAGGCCATGTCCTTTCCAGGACTGCCCCTCTTGGAGGCTGCTCACTGCTGCTTTGGTTTAGCATCCCTCTGCCTCCTTTTCCAGCCTTTCCTTGTGCCAGCAAAATGACTCAGCAAGTCTTAACACAAACATGCAGTTGTGTTTAGTGGAAATTGTGATTGTTTACTTAACTAGCTGTAAAATTTTTTTTGTAGCTTCCATGCAGCTCACTATTTGCATCAAAGCTGTAGGTTAGATTGACGGGTAGGTTCTAGCAGGGTGCTTGAGAGCTTCTGATGCCCTGGAAGTGTTCAGGGATGCATAGTGTTGTTCTCACAGCAGTATCATCTCAAAATGGTTTTTAAAAGGCATAGGAATGAGCATAATTGCTACCGCTGGAAATACTGGCAGGCTGAATGACCCATAAAGATCAATGAATTAGCAAGTGGAGAATCAGGAAGGGAACCCAGCATGTTCTTCCTCTCCATTCCGCCTATTACATTGTCTGCATTTCTAGTGCCTATGACGTGGCTTTTAAGAAAATCTAAAATGTTGGTATGCTGTCACATCACTGTAAGTTGTAAAGCTCCAAGTAAATTTATCCTTAAAGCACATGTAGAATTTGAAAATAATTTGCAGACAAAAAATCATCCACTATTTGAAAGCTGTTGTTTTAGTAATACTATCCTATAGTGAATAGTAATTGCAGTTCCTGCTGGTAGTTGTTTTTCTAAGTCTTTATTGAAGATAGACCGTTCCACATATCAGACACCAAGCACCTGAATCCTTGTATTATCCCTTGTCTTATGCTATCTGATTCTTCAGGTAATATCTTCTCTCATCCCTTGTCAAAAGTCCGCAGGTGCACAACACATGTGCTCTGTAAAATGTAAAATATTGTGACCGTAGTTCATGTTTTGAAAGATTTATGATAGCTACTAAAATGTCCTGGTAACACTGATTGCAACAAAATGGAAGCCAAAAAAGTAGTATTTCCAGATTCAGTTACCGTAAGCCTTTTACTGCACTCAGTTAAAAAAATCTCCCTCTGTCAAAGGAAGGTCAGGAATTTTCTTGGCATGTATAAATTGAGTTCCATTTGACCTAATATGTCACAATTATGAGTAATTTTGAAGATAGCTTTTGCCTTAAATAGAGTGACCTCAGCTGATTGTTTCAATACTATCTTCTTACTGCAGCAGGGTGAGGCTTCTTTTTTTTAAATACATCTCCGGCTGACACACCTATATTGTTCTGCACAAATATGTTTCCTTTAAAGCTGATGCCATTTGCTTATACTCTTAGTCCTGGCTGAAATTCCCAAGTAATAGGATGTTTCAGGAATAGTAAGTGGAGCTTTTCGGATGCTTTATGAAAGACAGGGTTTTCAACATTTCATTGATCTCAGGGGAGTTTAAGTGCAATGTTCTGATTGTGGTCTCCTGGAAAGAAGGTAATTAAATGCTGTTTTCAAACAATATTTTGTATCTTACGATATCACAAAAGAGCAGGGTTTCCTTAAAAAAAAAAAAAAAAAAAAATTTAAAAGCTGATACTGTACCATTTGATCCTGTACTTTCAGATACCATTTTCAGTTAAAACATCAGCTATAAGAACATTGTTTCCCAAAAATCTGCTTCCATCTAAACTGTTTACTAGAAAGCATTTTCCAGTAAAATGCTGACATTGCAATCTCTAAACAGAACTCCCTTAAAAACTCTTGTCAGATTGTTTTAGGGGGATGTTACAAATACAGTATATTATAAATTTCTGACTTTGATAACAGCTAGTGTTGCAGAGTTAAAAACAATAGCAGAAAATTGAGGCGCCATCAGGTCTTCATTCTGTTGCAAACGATCTAAATAGTGTAGATACAAATAATGACGGGTGAGGAATTGGACAAACATCTACACAATACAGACCACAAAACAAAATGAAGTGAAAGAACACGTCTTCCATCCAACTTAGCAAAATGCCAAAGATGGATTTATTTACTTTTCTTTTATAATGTGAAAGCTGTAGATCTTTAATACAAAGGACTTGGCCTTTTCCTCCAAAACTTGTCCCTGGGGACAAAGGTTTAGTCCAGCCCTATGCATTAAGAGATACGACAGAAATAGGGAATTCGGCGGGCTATCATTGTCCAGTGGAAGTTAATGCTGGAAATACTGAAGCTGAATGCTTAGGGCCTGTTACCAATGAACAAGAAGCCAAAGAAGCTGCACAGAACACGGGCAGCAGCACTGCAGAAGTAAACTTAAGAAGTCTGTTTTCCCTGTGCTTCCTCATCTGTATCCATCTTGTGTCCCTGGTGTCCCTCCTCTTATCTGGAAAATCGCTCTGTTGTAGTCTTGCGTAGCTGCCCTTAGCCTAACTAGCTAGAGGAGTGGTAACAGTTTGCTGAGAAGCAGGGTGAACTCTCTCATGCTGAGCCATATGCTGCTGTGGCTGAACTCCTGCAGGCACTTGATGTTGCTAATTTAAAAATAGTTCAAGTACCTGTGTGCTGCAGAACAGGAGTCCTTGCGACATAAGCCCTGTAGGCAGGGTTAGTCTTTCTGCCTCTCTAACACTTCGTGTGGTTGGGTTCTGGTCTGTGGCTAGACAGGCTGGGATTACTGGACCCTGCACTGTGTTTCTCTAGAGGAAGGGAAAGGAGGGAAGAGGTGCTGCTACTGTGTTTTCAGTGGGCATATTTGGTTTGACTGGGATAAAGAAGCAAGAGGAAGTCTGTCCCCCCTCTTCCAGGCCCTCCCCACCATCAGAACTGGATCCTGCAGCATGTGTCTGTTTTTCTAGAAGATACTAACAAGGGCCTATGTTGTTTATATTCACTAGAAAAGGGTTTTTTTGTTTGTTTCTTCTCTTTTGTTGAGGCACAATTGTGGAAGAATTGCACTAAAGGCAGTTACAAACCAATACTGTAGATTGTTGAGTTGCTGACACTTGCAGGGGGCAAAGGAGACTTCGGATCGGTCAAGGCAAACAGGAATCCCTAAGCCCTGAGGCTTGTCGTTTACAATATGTCCTAACATTGACATGCATTTTTGGGAATGGGTTTCTCCACAAGACAGATAAGGCTGAAAGTAGGGGGTGGGCCAGAACTAACTCTGCAAAGGATGGAGTATAGAACCTATGTATAGGTCCTGTGCTATAGGTGGGCTGGGGAGTTGGTAGCCCTGTCAGTCTTGTGGAGATGTAGGAGGCATGCTTAGAGAATGAAATCAGTGGAGGTTAGAAAGATGAGTCTTGTAAGGTGTGTGCATACATCTGTTTTTTGGAACATTTTAGCATTGCACACAGTCAGGTTGGATATTGGTGAAAAGTGTTATAAGTAAAGAAATACTATTTGAGGTTGCCATTGTAAAATTCTGTTGACTGAAGTCACCCATACCTGGAGATGTACACCTAGTCCTCCAGCTGACCACTGTGACCAGCATTTTTTTCTGATATTCATCACTAGTGAAATTAAATTTGTTTCTTTTGTGAATGTTACTGTCCTGGGTGCCATGGGGAATTCAGAGTTGGAGCATGAGCAGTTGGACAGACAGACTGGATGAGGAGAAGCAACCACAGCAAGTTTCTCCCAGTGAAGGCATAGGTGCAGTCTGTTAAACTTTCTAGGTCAAAAATGTTCTCTGACATATGTCCAAGCTTGCTGCTACACAAAATTAGCAAAAACGGCAAGAACATTGTAAGCTTTGAGTTTTTGCCCTGTGAGTTGGTTAACCCCAAAATACAAAACCTGTCCTGAACAGACGATCCTCTAAACGTATCCTGTGTAAAAAAAGGATAATTTTTGTCAGTAAGACTGCTGACATTCAGAAAACTGGGTTCACCATTTAATCTGCAAAAGACTTCCTATGGAGATTTCCAATGTGTAACCTAATCTAAGCCATTCATATAACTTTTACAATACGTACAATTTTGCATTCATACAACATTCTCTTCTGCAGCAAGATCATGATAATAAATTCACTGACCTGTATATAAAGGAACACTTCATACAGTGAGAGCAGGAGCATCTTTTAAGTGCTTTTGTGGAAATGCTAGCCATAGAGATCTCACTCAATTTCACTTCATGAACTTTTCTTTTTGTTAAAAGTACTGTAGCTCAGATGTGTATCCAGTAGCTGCAACTGCCTGAGTAACTACAATGTTCACGTGTGGCTTCTGAACATTGATTTCTCCTGTGACATTGCTAGGATATTTTATTCAGTATAATTTGAACTATGTAGAAGTGTAGAAATAGAAAACTTCCCTAGGAAGTGATATCCATATGATAGTACAGTATGTCTGGTATACAAATACCTTTAATACACAAGATTTTTTTAAATCATCAGGGAAATTTTGACTTCTGCAGTCTACAAAATAAAATTCGCTTTTGTCTGTGAGTTACATGTCCGTAAGTACAGCAAAGCAGAACCTACTTACATGTGAATTCCAATAAATGTAAAAAAACAAACCAAAATAAATAAATAGAATTTAGTCTACCTCATGTGTCAGAAAACCTCAAATGAAATATGCATGCTTGGTGCAGTTTCTCAGGAAAGCAGAAGAACATAGGACTATGATACCCGTGCTCAGTCATCAAATCCAGACATCTGCCATTGCAAGCCTCAACTTTATTCCTCTTCTAGATATATTAAATTCACTTTTAAAAATTATTAAGATTCTTGATTCCAGCAAAACTCTTAAGATCCCGTCTTACCTTGCCTTTTGTTTAACTGAGTTGGACTAAATGGCAACACTCCAGTGAGACCAGAGAGCTAAGTTTTCATGCCAAGACAGCCGAACCTTTGTTTTCAAGCTGTGTTGTAACTCAGACACAAAATGACTAGGTTACAACACATTAGATTGTTTTATTTTCCAGTGTTTTATTTTAAGTGTTTAAAGCTTAATTAATCTCAACAGTAGTAGGGTAACACAGAATAAATCTCTCTGAATGGACTCTTGATGGCAATTTCATAATCACTGAGCTTACTTTTAATTACTAACCACTTATCAAACTTAAAAAACAAGTTTTTTCTTCCTTAAACAATTGATCAAGGACTTACTGCTTCAGGCAATTCCTTCCTTTATTTTATTTTATTTTGCTTTGAAGTAGTTAGCCAATGCATTTAGAGAGCTGAAAGTGAAGGAAAAAAAAAAATTTGTTTTGTTTTTCAAATTATACTACAGAAGTCACTTACTGCTTTCTTACTCAGTGTGTGTTAACAATCTGCCTTAGGAAACAGTAGGGCCTTTGAATGTGTTTAGGAAGACTGGAAAATTATTTTTCATGTTTACATCCAGTTTCAGAAGCTTACAATGAAATCTGTAAGTAAATTTTAGATAAAGCTGAGAAAATCCATGACACCTGTATCGAACTTCCGTTAGCCTGTGGATGTTCGGATACAAGGAATAATAATTTTTGAGAATGAAACAGTCTAACACGTTACTCATTCAATGGGCAGAATAATTTTGTATATTTGTTGATAGTGTTGGTATTTATGGTTGTCTTCAATAGTTTTTATTTGTATAATAGTTATAAATTAAAAATAAATACAGGATAGTTAAGATAGTATTAAAGGTGCAATCATTCCTCAGTAACTAAAGAAATCAACTTTTTCAGATACTGTGGTTATCTTGAAATATATCTGAGGTTAGTGATTATTTTTTCTTACATTATAATAATAACTATTATATCCATTCAGAACCATGTCTAATTCTTGTTGCACATTCCAGTTCAGATACATTCAGTTGTGCTCTTTCTCACCTAGGTGACATGCTATGATTGTTCTTAACATATGTTTAAATCCCAGCAGAGTCACCTAAATGCTCAATTGCTGAATTTGGTCCTTGACCTCAGTGAGTGGTCCTGTAATATGCTGCAATACCATCCATAGTTCTTCGTAATTTCATGCGTAACCATATCCTTTCTGTGAAAATGTAATATAACTATGTCATTTTCTACAGATTATACTACTTTGTAAATTTTTATATTTATTTTGTATTGTTCTCTGTATTTAGTCTCAACTTACCTGAGGTATTTAAAATTCTGTCTTAAAGGGATTTAAAATATAGGGAGACTTACTATATGTAAAGAATTTTAACATTACACTGAATAGCATTTAGAATATTTGTGCTTGGAACTGGAACTTCAATTTCTTTCACAGGCAAAACTCCTGTGTCCATCAGAAAAAGGCATTCCCAAGTAAGGACAAAAGAATCTGTAATATTATACGGTGCATATTTGCTTTGTGTTAAAGAAAACAAAAGGAAATTGCAAGCTAATTATCACAATAATTTGTGTTTGTCTTGTGGATAGTCTGTACTTTCTAACTTCACGTATGAATCCTTCAGTTATGCATGCCACATTCAAAAGTGAAAAACCAGTGAAACACCAGAGCAATACTGCCATGGTATGCAAGAGATGCTCATGTCAAGGCCAGGGAAGGGTGGTGAGACACAAAGCAGAGGACAGAAGTGGGCATGGCTTAATTAAGCTCAGGTCTCTGCTGGCAGAAATTCTTTCACCAGGAGAAAATTTGCAGTTTTAGCTAATCAGAGTGCAAGAGATAAACGAATGAGTGATTTAGTGACCTTCTCACTGCATTGAACAGTGAATTATGTCCTTTGTCATTTTATTCATCCAAAGTGTTGAAAAACTGAATCAGGCCCAAGCAGCTCTGAGCTCTTAAAAGTATCTTTCATTGTCTCCTGGATTTTACAACTTCAGTACTTATCTTTTATAGCTTGTTTTTATATGAAAAACATTTAGATGAAATCTTGTGTACATTCATAATAAAATTGTGTGGGTTGGCAACTGTAAATAATCGTGCATCGATAGTTACTCTGTGTATGCTATAATACTGATATATACTCTGTATTATTTTGTATAAAGAATTGCTTTTCATTTCATGTATCATACATTCAATTAAATTTTAAAAATGAAAAATAAAATTTGGTGTCAAACATTACAAATTAAGGACATGCAAAATATATGGCTGTAAAGTAAGGTATACCTGTTCTCTAGCTAGCCAGCCATTTCTCTAGTATTAGAGTCTTATTTAGCTCTTGGTAGATATGCTTTTGTATAGTATTTTAATCCCTTCAAAAGAAACGTTTGCAAAGTTATATTTGAATAGAGTAGTCAACCTTGGATTATATTTTGCATTGAAGAATTTGACTGTTTTTTATTGGAATTTTTTTCAAAATAAGAGAGACCAGGTAGCTCCTTGTGACCAATGCCTCAGTTTCTGTGTCCCGTAGCTATATAATGGAAAAAACCTGTCAGCGTAATGGAATTAGATAGACCATGTAATGAACGCATATTTTTCTCTGGATTTTGAAGAATGGGATGGGTAGGCAGTGATACGTGGGTCCTTCAACTGAGGAGGAAACAAAAGGAGCTCCATATTTGTAGAGAGAACTGTGGATGATCTGTACAACTGCATCTAACTGTTGTCAAAATACAAGGAAAAATGCTCCGCAAGTACAAGGAGGAAGGAACAGAGGTACAGGGCCAAGGCTCACTCTTCATTTAAATGCTTTTGGGCAGATTTTCTGTTTGAATCTCTCTCATAGCTCCCTTTTGTGACACTTAAATGGCAACAAGTTCTTTTGTATTTCTGTTTTGAGTCTGTACTGAAGGTTTTATGTTCTCAGGATGATGGTATCCTACCCTGAATAAAACATGAGTTTCTCATCAAGTAAGTCATCCTTTACTCAGCTTGCTCAAGCAGGGACTAATCAGGGTCTAGTGCTGCACATGTGAGATACAGGAGCCTTCTCTAGTTCTCAATTACCTTGCATCTTGCAGACTGTGCAAAGGTAGTTTGGATAATGGATTCCCTGGAAGAAGAAAGACCTGATACTCTCAGCCTTTTCAGTTTGCTTTGGTATAGTTCAAACTTCTTGAGGACCATCCCAACAAACTCAAGGAATTTTTGAGTTGGAAACAGTTTGCAAGGACATTGAGATACGATCTTGAAGAAACTCATCAGGTGCAGGTACAAGTTGGGCCACTGATCAGCTAGTGCTGACTCTTACTTAGGCAGCATAACCACTGTCATCACGTGTGCTAATACAGCACAGAACAACATATGCTTAGTTACACTAATGAAGATGGAATACAGGATGGATATCTGGAGATAACAGTAGTAATTTTAAATCAAATAATTTTAGCTGAAAAGAGGTGTGATGGAAGACTCTTCTCAAGATAGATTTGCCTTTGTTCTCATTTATCAGAAAGATACTAGTTAAGCTAGCTATCCACATCTAGACAATATTCTCTGTATAAAGGAACCGTTAGCTATTTAATTCAGTTTTCCTGGAAGGTGTGCTACTGGTGCCTCCTATAAAGCAGTCCCAAGATCAGTAATTTTCTTATTGTGCATCTCTCTCATAGTGAAACAAAGTATAATTTCTTCACATGAAAAACTTAAAGGTCACAAACTTCAAAACTTTGGCCACAGAGTAATAGATTATTCTAAAAAACAAACAAACAAAAAGCAGACTAATACCTCTTTCAATCCCCTTAGCTGTCCCTTGTCTCACAGAAAAGAGAATGCAGATTACACCATGCTTTAAAAAAAGGGGAAAAGTTCCTAAATATTTTCTTTAAGCGGGGTCTCAACAACAGTAAAATAATGACTTTCATATCACTTTTAGCTTGATTGTCTTATGAAAACATGAGAAATGTTTTACAGGAATCACCCAGATTGCAGAAAATGAGGAAATGTATTACTGTGCTGAAGCACTGTTTGTCAAGGAACAATTTTTTGTTTCTACCACACAGTGTCATTTCCATAGCACGGGTATAATAAAATAAATTACCAAAGAAAGCAAGACAGTCTTGTTTTCCTCATATTTTGTTGTAGAAATAAAAATAGGTTTAAAGAAGGTGTGTTAGACTGAGAATTTTATGGTCTTATGAGTGATTTCACATTGGTTTGTTGCACAGAGGGTGGTACCAAGACAAGGAGAAGAAAGCACCAGAAATTAAATTATAGGAAAATCAGCTTAATAGGGTATCAAGGCTGGAATCTTTGTAAGACCAAGAAAAGCACTGGTGATATATTATGAGTAGATCAAATCGGCAAGGGGAGTTGATGTTACACAAGGCTTGGAAGCATGTTCAGAATAAAAATGATTTGATGGAATGAGACAAGAGGTGAATTCAAAGACATTGCAATGTGCATAGGTGTTACAGAACATGGGGGCAACTTTAGCAGCTGCACATTTTATGAATGTGAGAATTGAAACCCAGATGTCAGGAAGGCAATAAGAGAGATAAGCACCTGGGTGAACATTTTCACTATTTGGATGGAGTGACATAATTCTTAATTATCTCTAGTATATATTTTACTCTGTGATGCTAATATATTTTGACCCAAGTGTACAGAGTTGTAGGCTTATAGTATTTTAAAACATCTTAAAGTAACCTCACACTTCACAGCAGTGGAAGCAGTTCTGACAACTAATTGGACCATCTTATATTGCAGGATAACATCTGTTCATCACATTTCTTATGGGGAGAGTCAGATTTTCTCAGAAACAGAATAAGAGACAAGAGAGTTTTAAAAATATAGCATTTGCATTAAAATAGGAGTTCAATCAGTATTTTCTGCTTTTTTTGACAAATTACCGAAAACATTTAGTCATCTTGAAATGACATATACACTCAAGTTTTAAGGTCAGCACAATTTTTTTAAGGTTAGAGAAGTTACGTAAAATTTTCATTTAGAAAATAGAGACTACTCGAAACTGATCTTGAAAACTAGGGGAACATTTTAAGTCCTATACTGTATGTAGGTCCTAGTCTAGTCTAAAGCCTACCCGTACATCAGCATTTTCATAAACATGCTGTTCTGCGCACTGTGCTTCCTGTTTCCTTGGGCCAGGGCCCTTGACATTAAATGATGAGGCTTTTTTTTAATATACTTTAAAATAAAATGTTGGGGTTTTTTAATGTATTCCAGACATTTAAAATATTTTTAAATAAACCAAACCTTTCTGTATGTTATTTTTATAAAAGTATGTTTAAAATAGTGCTTACATTTAAAAAAAAAAAAAGTAATTTAAACAATTGACAGTGGCAAGAAAGTATACAATAGCAAAGCTGTAACAAATTATTAGAAAAGGTCATCTTCACAAAATGAGGTCAGTTTGTGTTTCTTAATGCTAGCAAGTATTCAAATTGCAATTTCTTATACTACACTGGTATGAACAAACTAAAATTTCACTTGCCTTTTTGGCAAAGGTACCTCCCTTTGAATTCAGTCTAGAGTCTGTGATTCCTACTTTTCTTTTTAAAGTCATGTTGTAGCAGAAGCTTCAGTTTGCAAGCCTCTCAAAAGTTTTGCACAAAGTATTTATACTGGGCTAGAAAATTAAGTTGTTCCTTTCTTTCTGTGAAAGATAACTGTTTTTAAATACTTGTCACAGTAAATCTATGCCATCTATTCCTTACGGATTTTTGAATGGATAAATACCAGATATGAGTCATCCAATATTCATCAGGCTGTTTAATCATCTAAGGTATTTGTTCCCATATATCAGGTGGTTTATTTCTCAAAAAATGTTCTAGAAGGAAATATGTAGGCCTGGTAATAATTTTTCCCTGTTATCTGCTTTTACAATGGAACATTTATTTTTAAATGCATCTGAAGAATAAGTTGGTTTTTTTAAAGAACTTCACAGAGAATTTCCCACTTTCAAGAATGCCTCCATCTTTCAGGCTTTTGTGTGGCACTCTTAAACACAGATAACCACTTCATACCCCAGATGTTCGTAGTGGTCCTACTTGCTTCCTGACAGGTTCAAGAGCTACTATATGCTCTGACACGGGGTTACTTTCCAGCAACTGAACAGAACTTGACTCAAACGGAAAACAATAGGGAAGAAAATGTATTTTAGAAAAGGCTAATTCTGTATGGATGCGGTATAGATCAGTATTACTTTTGCTTCCATCCTTTGAAAGAATATCCTCTGTGGGGAGCAATGAAATGCAAGAATATCAGAACCCAATAATCGCTGATTAGGCTCTTAGATATTCAACATGAGGCGGGTTTAATGTTTCAAACAAAATTTACTTATCTGAAGATATTTGATATTACATGGGATTTTGATTTAGCAGAGGGATATGGCAATGTACCGAAATCACAGTGCAAACACAGTATAGCCATTGCAATATACTGTTGGATCGCAGTACAAATCTGATTCCCATAACTGGCCTTTGTATGCTCACCATCACAGTGCTGGGCATCCCCAGGTGCCGGGAAGGAATATGTGAGTTAATGTCAGCTCAAGCCCATTGCTCTGTTCAAAGTTCGTTTTGTCAGTTGTTCAGTTTTTATACTCTCTGTTGCACTGAGCCACATATGCACTTACCCCTTGCTGGGCTGGCTAACTCAAGAAGCCATTCACGCTCTTTTGATTAACTCAGGGAAAAACATTTATACAAGCAGTTAATCCACTGAACTGATACAGGCATTTATCTAAAACCCTCCAATCCCTTTTCTGTTGAGATAAGTTCAGCTTTCTTTGCAACAGCTGTGGTCAGTCACTCACATTCTTCCCTCAGCTTCATCAGCACATTGCCCTTGCCCATCTCGTCTGACCCTTCTTCTGTTTTAGGGGTTTATTGACCAGACACAAAAAGGTAAACTTTTTTTTTTTAAATAAACAAGTTTGTTTAAGTAAAGCAGGTGTGGAAAAGAAAAATGAAAGATAGGCTAAATAAGGATCAAAAGCGTGGAAAAAAAGAAAAGTGTATACATAAACACAGAAATGTAGAGACAATTGGTCAAAGTAGACACAGCCGTCATACAATGTGCATACATAGCACCTTTTAACACTTCATACCAATATGGAGTAGTGTTGTACCTGGTCACAAAGGTAAATAAGTAAAAGGAAGTAGTATGATTTGGTTTACATATTTTCTAGTCATTGTGATGATCCATTAATAGCAGTCTTTCCTTAGCTTCTAGGTTAGGGTTCATTCTATCAAAGAAAAGCAGAATTCAAGCTCTGCTTTTTTCCATCTAGCATGATGTTTTAGAAGATATTTCTTCCTAATGGTCTTTTTATGCCGTGTATGTATATAAGAAAGTAATGGACAACAATAAAAATTTTCTTTGTAAAGAGTAAATTCTCGTTCCTATTTCACTACAGCTAATCCCAAGATCAGAAGTGCGATATGCTTAGATATTATGAGGACTGGAAATGTCTAGTTCACACAACTAGCTTTCCCTGTTCATTCTTGCCCCAGGAAAAAAATATGATCCCTAGAAGGGGTTGATAGAGAAAGCTACAAATACAGCCTGAAAGACGGCAAAACAACATTGTCGCATTGCCCACCTGTAAAGCAAAGGTAATTGTAGAACAAGTTGGAAAAAACAGAAAGCAAGTTCAGTTGTTAAAAATACTTCCTGTGGGGTACAGCAGTATTCATTGTCATCATCTCCCCATCTTGTCTGTAGAGTAACAAGGGTTTTGTCAACGTACAGAAACAGAGTTTTATGGTAGGAAATGGGCACCAACTCTTAATCTGAGGCATGTGATACTCATTCAAATAAACTGTGTATCTGTTATGTCTGTCCAATGCATCAGTGAAAAGCATAACCTCAAGATGAATTTATTTATGCATGTATTTGGTGAGAGCTGTTCTGAAATGGCTGGCGCTCAGCTTGAAACCTGTTTCTGGCTTTTTAAGTAACAAGCTTCTGCTTTGCTTTCGAAAGCCCCATTCAGTTTTGTTGCCAAAGAAGTGAGGTGTCTCCTTTTCAAAGTCACATCTTATTTGATTGTATACAGCAGAGTTCCATGAAGCTTTCACAAGGCACTCTTATAATTTACCCCTGTAAATTACCCACTTTTAGGACTGAAGGTCTTTATTGTATAAGTCCTAAAAGTAGACTTTTCTACTTCTGTCCAAAAGTTAAACTTATAAATGTAGATCAAGATTATTAATAATTTTCTATGCCATGTAAAACAAACATTACAAAAATTGTTTATGTAAATCACACCATGAGGAAGTTAGAGTAATGGATCAAACTAGTTCAATTTCTTAGAAGAAGATTGAGTTATTGCTTAGAAAGATTACATTTTATTTTTCTTCCATATTAACGGTATGAGAAAATATGAAGCAAAGAAAATTTTTATAGCACATTACTCCATATGCTGTGACTTTTCACATTTTCTTCTGAACGAAATGACTTAGGACCTCTTCAAGTTTTAACTTGAATCTAACCAAGTTTTTTTCTGTTTCTAGATTACAGGTGCAAAAGAAAGTCAAATGTGGAGGAAAGGAAGTTGTGACTCTTCTTTTTCAATTTATGGCTTTTTTCTTTTCATTTTCCAGTATGCAGTTTTCTTTTGCATCATTGTCTTTTCCTGTTCACCCATATTTTTATGGACAAGTTTTCCACTTGGTGATGTTGCTTTACAAAAAAAAAAAACACGGGGGGGCAATTAAAAGATTTTAAAAGTATACAGGCTGGACTCAAGGGCCCGTTCAACGTGATAAAAAAAAAAAAAAGGTGGGGGGGGGGGCAATTAAAAGATTTTAAAAGTATACAGGCTGTACTCAGTGGCCATGTTACAGTGTATTGTTGCTTTAAATTTTTTCCCTTAAATGTTTTCAAAATTTTTTTCCTATGTTGCTTAGAAGTTAAAAAACAAGATGTGGGACTTATTTGTCAGCTTTTACATTAGAAGGAGGTGTCCTTGAGTTCAGAACTGCCTCGCTTCATAAAGTATTTGGAATAGTGGTGGCCTGAGTATGCTTTCATATGGTTTGAAGCATTCTAGATAGTTCAGTATAAAGCTGATGAGAAGAATTGTAGATGAATGTCATGATACTAAAAAGGCAGTGAAAGAGCAGATGAAGTTAAGTATTGCTGAATACAAAGTAATGCATATCAAGGAAAAAAATGAGTCTTTAGCGTATTTGTGTGAAATCTGAAACTAGGAAAGAGATCAGAGAATGATAGTGGGCAGTTCTCTGAAAATGTCATCTCAATGGTCAGCTGAGTAAAGTGACTATTAGGACTGACTAGGAAAGAATAGAGAACCATCGAAAAATCATAACGCTGGTCTTTTATTAACCCATGGTACACCTGACCTTTTGACTATAACCACTTTTGTCAGAAAGACTGTAGTAGAACAAGAGAAGGTAAGGTATGCAGAGGGCTGTAAGATGTCAGAAAGGTGTGGTTGGCTTCTGCTTGAGGAGTCGCTAAATGTGCTAGAGCTTCTCAGTTTGTCATTGAGATAGCTGACAGAGCTGTGGGAAGGCACAGATGGCTTTGAATAGATGAACAGAGCTTTATATTTGAGTTAGAATACCCCTATGCAGTCTTCATAAAAAGAGAAAAATGTACTTTGTACACAATTACACTCTGGAGATATTTGCCATCACACGTTATGGACCCAAACTCTGATGCAGGTTAAGAAGGAATACCTAAATTCGGAGAATAAATGCTGTGGTGGCTGTTAAAGACAACAGTATGGATGCAGCCTTTAGCTCAGGGGATCCCTACAACACTTGTCAGCAAAGGCCAGGAGTGGACAGTGGGGAAGATTCACTTACTGTCTCATCTGTGTATTCACCTTGAGAGAATTGTTTCCCATGTGGGCTGCATTTTAGAAGAAAATTAGTATCTTCCAGCAGTTCTGCCACCCCATCCCTATAATAACATATTAGACATCTGTGGACTGTTCATAAGGTGCAAGAACTAAGGACCTAAAACTGTACAATCACACATTCAGAATTTGTTCATGCGTGTATGGCATACATCGATATGCCCTCCCCATTTTTAGACTTTTTTTCCCCACTCTAAGGATTAAAGTGCAGCAGTTTGTTTAAAGGGAGAAGAGTAAGCTTAATAGTCTATTCTGAAACATAGAATCACATACTTATTAGATATTGATAAAGTATTTTTCTGGAAGCGTTAGTTTTTCTAAGATGTACATAAATCATAAACTAACAAAACAGGTGAATAAAATTTGAGTTACATTTGTGTAAAATGCAGCAGAAGTTGATTTGGTTTTATCCCATCATTTTTTCGAATGTCTTGCATCGGTGTGTATGTGCATTTGTATATATATACACGCACACATATAGGTGTAGTTATCCCTGTTGATATTTCTCACTTTAAAAAGAAAAAAAAAATATTTCTAGGCTTTTCTGTTTGCATTTGAGATTCCTGTTTGTTAACTGTTTTGTTTGGATTGCTGCCGTGTTTAAGGGCTGCTGATTCAGTGACAACTGACAAGACTTTTTCCTGGAAATCGTCAGTGTCTGGGACTCTCTTCAGAGCAGCTTGTGCTAATTAGACTTTTAAGTGTTAGCTCTGTGGAAAGCTTTTTTCTCCTGCTTCTTAACATCTGGGCTGCTAACAAGAATCATGTTAGATTAGTAATCAAGTCCAGTTAAGCACTATCATTTATGCTCACAGGCCCATTGATTTGCCAGTTCAAATTTAAAATACTTATGTTTGAATCAAAAGCCAGATGTACTTAGGCATTACATTATGTTTCTGTTGCAGTGGCTTGCTAGGTTTGTGCATCTTCAGTAATTCAAACTAAGGTCATGCTATCAGGAGTGTATCGCTGCATGGCACCTTCTGCAGGCTAAAGATTTTTTGGGGGAAGTTTGTGATTCAAATCGTCATGAGTTTTTCTGCATGTTTTCTATCCGTTTCAGGCTTACCTATATTTCATCAGTGTTTTATACTGTTGTTTAGGAACATTGGTGTAGAAACTTCAGAAGAAAATTCCATGCTTAAGTATTACTTTTATTCATAGTATGTGCTTAAGCAATATCAGTTGTATGTATACTAACTTAATAAAAATAGATCCATTGTTCGTGAAGTTCATGAACAGTTTCAATATTCTCGAACTTATATCTAATGTGCATTCAATAGTAGTAGTGTGCTTCATTATTTTACCTAGACGACAGGGAATGCAGTAGACACTGGGAATCTGTTCTATTTTACTGTTTTTCATCTTGGTCAAATCTGACAATTTTTACTGGTGGATAGATAGCACAACAAGGAGTGTACTATCCCTAGATTCCTGAGAATATAACACACTCCTTCATTAAAAAATGCTTAGAAATGGAAATGCGCTTTTTTTTTCTGAACTGTGCTATACAAATACATGGTCTTTTCAGTTCTTTCAGCTTGTGTTTTCAAGTGTTGGAAATGGAACATATGTATTTGTTTTTTTACGGAATTTTGATTTCATATGGACTGGAAATTCAGGTAGACTCTGCTCTTGATCAGTAGTGGAAGGGACATCTGGGTGATCCTCTATCCCTCTTCATCAAAGAATATGTTACAGGAACTTTGTTCTGTATTTTGTATGGTCATTATTGCCTTATAATCTAGAAAAAAAAAATCTGTTGGGCAAAACATTACTGTTCCCAAAACAGAAGAGCTGTGAAATAGCTCAGGAATGTGTAGAGTTGATATCCAGGTGATATCAATGGATTAAACTGGTGGTATGTGGAAGGGTCTCTTTAGCTTTTAACACGATCTAAAATTAGCAAGTAGATTTTGGGGCAAGTGTGAGGAAAGGGATTCAGAATAAGCACATAGCTAATGGCATGACAAACCAAGTTTGAATGTCTTGTGAAACCCTGGACGTTCAGAGGAAAAAAAATTCAAATGTGCTAAGTAAGTAATTTGGTGATTAAGACCTTCAGAATAATAACTCAGTTCATTGGATCACTATGAAGGGAAAAATAATAACCATTCTCTAGCCTTTTACAATACAATATTAGAAATGCAGACATATTCAAGTCATACTTGCGTGTTGTATGGTCACTGTAAGAAAGAGCAATGTTTGTATGTTTGCATATTTCTTAACGTGATTTTGTTTTTTTTACTGTGGAGTTTTTGTTCCTGCGGACAGTGCTGACAGCAGCCTTTTAATATAGGTAGTGGATTTATGTTATGGGCAGCAGGCTGTGAATGAGTAGGTAAAGCTGACAGATTTGTTTGGATACTTTAGTCGGTAATGTGTTTTGTGTAACATCCCTGTGAGCTGAACCATGGCTTTTCAACCAAAAAGTTGTAAATGTGTGCCTACTTTGAAAGAATAAATAGTTTGATGATTTGATGAGGATGTTAATTAAGAAACCAGGAAATTTTAAAGAAAATTTATCGCATTATGTAGAATGAAATACCCATCTCTATAGGTAGCAGTAATGGTAGTAGCAATAAACCACTGCTATGACTTTGGCAAAAGTTCTACTTTTCTGAAGCAGCATGTATTTCATTTGGATATTTACGTGTTTGATAAGAAAATGTAGTCCCTTATGTGGTTCTTCTAGGGCACAATGGTAAAGCTTTACTCTCTTAATTTGTATTGCATGTATTTTCTTCTGAATTAACTTGGGAAATAGGTATCTACAGAGTGAAGTAATTTGAATATTTTACATTTGGCATGTATTCATTCAGTGTCTTTTTGTTTCAAAACACAGCTTTCTTTATAGATAAATAACAGGATCCTTCCTTAAATTGTCAGTGTGATGATGTTACTGCTTTCTAGCCAACACTTTTCAGATACTAAGTGTTTTAATTTGAAGCTGTGCGTTGAGACCGTGGGGTTCACTAGGAATACCTTAATCATAACAAGGGAGCAATTGTTCGTTGTTTTTTTTTTTTTCTTGTGGATTTAACCTTGGAGCAGTTCCAGCTGTGTTAATAAGCCACAGGAAGCTGCAGTAGACGTACATATATTTAAGGAAGAAATTCCTTCTCTTACCTAATGCAGAGACAACTAAGCAAGAGCAGCTGCTTACTGAAGTCAGTTTCTTTTTCTCTACATGTGAAATTAATAACCAAGGACAAGACATGAAACTAGTTCAGGGCTAGTAGTTGGCTGATTTACATCCAGTAGCTGCTGTTGGATGTGGCTTTCACATATGAGGTTGACTTTGTTTAATAGGGGAAAAGGCATAAAGCATTAATTGCATTTGATGCCTTTGGACAGTTCTAAAATCAGAAATCTAATCTAATCTAAATGAAATGCAGGTCTTATATTTCATGTTACACTTAAAAAGGTCAAACATAATCAATTCCCATCAAGGAATGCCAAGTATAAAAACATTATTGATGATATATATTGAGTATTGTTGAATATGCCTACTGCTACTGGCTGCTTCTTCTGCAGAATAGCTATGAAAGTTGCAATGTGCATAGTTCTTTTGGAATAAACTGGGGGGCAGGCAGGATAGTAGACAGCAACTGATAGTACTTATGTTGTTGTATGGAAAGAGATTGCTAATGTACTTGAACCTGCCATTTCAGAGGCCAAAAGAAGGTTAGGGGACTTCTTTTCAAAATAGGGAGCGTCAGACAGTTTTCAGTTAGTACTCAGCATCAACAGGCAGAGGGAGGTTTGGGAATTCTCCTTCTGTAGATCCCAGCAAGTAAGTTTTATCCAGCTAAGGATAGCCATCATCAGTAAGTGTCATGGTTTAACCCCAGCCAGCAATGAAGCACCACCCAGCCGCTCGCTCCCTCCCCCCCAGTGGAATGGGGATGGGGGAGAGAATCGGAAGAGCAAAAGTAAGAATACTCGTGGGTTGACATAAGAACAGTTTAATACCTGAAATATAATAATAATAATAATAATAATAATAATAATAATAATGAAAAGGAAAATAACAGAAATAAAACCCAGGAAAGTGATGCAAATGAAAACAATTGCTCACCACCAACCGACCGATGTCCGTCCAGTCCCTGAGCAGCGCCCCCTCCTGCCAACCTCCCCCCTAGTTTTATTGCTAAGCATGATGTCATAAGGTATGGAATATCCCATTGGGCAGTTGGGGTCAGCTGTCCCAGCTGTGTCCCCTCCCAACTTCTTGTGCACCCCCAGCCTGCTTGCTGGCAGGACAGTATGAGAAGCTGAAAAGTCCTTGACTTAGTGTAAGCACTGCTCAGCAGTAACTAAAACATCCCTGTATTATCAACACTGTTTCCAGCACAAATCCAAAACATAGCCCCTTACCAGCTACTGTGAAGAAAATTAACTTATCCCAGCCAAAACCAGCATAGTAAGGAAGGTATTTCTCAACATTTTGCATTCTAGTAATAGGAATGCCCACACTTCAGAATGAAGCATTGGATTTTGTCTATGGCAAGAGTAATTTTTCTATTTTGTTTTAGCACTTCGTAAATTCATTGGTGTTGGCTGAAGTCAGGGCCCTGATGTCTGCTGCTTCTGTAGAGCTACAGTATTAAAAGCAGCTCTATCTTTTTCAGTTTGGTCATCAAGACTTGAAAGAAAATGCATGTAATTGTGGAACTACAAAGCACAAAATGGTTTTAGAAATATTTTTCTTTTTACTTCAGCCACTGGAGCATAACATTCGAAATAAAACATTACATTTCAGAGCATTTCTTACTTATCTTATTTTCAATAGAGTTAATATAAATGATACCTACTTTTAGCATGAGGTGTCATTTGAAGGACTTCAGGTTTTTTGCTTTGAACATGTTTTGCCTTTTCTTGTATCCCAATTACTTTTACTCTTGCTCCATTTTTTCTCCATTCTTTGGAAAGAAATACTAAAAGTTGAAATATTCTGCCTTATTCAAATCTAATTTGATTGTTTTGTTCAGTTCTGAACAACATTTTTTGTCACATGAGTTCTGTGTCCAAAAACTTTCAGCCAGATCTGTTAAGAGCAACACTGCCAGACTAGTGATGGGGTTACTACTTGAATTTCATGCTGTGGATGAGGCGTTGTGGTCACAGACTGACAAATACCTGGGTTGTAAGAAGAACGACTTTTATCTTGTTAACTTAGAATGCTAATTATGACTAAATTTCAAACACTGTCAAACATTTCAAACTTGACCTTTACATGCGAACATCCAGAAAACATGTTGATCCAGAGGGCACCATTCCATTGAAAGGATGTTCCTGGGAAGCAGGCCAAACACTTGAAACAGCATTTTGATTACTTACTCTGAAATTTCAAACAAGTGACGACAATACGTCCCCACTAAATGTATTTGTAGTCTGAGAAAGATTACCATTACACAAATTAAGCTGCATGTTCCTCAAGCTTTTACAATTACAGACATTCTACTTTTTAGAAGCTGAATTTGAAATCAAAAACCTACCATTCAGGCTTCTATTTTTTTAAAACTTAGGTATTATATAGTAGAGGCATTATAGCCTCTACAGTGAATATGTTTGTTAGGCTGCAGTCTCGTACGAATTCTTCTAGTTCTGTGACACCTGACTCCTTTACACATTTTTAAAACCATTCACATGCTGAACACTGTATCACTACTTAAGAGTGATAATGTAGGGGCACGACTCTCTGCTTTACATTCTGTTCTTCTAAGTCTGTCAGAGAAATACCTGTTCGGATTTGTGCCCTGTTGTTGTAGACATCTGTTTTCATTTACAGTAGTATCGATATTCATATGTGTGTTCTATCACATCTCATTAAGGTACCTAGCAACGCTTTTAAAGAACACATTTCCTGCATGTTGGAGTCTATGTAATCAGGTAATATTACTATCAGGTAATATTGCCACTGCTTGCGATTTTTTTGCTATCTTTTGTCCAATTTTGTGCTAAAATCTGTCTTCTGGCTTATGAGTAAATAAACCTTTGTGAGATACCTGTTTATATATTTGGATGACTCTGACCACAATAAGGTTTCAGACTTGTTTGGGGTCAATAATGCCATTATACATACAGTTAGTAGTAACAAAAAATAATTTACTGTGGTGGTTATGTTTCCTAGGTATAGCATATCTGAGTGGAATGTGCAGTGAAAAACGAAAATGTATAATTGCAGAGGACAATGGTCTGAATCTCGCTTTTACCATTGCCCATGAAATGGGTCACAAGTAAGTATGTGGATAACAAACCCTAGTATTTGTTTGCATGTAATATTACTATTATTTGATTAATTTGATTGTGTACTTCAGATTTTCCTTTTTTCTTTTAGGAAGGCTTTTAAATTGGATGAAAGATTTGGAAAACAATGTTTTTGTTATTAATAATAGTGACATGTATTGATATATAGTATGTAAAATAAGAAAATGCTTACAACTTGGAGTAATACAGGAATCTTTATAGCTACACAGTAACTAGGTTAGCTGGAAGGACTGACATTGTCTAGAGGAAAAGCAGGTGCCCCAAGATGTTTTTTCTTTTGGGACTGTGGTATTGTGTATCAGATCCAGCTCTGACTGTTGTTGCCAACAAACATTTTAATGAGATTGTGAATTGGAAGAGCCCTTATTTGATTTGGCTTTCTCAGACTAGATCCCATTAAACTGTGTAATGGTCATCGATCATCACAACATGAATATTGTTTTTTCCTCCCCTTATTAGAAAAGGACAACAAAGTGAAGGTAAAGGTAACTATCCTTCGCAATTGGATTTGATGTTTTTACTCATTACATGAGGAATACTTTGAAGCAAAAGTGAAAAATTCTCATGTTACAATAATCAAATTTGTTAGTGGAAGTTGTATTTGATTCTTGGCTTCAGTACTTGTTAAAGAAAAATAAATAGGAGAGTTCTTATTTTAAAATAAAATAAAAGGGAGGTGTGTATTAATCTGTCATTTTTACCTGCACTGTCTGCTCCAGGTATCTGTGTATACATTTTTAGAATAGCAGCTTCAGAGTGACAACAGAGAGGGATGTTTTATTAAATGCTTTGAACCTCTGAATGTTGAGGTTAGGTATCTTAGGACAAACACTTTGAATTAGACGTGATTTGGTTTAAATTTGGTCAAAGCTGTCTGAGAATGGAGGTCATAGCATCTAATGTTGAAATGTGATGTTGATTACAAGAAAGAATTGGAACTTAAAATATTTCTATTTAAAATTTGTCCTGGATGCAAAATAAGCACATTCAGAGCAATTACATAACTTGGAGGAAAAGGGTGATATGAGTATCAGGTGCCACATGAAATTGATCTTTTCTGTTTTTTATTTTTTTGAGTTTTTGTAACTGCAGAAAGCAACTCCAGGTTAATATAAGCCAGCCTGTTTGCGTGATAGTTACGATAAAGGAAAGACTTCAAAAGAAAAATTTGTTTGTGTTTTGTACCCACATGCTGCCCTATTTCTTTTTTTCACTGTAGTGTTTGCTAATATTGGAAAGGGGGATGGGTAGAGGAAGACGCGTTTTCTGTACACTTGTTCTTATGACAGTAAACCATGACAGAGAGATAAGGGGAAAGAAACAATAACTGAATGAGATCTGCAGATAAGTTCATTGATGGAGTAAGTTAGAAAATTTTTTGAGGCAGGTATGATAATGATGATATGATATGATATGATCGTGCCCCTGTACTCGGCACTGGTGAGGCCGCACCTCGAATACTGTGTTCAGTTTTGGGCCCCTCACTACAAGAAGGACGTTGAGGTGCTGGAGCGTGTCCAGAGAAGGGCAACGAGGCTGGTGAGGGGTCTGGAGAACAAGTCTTATGAGGATCGGCTGAGGGAACTGGGACTGTTTAGCCTGGAGAAAAGGAGGCTGAGGGGAGACCTCATCGCTCTCTACAACTACCTGAAAGGAGGTTGTAGCAAGGTGGGTGTTGGTCTCTTCTCCCAAGTAACTAGCGATAGGACGAGAGGAAATGGCCTCAAGTTGCGGCAGGGGAGGTTTAGATTGGATGTAAGGAAAAATGTCTTTACTGAAAGAGTGGTGAAACATTGGAACAGGCTGCCCAGGGAAGGGGTTGAGTCCCCATCCCTGGAGGTATTTAAAAGACGTGTAGATGCGGTGCTTAGGGACATGGTTTAGTGGGCATGGTGGTGTTGGGTTGACGGTTGGGCTCGATGATCTTAGAGGTCTTTTCCAACCTCAATGATTCTATGATTCTATGATAATACCAGATAATCTAGAGAAATATAAGTACTGCTTTATGCCATGCACAGTAAACATATGTTTAGAGAATAAAAAGCTTGGCAGCGGAATTACTGGATTTGAAAAAAGAGGCATCTTGATCAACAAGAAACGTAACACCTTACGCTTCCTGAGAAATGGTGATGTACAAAATCCTAGATGCAGAAAACGGGAAGCAGGTACAAAATTCTTGCAAAGTTATGGGTGATGTATTGGTTCTGCATTAGCAAATTTGAGAATGTGAGATACTGATCTCATAAAGAAGTTTTCATCTTGCAGCAGACAAGTCAGCCCTATTTTTGACATTGTAAGGGCTGCTGGATGCCAGACAGTATCTGGAACAAGTTAGGCAGGGAAGCTCACTGCTGCCTAGCACTTCTTCCAAGACTGCTGCACAGGCCAGGCTCTATAACCCTTGTTGCATTCGGTCCTCAACTTGAAATATTTTCATGGCTTTGCATTGCTGTGGGACTGAGGAAGAGAAAGGATTTAGCATGATCTTCCTACAGGGACATAAAACCTAAATTGCTGATATATGAATCCTGGGAAAAAATGTTAAAGGCTACACTATGAAATTTCAGAACTTTCAAATCCCTCCATATTAATTCAAATAAATTTGGAGAAACAAGTCATGATGATATCCCAGCCATCATATTCTCACAGTAATAATGGCATTTGGATGTCCTTAGAGACATTCTCACATTTCTTTGCAGGTACTGTAATAGACATTTAAAAACAGTGGAAATAAAGAATAAACCAAATCTGGTTTCACAGTAAAGGACAGGATGTTATTTGAACCACACGTTTCCTCAAGAAATTCAACCTTATGAAGGCTAGTAACAAGCCACATAGAAATTAGGAAGACTACTACAAAAGTGAAAAAATAAGTAGCCAGAGATATATGAACAGCTGCCACAAAAAATAAAAAATAAGGGGCAGCCTCCACTGCAAAACATGCAGAGGCATTCAGCTTGATCCCTGCTTCATTATGGAGCCAGAGTCCTTAACTGTTGCAATCTGAAATAGAGAGTACACCAAAGAGAGTAAGGTGATATTTCAGAGACATTTGTTTTCTCTGCATGACTGTCACTGTCTGCCCACCTAGCCCTGGCAATTGCAAAGAAGCACACTAGAAGTAGTTGACTATTTGTGGAGAGACAATATAAAAATATTTGAAGACAAACATTTGAATGAAGGTCCCATTGAAAAGGACCTCAAGAGATTCAAATGTAACTAGTGTATTTCTCACAGAGATTTGTCTTGCTCATTCTCAATGGTCTCAGAAATGGAGATGAAATGATCACCATCTAGACCAGTCATAAATCTTTTCCTCTTTCAACACATCATGTTTTCTAGAAAATTTTCACAAACTCTTTCTGAATCTTGAAGTCACTTATCTCTTACCTTCTTTTTTTGTTTAATATCTTTAACCATTCTAGTTGCTCTTGCTGTTGAAGAGAGTCCTATTCAGCAGCACAGGAGAAGCAAAAACTCAAAAGACTCAAAGACTTTGCCTCTCAAAGTATGATGAAAAACCCCTTAATTTTTTTGTCTTCTGTACAACAAATAATATACTTGCTCATAAATTATCATTCAAATAGACTCAAAATTTATGCAATATAGACTCTGTTGATTTTTGTTGATCAGCCTGAGAACATAAACAAACAAATACATTCACAATTGCCATTGTTTTGATGAGTATAAAAGTATCTTTGAAAAAGATAACAGTTTGCTTTTGGAGAGCTTGTTTTTATACACCAAACTCCATGCTGTTATCTATATCTTTGAGATTCATTTGTCTCTGGTAAAATCTCATGATCATTTGCAAACTCAGAACAATTTTGCAGACCTCTAATGTCACTGACATCATTTGCATAATTACAGGTTTAGGGGACTTTAGGGGGGATGGGGTATACCCCCTGTGCTGAAATCTAGGTTTGCTTGCACAGGAACACAGTTGAAGAATTACAGTTAATTATATTGAATACTTCTGATACATGCATGTTTATTAAGTGTTGTGGTTTTCTTAGTTTTGCCAATTAAAACAGAAATATTCTTAATGAAATACAATGGCAAACTGAACCTTACTTTGCAATATGAAGTGTCTTTGTTCTAGCCATGTATATCTGAAAGCAGATGATCTTTTAATGACATTGAGAATTAATGTTGTAAGTCAACAATTGATTTTTGAGCACCATCTTGAAATATTAGGAGCCAGTCTGTGTAATCAGAGATTAAAAACTATAACACATTGATGGATTTGTTTTTAATAATCAAATCCTATTTATTAAAATAAATTTAATGAGCAATTAAGTAATTATATAATGAGGTCATATTACAGAATAAAAACTAACAACAATGAATTAAAAGACATTGTCTCCATGTGGAGAACAGAGAGAAGAAGAGAGAGAATGCTATTATTTCGGTTATCAAGTAACACTTATATCCTCATTTTACTTACATGATGGCTGTCTGTGGGATATGACTCCTTCTTAAGTATGGAGAAATAAAGGATAGATGTAAACTGCAGTATTGGGAAATACATTAATTAACAATTATTATGTGCTCTAAGTGTATTTTAAAAGTTGTTTTAAATAGTTGAAAGATACTGGTGGAATTTCTGAGAATCAGTTTTATACACATCCACATTCTTTTTCTGGTAAGTGTTTTGTGAAATATGAAATGTACCTATTTTTAAAATTCAGGATATTCTACCAGGTATTTTGTAGTTCCAAAGAGGAAGTCTGTGGAATTTTTTGATCACCTACTTAATAACTCATAAGCAAACAACATACATTTTTTGTGACAATATTAAACAATTGTATGTAATACAGTGGAACTTGAAGAGAGTTTTAAATGGGAGATTGAATTAAAAGACATTGTCTCCATGTGGAGAACAGAGAGAAGAAGAGAGAGAATGCTATTATTTCGGTTATCAAGTAACACTTATATCCTCATTTTACTTACATGATGGCTGTCTGTGGGATATGACTCCTTCTTAAGTATGGAGAAATAAAGGATAGATGTAAACTGCAGTATTGGGAAATACATTAATTAACAATTATTATGTGCTCTAAGTGTATTTTAAAAGTTGTTTTAAATAGTTGAAAGATAGCGGCGGAATTTCTGAGAATCAGTTTTATACACCACATTCTTTTTCTGGTAAGTGTTTTGTGAAATATGAAATGTACCTATTTTTAAAATTCAGGATATTCTACCAGGTATTTTGTAGTTCCAAAGAGGAAGTCTGTGGAATTTTTTGATCACCTACTTAATAACTCATAAGCAAACAACATACATTTTTTGTGACAATATTAAACAATTGTATGTAATACAGTGGAACTTGAAGAGAGTTTTAAATGGGAGATTAGGAAATGCTAATGGAGCATCAGTTACTCCATGCATTTTTGTTATCACATTCCAAAATATTATAACAGAACACAATAAAATCAACAAGAATAATAAAAGCAACTGTCTACCAATCTTTGTGAATGAGTTACTAATGTGGAGTAGGGAATCTCATTAAAGTAACTGAAAAAAGAGCTATCTTGGTATTTATAAGGTTAAAGTAGGATTTTACAATTGAATTTCTGTCTAACAAGGAACAAGATTAGCACATAGAAAGCAAAGGTATTAATTAGATTTGATAGAAGACCTCCTTACGTCTTGAAAATCATCTAATCACAAGTATAATGAGAAACTTCAGGAGCAGTAGTGGTCACTTCCACTGATAAAACTGTTGCACAGTAGGATTCATATTAGTAAGGATCACTAAATTAAGGCATTTGACACGTGGCATTTTGTCTCAGATGTTAAGTCAAAGTATTTGTTTACCATTTATTTTGATCCCTTGTCGTTCAGCTGTGAGAGAAAGAATGAAGCCTTACTTGATACCTGGGTGGATATGCTTACAGACCACCCACTGTTTACATATTAATGACTTTTCTATCTTGAGAAAGAAGCGTAGAGAGGTTTTACAGGACAGTGGCACTGTTTTTCTCTTTCCAAAATACCTATCTGGGGGGTATACCAAGAATTTTGAGTCTCCTACCTGTTAGTCCAGCAACTTTCCCAAAGGTTAGCTTCACCAGGAGAGGGTTTTGGGCATTAATTTGGAAAAAAAAAAGAAGAAAACTCTCTGCCTACTTGGTCAGCGACAGCAGCCTTTCTTATGAACAATGAAAGACTCCCTCCCCTTCCATGTGCCTTCCCCTTTTCTGGGACAGACTACAAAGGCAGTTTGTAATTCCTACTAACTCATGATAAGCATAGCTTTCTTTTGTTCTCCAAATAAGGAAACATATCTGTATTAGGACTGTAATTGTCAGTATCTGTATTAACAGCATACACTTTTCATTCCTGAAAACAGAATTTAGATGAATAATCCATGATTTGAATCACAGTACTGAAATTACCTGCTTCCATAGGACCTTTCTTTTCTTACATGTGATAGTTGACTTCTACCCATGCAACAGATTGTACTGTTCTTATTTGGATAATTATTTAATTACATTTATTTTATATTCCAGAATGTGGGATAAGTTTTTTTTTTTAGAATAAATTTGAAAGTAAAGAAGTGACACTTTAATGCTGTTTTATCACAAAGGAAGAAAAATACTTTCTCTCTGTAGCGCAATTTTCTGCTCTGAGCAGGCAGCCAAATGAATTTTTCTGAATGCTCAGAACATTTTAATTGTTTAAGAAATGAACCATAAATGAAATAGTATATGATCGCAGGACAATGGATCACAGTATGAAATTATGAGGTAAGCAATTGTAGAAGTTGAAAACCTGTTTCCTACAGAAATAAATGCAGGTGTGGTAAGTTGAAGAATAGTTTTGAAACAAAAACTGATGAAAGTACTAAGGAGCCCATGCTGTAGGAGGTGGTCTTTTGAGGTTCCTCAACTGCAGAAATGTTTCAGCACCAGTACAGTTCCTTTGCAACTGCCTTCATTAGTAGACTATGTTTCCCAAGTTTGTCCTGAAATCCCTTACTCAGGCTTTTGATTCAAGTGAAAGAGTAAAAATATGAAACTACTAGGTTCAACGTGACTACGATTTATTTTATTTCAATGATCTTTTTTTTTCCAGCTTCAGGCCATCTCTTCTAAAACATTAGAATTTTTAAGCCTCTGCTTTCATTTTTTTGGATTTTTTTCACTAACGCTGACTTACAAATTATTTCTTTGTAATTAGTAAGTTAAGAACCAATAGGTTTTCTACATTTGTTGATCTAGAAGGCTGAGAAATTCATTTCTTGGCACCCAAGAAGGCTTTTTCTTTATTTTGGCTTTAAAATACCAACTTTACTGTTGGTCAGGACCTTCTTATTTCAGGTTATGCTTTTCTATCTCCCCTTTCCTTGATGTGAAGCTGTTCCTCTATTTCTGTCTGTAATTCCTATACAGAAAGACATATGCCTTCTAATTCAAATACATCCTCTTAAAATTTTGGGTGGTTTTTGTCATTGTTTGTATAATTTGTATACTAGCATGAAGGAGACAGGCTAGCAAAATTTTTGAGCCCTATCATTCAAAGCACTGGAACATACAAATCTGAGAAAATCCCATCCTAGTTATAAGCATAAACAATAAGTGAATGAATTTCTAGGAAGTATAGACGAATCTCAAAATATACCTATCTTTTATATGCTGTGCATAGCATTTCTCTTAAAGTAGATCTGCATAAGAGAGATACCATGATGTCATATATTTAGCCAACTCTGATTTGTTGATAAATTATAGACTTAAAAAATGTTTGCAAGGTGTAGATTATTTAACCAAGGGTATATTGAGCTGACATGTTAGGATAGTTACTCCATTTACTAATAATTAAGCTAAGCCTTTATTCAGTAATGGCCATAATATCACTCTGGGGTCCCTTTCTCTCAGAGCTCTTCTTTCCCAGCATCCTGACTCAGGTTATCTTGGGGTCCTACAGTGTCAGGCGTTCCCATGGCAGTGACTACTGAGTAAGAAAGAAGCTGCTGCAGATCTGTTGTGTCACTGGGGACCGTGCCAGTAACCTGTCCCCAAATAATCTACTTTCTTCCTTCTCTCTCCCATAAAACCCTGATCCCATGGGCTACAGGGGCAGTGGCTAGAATGTTCAGGGGAAATGCCTGTCATTGTGGCCTCCTCCCAGCTGCGCAGATGCTCTCATTTTCCCCTCATTGCTTCTTTCCTTAATTTTTCTGTCCTTTTTGTCTAACGGTCCGAAGCTGAGTTTCTCAGTCCAAGTTTAGATATGTAGTTACAGATGTTAATCTATCTGTAGATAAAGAAACATCCATAGATTCAGGGAGTTGGATACAGAAGCAGCCTGACTGTCAGAGATGTTGAGCTTTAACTATTTTGAGTGATTTTCATAATTACTGAGTTTTTTATTCAAAATAAAGGTATTGTTGACTGTCAACTGAAGTGTGGACACGGGAACCTAACTTTGAGCAATACAATTTGAAAAGCACAGCTGCAGTTTGCAAAATTGACCTTTATAATGATTTTAAAAATACATGCACAACAAGCTATAAGAAATTACCTTTCCCATACACGTATTTGTGTCAGTGACATATTTACAGAGAAATGGCTATACTTCTCTGCAGTTTGTGGATAGCTGCATAAAACATGAACATATTTTCATATTATTTTTGGTATTGTTTTACTATCTGTGGTAACATTTTCTGTCCTGTTTGTTGAAAAAAGTTCACTTCACAGGAAATTTTATCTATAAAGCATAGTACTTTTTTAATAAGAACATAGTTTTATTAAATTTACTCTTAACAAGAAAGATACAATGCTTCCCCTTTTCTTTGTTACCGAGTTTATTGTTTTGATAAAAGGTAATAGGGGGTTTTCACTTTGTATTGCATTTCAGCTTTACATATTCTTTATTTCAAACATGATTTATACAAGTATCACCCCAGTAGTTTCGTCACAAATGCTGCCTTTTTTTCTGTTAGATTAGGAAAAGAATCCATAACTGTTCAAAACTGTTGCAATAAAAAACCCACAGTGCACTGGCTGATCTTTAAAGCCTTTTTTTAAATGTCTTTTTTTTTAACTTATTTTAATGAAGTTCAAAGGATCTATTAGATGTTCAGCCATTCAAGCAGGACATTTAATACCCCTCTAATGATAGCAAATAGAAAGTAATGGCAAAAAACAGCATTGTCCAAAAAAAGCAGTCACAAGGTCCTTGAGATCACTTTAGATTCTGTCATTCAGTTTCATGCTTTAGTAGGTAAGTTCTTTAACAATCAATAGTCTCTGGTCTTCCTGCATGCATATGAAAGTAGGCATCTGTGTTCCACAGTCATGAAGTTATGCTGATTTAAATCAGCTTAGGATCTTATTGGGCAGATGGGTATATCATACCAAACTTCCCAGTGGTCTGGAAATTGTCCAACAAAATACGCTTGCAATTAGAGGTGACAGAAAAGGATGCAGTTTATTACATACTTTGCATTTCAATTTACTCTCAAAATTTGTGTGGTGATTGAAAACCATGAAAAAAAAATAGCTTAGTCCAATTCTAAGAACAGACAGAGGTTCAAGGAAGATCTTATTTTATGGAAACACATCACAACAATGCCTAGCAGAAATCAAGCCTCACTAGCCTTTTGCTGGTAGCTAGACAGCTCGGGAAGAAATGAAGCACTGAGACAGTGAAGTAGCACTGTATCAGCATTTTTAGTAAATTAAAAAGATATGGTAATTTTGTACTTGAAATTTAGAAGATTAGTAAACTCTTTCTCTAGCGAGGTATCAAGGCTTCCATTTCTGCCAGACTATAATGTTCCAGGATGGATTTATAATTAATTTTCCTTATAATAGCATTTGTAAACTGAACAGTTAGTAACTGAACAACAGCCTACAGGATGCATAGGCTTAACTGACAGTCTGATACATTTAACATAGCTGTGAAAACGTTGGCAAAAGATCATAATAGTGTCAACAGTTTTTGTTAATAAGGAAATTCAATTTTTTTTTTTAATCTGTTCACTGAGTACATGATAGCTTGAAGTCTTTTTCCTGATAACATATTTTCTTCAATTTGAAGAAATGTTATATGTCAATGTTTTTCCTCAGCATAAGATTAAAGTTATAAACATAGACATAATTGTTTATCTTGAAATACTGCAGTTTGCAGGGTGTGGCATAGGCATCGTATATGCCAGAAGTGCATATAGTTTTCCTGTATTGTATCCTCTCTGTAAAAAACTTCAGCAAGGGGCTCTATGTATCTTCATATTATGATGCTAAATTCATCTGTCACATCAAAGCTTTAAATTATTTATATACTTAAGTCAAAGGACCATGACACGGTGCTATGTCTAGATCCAGCTTCTTGAAGCATGGTAGTAGAAGTGTTGGAGTGATAGAGAAGAAAGCAGTTGTTTAGCAAAAGTTACAAACTCAGGTGGACAGTAGCATGCAGTATATGTTAATATCCGTATATTAGTATACATTTTGTATTTTTTACCCAATTGTTTTAAGATTGAAATTGTAATCTGAGTTGCCAATGTCCTAGAAGAACGAGCAATGATTCACAAGAGAGAAATATTCATTGCGTAAACATATTTCTTTTGATTTTTTCTTTTTATCATCGAATTATTAACAAGAAGATTGAGGTTTCCTAGTCCAGTAGATTCTTCCTTTGAAGACAAAGTTTTTCCAAAAGAAATCATCTTTTACCTTTTACCATCATAGTTTTTCTGTGGCTGGGTTACTTGCCTTTCAATTCACTTTAGGCTAAATAATTCATTTACAAGTAGAACCACGTCTTATCCCATTTATGCAATGATCTGTGAAGCCCTCATATGTTTTAAAACGCTTATTAAAAAATCATACAAGACATTCTTTCACTAACTGGGATTTTAAAAAAAACAAAACAACATATAGTAATACATATTTTTTGCATTAATTCTATAAAATAGCTTATAGAAACCTGCTACTAGTCTGTTTGTTTACATAATTTTCTCTATAAATATAGCAGTGTGTTAAAACTTTTTTTGTTGAAAAAGTGCAACACAAGTACTAACAAAAGTAGTGCAGCTTCTGTCTCCCTGTCTGTGATTGATAGTCAAATGAGTGGTGTTATTTTCACTTACCAAATACACCCTTGTGATACTGTGATATGCAAAATTTCAGAATAGACAAATTGTTGGGACAATCATTGTACTATTAAATGCCATATAAGCTTTTAAACCTTGTTGTTTCCAAGTCCATAGTTTAAGAAGTTTTGATCCTTCTAACATAGTATTGCACGTAATGATGACAAAAAAGAGAACAGTAGAAATAATAGGGAGGATAACACTTTGTAATTAATAATAATTTTTAATTAATTGTTATTTTTATTTTTTAAAGTAATAGAATGAATTATATGTTTGTGATTTATTTGCTAGAATGGAAGAAAATCTATGGGATGATAATCTGTAGGATAATAATTTCAGTAAATTTACAAATGCTATGTAGCAATCATTTATAAAAATATGAATTTTGAAAGAAATCGGATGGCACCCTGTTCCCGCCACATACATCACAGGTATAAACTGGCAGCAGCATTCAGAGGTTTACTATCTCCTTCACAAAGGGAAAGGTTTTTTCAGTAATTTTCATTCTGTCATGAGCTTAAACTAGTACTATTATCCTGGACCCACAGTTTGCACTCATCATTCCTCTGCTGCTTATATCTCTTGGGCTGAACTGTTATCTTTTAGGATTTGGGAATCTATTTATTATGCTGAATATTCAACAGCCTACTCCTGGTTCCTTGGGTACTTGCTCTTGTGGTTTTCCTAATCCATCTCTTATTTCCTAACCTGTCTCACTGTTAGTGACTGTAAAACTCTGAACAGTAGTAGTTCTCTTTAATCTTTTTAATTCTAGCTTTTTTTTTATTTACAGATAGACCTAAAGTAATTCTCCACTTCTATCCGAACTCACCCAATTAATTTGCTCCTCTGTTAAGTTTTTGGTACTACTTAGTCTTTGTGCCTGCATTGCCTGTTTCTAGTTTAATAGCATCTTTCTTCTTCAGTTGCACTATCATGCATTTAAGTGGAATGTGATGGTGATAACCAGGTCATCATGTGCCATTTGCAAAGCACAATGAAAATAATGAATAAATAATAAAAAGCTTTCCACCTGGAAGAGTGTGGGGTCACTGAGCAAATTCATGATGCCATGAATGTAGCACATGTGGGAGAATTTTGGAGTCCTATAGTTAGAAGAAATATAAAATAGCACTTTACAATGCAGACTTAATTCTTTCCAGAAGATGTGTGCATAGCCTTATTTAACTTATTTAAATATAGCATAATGACTGAGGACCCTTTGTTGAGACTTAAAAGAGCTTTTATTTCTTAATACTTGGCTATAATCAACTCAAATCAAAGTATGGTACTTGGGACTTTTTCGGTATGTGGGTTGACACTGGAATGCATTTTGTGCCTGCAAGAATATAACCCATTCCCTTGATGGCAGGAGAGATGCTGTTGTGTATCTTGAATCGAGCTGTACACGTATAATTGCAGCAGTAGTGAATTGTAAAATAATTACTTTTTAACTGAAAAATGGAACTAATATTTGTCTCCTACTTTTGGTGGCCTGAGTTGTTAATTCTGACTTCTAAGCACAGAGAAATTAAGGATTTTTCTTTGTACTATTCCTACTGCACATTAAACATCATCAGGGATCATCTTCAAAACTTAGCAGAGATTGTTCCAACTTTCTGCATGATATCACAAAAAAAAAAAAATCTGGCAGGGTTTTTTAAACAAGTCTTAGAGGTTTTATTAGATAAAAATATTTTTTCAGTTGACTTGACAACCATGTAAAATGTTAGTGGAGTTGATTTGACCAAGGCTCTTTGTCAAAATACTTTTAAACTGAGATTATTAAAATATATTTTGTTGCATAGTGTGAGTTGAAATATTGCTAATATTTTAGTTAGGGAATGCATTCCACAGGATGCTTCCTACTTTCGTATTATATCTGCTGTATATAGTCTTTAACCAGAATGGGTGGAGCATTTTTATACATCAGTGAAAAAATAACTCTTCTGTTCTTAAAACAGCATTTTATTTATTTCCGTGTAGAAATGATCTACTACTTGTTAGCACTGTCTAGCACTGTCTTCTTTGTTAATTATGTTTTTTCAGACTGTTAAAAAGTTATCCTCTTACCCCAAACTCCCTTGTCTTCCTCCCACATGCACATGGTGTTGCTTTGCTTTTGCATGAGGTTGAATGATCACAGCTGTGGGAGAGAGGAGCTCACGGACAGATAGGGCAATGTGCCCAATGCTAGCATAATAAATTCTATAGGAAGAGCACAGAACAGTACCTTACACAGACACAGTTTCTGCGGTGCCTTTGTTTTAGTGAAAGGATGTAGTTGTCTCTGTCATGTAGACAGTACAGCAAGGAAAGCTAGAAAATACCATGACCACCAGTGTGAGCATTGAATATTGTTATATCCCTGATTGTTAATGAAAAAGTAGGTATACATGCTTACATTACTTACTCTCTTGCGGGATAGGAAGGTAGCAATGACTGTTCAGCTTCTTTCTTTCACTACACATAATGTGATGTGGTGAAAGAAATCAGAAGTCAATGCTACTGCGTATCTACTTTTATGTGGTCTTGTAATTGATACTAGGTCAGATACAGTATGCAGTCATTACCATGCTGTAGAAGAGACCAACAGTATGTATTGAGGAAAAGATTTCTGAGAATGTTTAAGAGCGGGTTCTGTTGCTACTTAAGCATATTCCTCACATATTGTCTTGCGATTTAATTAGTTGATGTTAACATAATGACCTGTACTTCCCTTTTGAAGTAGCTATTCATTCTGGTAGTCAAAGGCTTTGATACTGGTCTTCACTGCTTGCTGGGTATTTTGTTACGTGTACTTCATGTGGAGGTGGAAGTGTATTGAGGAATGAATCCTATTGGATTAGTGCAGATGCTTTGAACTACATTTGAATGTCAAAGCAGAATAGGACAAGTGTTACAAAAGTATAGCAGCTGAAGTCATGGAAGACGGTTGGAATTAGATTTTTTTATTAATGCTTAATGTTGCTGATATACACAGTTGTTATAAGTACAACAGTTTTTACCACTTCTTACCTTAAAAGACAATGTTGTCCTCAGAATTTAGGTACTCATGGACTATACAGAACGCTTCTGTGGTAGTAGGTTGGAAAAAAGTGTTAAACTGATGTTCGTCTGTAATGGTGGCTAGTGGAATTGTTTTTTGAAACAGCAAAGATCTTGGTTCAGCTCAGCACGCGTTTTTCTGGATGATTTTACAGACTCGTTTGTGACAAAGTCTGATTTCAAGAATTGTTCTTCAGAGTGGATGGGAAATAATAGTAATCAGAAAATATTTTTTATTTTTTTTAAATTTTTTAATTTAAAAAATGTTTTAAATAACATATAAATGTGTTAATTCCCACTCTGCATAAATGGGAGCCATCAATTCTATAATAAATTGTATCAACAAGATTTTGTGTACTTGTATGTTGTAAATGCTTTATTTCAAATTATAGTGTATATATATGATACTGATAAATGAGTACTTTTGCAGTAAGGAAGTATATAACTTGAAGAGCTGTAAGCAAAATCTATTTCTTGTGCAGTCAGCAAAGTAAGGTGTCAGATTTTCTGTGTCTTCTTCCGTAGTTCTTATGGATAGAACTCTGGAGATAAGGACATCTCAAATTCTGCATGTAAGGCACGTAAGAATAATGTAAGGAAAGTGCAAAGGCACTTTTGTGTAGTTGTTTTGTCCCATTCAGGCAGTTCAGGAAAAGACAGAAGCTAAGATGAGAGTCAGACAGATTTGTTTACCTTGGTTACACTGTTTGCAACTAACAAAATTATCCGATTCATGCAGAGGGAGCTGTTCCAGTGCTCTAGAATGTGGGGTGTACGCATCACTGTGAGAGACTGAGCGCTCTGATAGGCAAGATAAAGCCTTACATGGCATTTAAATTCATTTCATTAGTAAACACAAGGTAATGCAGCCTGCAAAATGATATAAAATTTGACCTAGTCATGAGGGGGTTTTAGGATAGAGTGAAGAAAAGTGAGCTGGTGTTTTCAGTGATGGGTGGCAGGCCTTTTTTGCCCTTTGGCACTGCAGTGTGGTGAAATACGGAGAAGCATGATGTACTTTAGTTTTTCTACAGAAGCGGCAACCTTCTCCCATCTTTGCAGTCTCTAAGCGATTTGGCTGCTCTTTGGCTGAAGGAATCAGTACAAGGTGTAAAGCTTTATTCACTCTAAAGTTTTGCTTTTCTGCAGGGCAGACTAGGGCTGCAAAATCCCAGCACCGCTTTGAATCCAATGCTCTGGAGAGTAGTCCCATACTCATTTACAAATCTTCAAAAAGAGCTGGGAGTATTTCATTTATTTCTCTTAATGCCGATCAAGCATGTATCCACTTTAGCTAATTTTGAAAACTTTATTTTTATTTAAGTCTGTCTGCTTCCTCTCTGTTTACTGGTTGTGAATGAGAGTGACAGTGAATCTTCAGTTAAAGTAGCACCTTCAAGCAGATTTTTAGTAGAATTTTTCATTGCAGTGCCCTATGTGGGAACTCAGTGGGATGCATACGGATGCTGAGTCTTTAAAATCAAAATCCATTGAATTGCTTCATCAGTTATTTCTGCCAGTAGACATTGAAAACACATTTAGGTGGTTTTTCTTTAGATACAATAAATATGCATTAAACTAGTAAGCATTTTACTATTCTATAAAATTTCAACAAACCAGTGTCATATGGAATTTAGATAGACTCACTGCCAAAATATCGAACAATTCACTGACCTAAAAAAGTAAATTTCCAGTATTTTTATTGCCCATTAGCGAGAGAAGTACAGTTCATTAAACATGCAGTAGTTGTGCAGTTCTGAACATTCAAAGAGTTGTCCAGAGTAGATATTGAACAGCTTACTAGAATGTAATATTTCTCATCAAATGAATGAGGCTTCACTTTCACCTTTCAGTATAGAATTGTCCTCCACACACGGTTCCATGTAGTGCTGTGAAAGGGATCATGAAAAAAAATCAAAAGAGATTTCCTACATGCAATATACATGAGTTTTTCATAACCTCTTGCAAGAGTTTTAACTTATAAACATTTTGAAAACAACTTGTTATTTTGTTGTGCTTTGGTTTATTTTTAATAACTTCAAAATTCAGCATGGGGATAAACCACGACAATGACCACCCATCCTGTGCAGATGGTCTCCATATCATGTCTGGGGAGTGGATTAAAGGACAGAATCTTGGGGATGTTTCATGGTCTCGGTGCAGCAGGGAAGATCTGGAAAGATTTCTCAGGTATATCATTCAAGAAAAAGAATTCTTACTGTATGTCATTTAGAAATAGTTGCAATAAATATCCTGAAATAACAAGTTTTCAATATTTTTTACCACTTCAGTGGGAGATTTCTGTTTGCATAATCCATCAAAATAATTTCAATCGTCATGAACTGTATAATATTTGACAGATTGATTAAAATCTGTTTTCAGCAATTATTTGTATTTTTATATATTCATGAATTCTTACTGTATGTCATTTAGAAATAGTTGCAATAAATATCCTGAAATAACAAGTTTTCAATATTTTTTACCACTTCAGTGGGAGATTTCTGTTTGCATAATCCATCAAAATAATTTCAATCGTCATGAACTGTATAATATTTGACAGATTGATTAAAATCTGTTTTCAGCAATTATTTGTATTTTTATATATTCATGTATTAATGTATATGATTATACTTACATATTTTTATATATGTTTTTATTAATGTATATGATTATACTTACATATTTTTATATATGTTTTGTATATATGTACATATGTTTAAAATATATTAATATGCTATGTATTGAAGAATGTTGGACAGTTAATGACCTATGAACATTATGTAGATTCTCTGATCTATGTTGTGCCATTTAATATCAAACCATGCAGTATAATTACATTGTTAATTTTTTAAATAGAAATTTACTATGAGATACTTAATAGAGAAGAGTATACCTAGAAACCAAATTAAAACATTTAATTCCACTCTATATCTCTTAAATAGGATCTGTTCCCTAAAGCTCTGTTCCTGTATTAAGTTTATAAATATAACTGTTGAGAATTTACTTGCAACAGTTAAGCAGTCCTCAAAAGGTCTGCTTTATGACACTGGAATAGTTAGTATAAGTTAGATGTGTCAGTCTGACACATTTGTACTGAATCTAGATAGAAATCAAAACCATGACTTGATGCTTTAACAGGTTTAAGTATTTTCAAACATTTTTTCTTCAGTTTTTGAGAAAAAAAATTCTGGCTACCAGCTCAGAAGTGTATGTGTTTTTAAATGTGTGTATATATATAACCTGAAGTGATTAATTTGAGGTCCTGCTAGATGTGAAAACTAAGCTACACAACTGCCTATGCATTATAAATTGTCTGCTTTTTTATAATTGTTTAAACCTCTATCCAAACCTTAATCAGTTAAGTAAATTTTACACTAAAATGTTGTCCAGTGCTTTCCTGAAATTCCTATTATAGCTGGTAAATTATATTGTCTTTCTGCAAATGTGCAACATCAGAACACACCGTTAACGTATATCAAGTAAGCTGTATTAATTTATACAGAGTCATTTCTTTGGATGACAGCCCAATGCTGACTAATAAAAAAGTCTTAAGAGTCCACATTTTTCTAATGTCAAATGCATGTTTAAGTGGGCATGACAATCAGACTCTTTAAGATTGCTCAGCCTATGAATCTCTGCATATTGCCAGGTCAAAGGCCAGTAACTGTCTGCTACAGACGAATCCTCAGAGCCTCAATTCTGTGATTATTCCCTCCAAGCTCCCAGGAATGACGTACACTGCAGATGAACAGTGTCAGATTCTTTTTGGACCAACTGCTTCCTTTTGCCAAGAAATGCAGGTAAGGATGGGTATATACTTCAGAAAATACACCTACCAACTCATTTTTCTGTGAGGGAGATTTTTGTGCATATGTTTGGGAGAAAGAGAACATAGCACCTTTGAAACGAGAAGTTTACAGTTCACTTTCCGAAGTTAATACGAACATTTTCATTTTTTTATCTTGTAAGGCTTGCTTTGGATCTCCAAACATCCTGAATCATGTTGTATCATAGCGTACCACTGATATGTTCCTTGTACTTTAGAAACAGAAAATGTCATAGTGTGAAGTCACCTCGTTGCAGCGGATGGAATATTTGCAATTTATTCCACTGGGACCAGATTTCACGTGTAGGTTCCATTTCATTATGGTTTGGGTATTGAACCTCCATATCTGACCTTCAGTAGAGTATGCTGTGCCTGTGCATGCTACGAGGGAGAATAGTGGTGTTAGCTGGGCTCACTGTACTACTGAATATACCCTGCCTCCCAGCAGGTCCCCTGTGAGCCCTGGCAGAGCTGTGCAGTGCCATGGCAGTACGAGTTCCAGTACTTAAGTGAGTTTGCTGACATTGCTTCATGCCATTGCATTAAACAGTAAATGTTAATCTGTCTTGAAAAGACAGATTAACAAAATTGAAGAGGTCTTCATAATTTTGTGGCCTAATACTAGTAGACATCTGATTGAAGAAGCACTTTAAGAACAGTTTGAACTGAGAAAAATCATCCTTCTTTAATGTCAACAGGACAGGTACTGAACATGTTGGACGCCCTTCAGAAGGTAACCAAGATAAGATGGGTAGATGATACTACAAATGTATAAAGAGCATGGAGTATGGGTTGATAGAATGGGGGCTAGGGGGAACTGTGAAATAGAATTTCACAGGGTCAGAGCAGACAGGTAGCCTGGAAAGGTCAGGAGTATTTAATATGAAAGCATAATTCCTTACTCCTTTAGCTCTTCAGTTCTCTTCATCTTTTCAGCTTGGACATAGTACTCTTTCTTTAGCGAGTTTCAATGAGAGTAATCTTTATCCTAAAGATTCTCAAAGGAAACACTGCAATACATGTATGACTACCGCATGCTGAGAGTGGCATAGCTTAAAAAAAAGGAGCTGTAGGTTACTGGTTATTATTTTAACTGTCTTATTGAAAACATTTTCACTCTGAGAGTTGTAACGATTCTACAAATGTTCTTAATTATTTACAAGTGCTTTTTTCATGAATTGCAGTCTGTTTCTTGGGTTTTAGTACTTTGTTTTCAATTAAAAGATGTGATTTTAGTTTCTCATTCTCTAGAAACCTATTTTGAACAAGAAAATGGTACAGTGTTAGCCCATTATTTCTTCTAGGTCTTCTTTACAGGGTAAAAGAATTTCAAAAGTAATTGAAGAGATAGTCAAACCTGGATACTTGCTGTTGCATAATACCTTCATTTCTCTGGGCACTTCCGCACCATTAATACCCTTGTGTTTAGTTCTAATTCAGGCATTTAAATTCAGATAGCCAAGTGGTCCCATGCCTGTTGTGTTTCAGTCACAGATGCAGCGAATATTCTTCTCTCAGGGTCCTGACTCCAAGGTTTCTTTGGTTTTCATTATTATTTTAGAAATGTTAGGAAGTTAAATTCAGTTAACGCCACCCTGGTAGTGTTCAACTGTTTGCACAGAGCGTACTTAGGCTCTACGTGCTGGTACCTAATTCTCCATTTCTAATCATCTTCAATAATTTTCTCCTCTTCTGGCATTTTTTATGTAAGAGGACACATTTCAGCTAAATCACTTGTACCATCCTTCTTTTTTTTCCTCTTACTGGATCATTACTTTATATCAAAATGGTTAGTTCAGGATAATTCCTATTAAATATTAGTATTAAGATACCATTGTAACTTAAATCCAAAGACATGTGGGCTTGCTTTGAAGAAAGAACCGAGTAATGATGCAAGACAATACAAAAGGCCAGTCGTCTTTTCAACTATTCTTTTTTTCTGACAAACTGAAATTTAATTTTCAGTCGTCTCTGTAAACCAAGTCTGTTCCTTGATAACTTTATGGTCTTAACAGTAAGAAAAAGAGAACTCGATAACAGTTTCTGAGAAGAGAGGAAGGGGAAGAACCTTCTGCAGTTTCACCAAAATCCTCTGCAAAACTGGTAACCCTGAACCGGAAATCATACAAGCAAATACTGAACAACAAAATTATTGTAATGCATCTTTAAAAGCTTTGGACCTATTAGAAATTACATAAAAATGAATAAAAGACACTAAGGACAGAATTGAGAAAATCTGGTGAGGGCATTGAGGCACAAGAGAAGTTCTCCAAAGCTCGATCCACTGCCAGCCTCTGTAAAGTCACCTTGCTGGTTTTCCTCTGCGTTCTTTTGACTGGAAGCAAAATTTACACTCCTACCTTCCCCCCAACAAAAAAAATCCAAGAAATTTGATCCTTAGGCTTTAGAGTGAGTTATAGCAAGCTTAGGTATTATATTCAGATCTCCTTCTTTTAGTTCCCTGCTGTGGGTCTTAAATTTAGCTCTTCTGTTAGGGAAGTTTACAGTATCCTAGTCCAATTAAGTAAGATTTCTGTGGTGAAGAGGAAACTCAGAACAATGGATAGAGCACAGCACAAAGGATAAGAAAGCCATCCTGCTGTTACATATGTTTCTCCTATGTATGAAGAGAAAGGAAAAAAAAAAGATGTTACAATTCAAATTGGGCTAGAACCAAGCTACATAAACTTTCCAGAAATCCTTCATGAGTTCTAGTACACGGACTGTGCAACACCAACATTGTCTAACTGCAAAGTGCTGTTAGTCAGTAGTTAATTTTTTTCATCTCCTTCTGAAATAAGAGGATGTTAGATGGAAATAACAAATATGTTGAATTTAACCTACCAAATAATTGCATTTTACATATTACTAAGGTGATTCAAAGTTCACTGTGTTGATTGTGCAGATTATTGTGGCTGCCATTAGAGAAGTCAACATTTAGAAGACTTTTTAAAATTGAATACAGTATTTCATTAGTTACGGTATTAATTTATTAAAATAATTATTTTATTATACATTGGCAACCACTGACTTTCCAGAAATCCAGAAATCCAAACTACTTTCTTTTATCTCTGTATACTCTCTTCTACTCTGCCAATAACTGACAGTTTACTGTGGTTACAGTTGTTGTCCACAAGCCAGGAAATGAGAGAGGAACATACTTCTTGAAGGTTCATTTAAACTTCAGTAAATCCAACAATTTATAGCCCAGGATTTCTTGGATACATTTTATGTGCTGAACAGTTCATGCACTTCAGTGTAACTATGTAAAAGATAAATTATGAACTATGTCAGAGTCTAACATTTTTTGTGACTGGAAGATAATTTGATGACCAGACTTCCATGCAGTCTTTTACATTAAACAAGTTGTTTCATATATAACAGCTATTCAACTAAGAAAACAATTGAATAATGATGGAAAATAATTTTCTTAATGATCTAAAAATAATCTACTAATATCAGTCGTACAATTAATAATGCATTTATGCTGAGATGTAATTTTCTACAAATGTTATTACTGAGCAGCACTTTAGGATAATTTACAGTCACATTACATTGCAACCTCTGAGCAACACTGCAGATGCCAATGATTTTCTCTTGTTATCAGGAATTCCTTTTTATAATTTAATGGCTAAAGGAAAGGACTGAAGGGACCATTGAGGGCTTACTCCTATATTTTCCTAAGTGAGCCCCTCCCACTCCTCTTTCATGAATGGTGTCCAGACTTTATTTTTTCCTTTTCATCTTTATTTCAAAGACTTTTTTCTCATACCCGAAGCAAAATTTATAGAGCCTGAGAAAAGTGTGAGTGGATCTCAGAGTACAAGATTAATACCATGTCACCATGCTTATCTTGTAAGGGAGCCAAGTTTGCTTTTATGCCCATGATGTCTCACACAAGAATCAATTAGACCCTAACATTGTTTCACATAACAGATAGTGAGATCATGGCCCAGAAGTACTTCTTGATGATTAAATGTGATTGTAGAACTCGACAATTTAATATAATTGTTGAACTATTAAATGTTGGCTTTTAAGATGAAAGTCCAGGATGCGAATGCTATCTAGTCAGTTCCACTAAAACAATTCTTGTCATAACACAGCTGTGATCTTTGCAAAGAAGTAGGAGACTGGTTATATTTCTTGGTGATTTTAAAGGCATTTCAGGGAAAGATCACAATGAAAAGAAAGGAAGTCATGGAAATATTATAGCCCTGGTGAAATATCTGTCCTCACCTCCACCACCACAGTTTAAACAACCTTGACTTTGCACAAATACAGTTCTGAAATGCTCTTTTTGTCTCTGTTCTTTCCTCGCAACTGGACCTTCTTTCCAGATGCTTATATGATTGGAAAAGCATCCCTCTGATGCACACAGACCTGCTTCACTCTTTTCATTGAAAAACAACCCCCCAAAAGCTGGAATTACCTCTGTTATTTCTATAGTACCTTGTGACTTTTATGTTATATTTTACAAGTTTTGCTGTTAAAAACTCACGATTAACACATTATTTCAGAAAAAAATCCTTTGTGTACGCTTGGCAATATTTTGTTTCACAGTGTATCCTCAACGAAATCTTTTACAGATTGTGAATAGCCTAGTATCACAAGTATAAGTTTATAATCTCCAATAACTCTTACTTCCCTTGGCTAGTCTAAAAATCTGTAATGGCTGTTGAACTGTGTTTATGATAGATAATAGTAAACTTTTTCCTCGCAACTGGACCTTCTTTCCAGATGCTTATATGATTGGAAAAGCATCCCTCTGATGCACACAGACCTGCTTCACTCTTTTCATTGAAAAACAACCCCCCAAAAGCTGGAATTACCTCTGTTATTTCTATAGTACCTTGTGACTTTTATGTTATATTTTACAAGTTTTGCTGTTAAAAACTCACGATTAACACATTATTTCAGAAAAAAATCCTTTGTGTACGCTTGGCAATATTTTGTTTCACAGTGTATCCTCAACGAAATCTTTTACAGATTGTGAATAGCCTAGTATCACAAGTATAAGTTTATAATCTCCAATAACTCTTACTTCCCTTGGCTAGTCTAAAAATCTGTAATGGCTGTTGAACTGTGTTTATGATAGATAATTAGTAAACTTCTGTGAATGTTAACTTAGCTATCCTGATATTGACTGAATGAAACGTTCTCCCCAGAGGAATAAATTTGTGGTTTAGAAGTTTGTGCTTTTATTTTGGAATGACTGTAATATTGACACTGGCCTCCAGATTTCTGTTAGTTTTCAATCAGTCCTGATCTGCAGCATTGCAGGTTGCTAATGAAAAAAACAAGTTGTGCATCATGTTTTTTCCCCAGCCACAGGCAGGGGAATCACCAAATGTCAAAAGTTAAATTGTAACACTAATCTCCATTTCTCTTACTTCTGCAGCAGAAGTGCAATCTGAAGTGTAACTAAAGAGTCTATTTGTGATTTGACTGAAATGGAAAGCCCAGAAAAAAACTTACAAGTGATCCTCCAATTTTAGTAATTTCATATCTCCATTTTCTTGTGTTTGGGGAATCTCAAAGTCTAGGATGAAACATTATAGTAATATTGAATGCTTATTTTAAAAATTGGTCAAGAGAAGTGAGTGTTTTTAGAATACAGTTCACTTAAGGCTCAAAGATGTTTCTACCTGGGGAAGTTAGGTTCATGGTTCATAAGGAGGTGGTATACAAGTATTTACAGAAACATGCAGATGTATACAAAGCACATTAGCAAGTCAAGCCTCTTGATTTGATTTACTTGATTTACTTTACACAGCTCAAGTGCATCAATACCCAAATCCTTGTAAATCTGACTTCATGTCTTCCTAAGTTTAGAAGAATTGTTTCCGGTTTGGAAAGGAACTATAGGTTTGTTGTCAGCCATTCCGCAGTCATATGCAATTGAAATTGAGCACAAGATAAAAGCGTTTAGGAAAAAAAAAGGATAACATACTTTAAAATGTGGTGAAAGGAAAAGTTGACTTTATTTTTTGAAAACCTGGATGGCTTTTCCTCAAATGTAGTCATTGACAAATGAAGATTTAGGGATATGAAAAAAATTATTTGAATTAGGAACATTAAATTAGCATATATTTTTGTGGAGTTGTTCCAACGGTATAGTCTGTCATTTCATAGTTGGTATGGAAGCACTTTGTCAGGAACACCTGATACTCTGTGTCATCTACATTGTCTTCCAAAACTGGCCCGAAAGTTTTCTTGTGAAGTTTAGTTCTCGGCTCTGAAGTTAAATCTTAAAGTGCGTGTTTAAAAAAAAATTAAAAGAATAAATTCTCTTTCTCCCTTGAACGAGAACAGAAATTACAGTTTGATATTTGAAAAATGCTTGCTAAAATTATCCAGGAACAGGATAGGACTTCTGTAGCTATATTTTAGGATATGCATGGGCTAACTGTTGTCTTGTTAGTTCAGCTTCAGCACAAAACTGTTACAGGATGAATCAGGAGTGAGTCTGACTGCTGCCATCTTGTCTCTTGTTTCTGTGTAATGCTTCAGACCTCTACAATCTTTGACTTTTTTTGAAAGCTGATGTCACAGACATTTTTACATGCAAGACTGGAACTGTCCTCTTCCTTGGTTCAGACACAATCTTTTGTTGAATTATGTTTCCTGTGCCATAAGACTTTCTTCAAAGTAGCATAAGATTTATCACACGTTTTTCATGCATAGTGTACTGGGTTTACCAATGTAACGAATCATTTCAGTCAGAAAAAGTACATCTTCTGGCAGCCCTGGTTTAAAAAAAACAGCTGATCTTTATCTTTTATCCTCCTGCAACCTTTCTCCCTCTCCTGATCCTTCTTGCCCCTCTTTGGGAGTACTATACATATTTGGGGGCAATCAGTCTGCACATGCAATAATATTCAGGCCACAGCTGAGCCCCATGTGCCCTCTGTTCACTTCCACCCAGCTTACCAGCAAGGGGGGAACACAACAGCAAGGAGAATGAAGTACTGACTGAAAACCATGGGAGAAGGAGGACTTTTTAGAGGAAAATAGGGAAAGCTGCCAAGGAAATTTGGGGAAACGTAAGCCAGCGTACTTCAAGGCTGTACTTTCTTTTGAAGAAAGTAAAACTGTCTTGTTCTGATGCTCAAGAGGGACAGAATAAGCAGCTTTTCTTTCCATCTCTAAAATTCACTACTGACTAGTACCCCTCTCATCTCCCTTTTCTTCTTCCCAGCAAAAATATTTCATCCTGATTTGTCAGTTTACTTTGTGTCTTCTTTGTGGATATCAGGTTTGATTGCTTTTTTGAGATATTTCTAGAGGAATGAATGAATTCTAGAGGAATTATGAATCATTGGAAGAGCATAAGATAGCAGCAATCATTGGGATGGTATGAACAAGGGGGATTTGGAAGTCCTAGAGAAGCCTGAAAGTTTCTTACAAACACATTTTTGCGAAACTCCCATGAACATAGTTCTATGTAGCTGCACAAAGACTCATTAGTCCCTGTATATAGAAATTGACTTATTTTAAAACCTTGGTTTTTGTTGCTAGTGACAGTGCTATTTTTCTCCCTTTCACATAAAATGAATAAGCACTAAATAAAAGGAGTAAAAATATCAATTAATTTTAAAAATAATTCCCAGAAACCTCTTCCAGTCTCTGGGGGACTACATCTGCGCAGTAGCCACTTCACATCATGGGCGAAGTCGCTCCTATGTGTTTTGTCAGATCTGCTGTATGCAAAGACCGTGACCCCTAGGGTTAGACTTAGAGGGTTCTTCCCCCTCTCTGTCAACACACCAGCTTGACTTGTTCCATGTGTTCGCGATTAGTAAAAGTCTAAGCAGAGTCTGCTCACCTAGGGTTTTGTGCATGTTTAACCTGTCTTTAAACATACTCCAGTACCATCGAACTGGTAACTTTATGACAACATTAGTGGATTGTATGCAGAAAGTAATTTTGCATAAGATAGATTTTGTGCTTACCTGTGTGTTTGGTTTTCAGCATGTCATTTGCACCGGGTTGTGGTGTAAGGTGGAAAGTGAGAAGGAATGCAAAACTAAACTGGATCCGCCAATGGATGGAACAGACTGTGACATTGGAAAGGTACGCTTCTGGTTGAAAAGCAATATAAATTATATTGAACACCTAACAGCTGAATAGGTCTTTGCACTTGTTTAAGTTCCTGCTTACCTCAATTATCATAAAAATCATACATATATAGTCGAATGTATTGTATTTTATATGTTATATAATATAGATATGATAAAAAATTACATTTTCCTAAAAACACTGAGTTTTAAAAAAAGTTAGCCAAAGCCACAGGTGTTTAAATGCTTACACTGTTTTATTTCAAATTTGTTCTGGTTTTGTGTCCTATTTGTGAATGGAATGCCATTGTTGCACTGCTTACTGTAAACCGAAACATAAGCTTTCACAGACACAAAGTTCTCAGCTATGATTTAAGATTTAGAAGTAGTCTCATCGAAGGAATTGATACAGATTTGTGATAAAACTTTTCAGGATAAGCTTTGTAAAGAAATATTTATAGTGTCAGTGCATCTAAGAGAGTGATAAATGTCATTAAAAGTATGCCATCAAAGACAAAGTAAATGGTCACCTGGAGTCAGACTTACATTAAATGTCCTTCAAGAGCTTTTCTCCTTGAATAATCTCTGTCATCTCCATACATAACTGTAAATGAAGATAAGTAACCTCAAACAGATAACACAGCAGGAGCATGCGTATATGTTGGGATTTATTGTGCTGACAGCAGTCCCCCACAGGAGTGATTTGCTCTTTGAATCATATTACATTCACCAGGACTGTCATCATGCCCCTAAAAAAGTAAACAAATCGATCAACTGAGTAAGATGAAATGTTCAGATAATATCATTTTACATGCTAAAGGAAAAACAAGATTTATTCATTTTTGTGTCTCTAAAATAATGACATTTACTGCAATCTTTTGATTCTGATAAATGTGTGTAGTTGATATTCTGTCTTAAGTCAATACCTGGAAAGTCAGGTATTTGCCTTTTGTTCAATGTCGCATTCTTTACGTTGAGACTGGCATATGGAATAAGAAAGCAGCACCTCTTATTAAGACTACCTAGAATTTTTCATTGTGAAACCACTGCCATGATGAACTGGGCACCCGCAATTAGTATGCGTTTTGCATATTAATGTCTGACTTGCAAAAGGCAATAATAGCAACTCATTTTAGAGGACTCATTCTAACTTTATACTTGTGGGTGCATTATGATATGGTAGTGACATGGGTCCTGGGAAAGTCCAATGAGGAAGGTAACACTGTTCTCTTTATTGTGGAGCTTAGCTAGTAAGGAGTAAATAACTAGTAAGGGTAAGACAAAGTATTGATTCTAATTAGAACGGCTCATTAAGCCTTGTGCCAGGCTACAGAGATACCTTATTTATGTCTAGCAGTAAAAACTAAGCAGACATCACTGAAACGTCTCAGAGGATTAGAAGGGATTATTCTTCTTGTTTACTTTATTATCTGTCCAAGTTGAGCTTCAGATTACACAAATCACTGGCTTTGTTGTTGTCTTGTGCTCCTCTTAGGATCTTAGGAAGTGATGGAAATGTTGTTTGCTTAGCTAGTCCAACTTGGGGTTTTTTTAAGTCAAGGATTTATAAGCATCCCTCAGACTCTACATAAGGCAGATGCTCTCTCTAGAGAAAAATCCATTTTGCCTATTAAATCTGAAGGAGTGTCTTTAAATAAATATGAGCAATTTTGGTCTGAAACGTCCAAGAGCATTACAAAATTTGTAGTCTCTGATTGCAAATCCAATATAATGATGGAGCCATCCTATGTGAAGACTTTTCAAAGGTGGTATAATTATGCCATCATTGTAATGCCATGATTTAAGAGAGAAAATTAAGATCAGTTGATCAGTGAAGACCAGTTTGAAACTGCAGGTGAAGTTTAAGATCACCAGACAAGGATTTAGCAGCCATTGCAAGTGATGGAAGTGTATTCTAAAAGTGGCAAAGGCCTTTATTGACTGCATTAGTGACATGCTTTGTTTTGCTCAAAATATGACACTTCTCCATGAACGTTATCCGTTGATAACAGTAATTCACCAATAATTCAGAGAGCAAAGAGAAATGGGTTAAATTACTGATGTTAAAGACATTAAGTGTTTGTTGTCTACTTGTAGCCTTATTGCTTTGCAATTGCTGAAATTTCATAATACATGGGACAGATATTCAGCTGGTATAAGTTGATAAAGTACTAGTTTCTGCAGAGTTATGATGATTTATACCAGATATGGACATCGATTACAGAGTATAACAATAGTGATTGGATAGTTTTTGAGTGAGAAACTGCAGTTGTCCTGGGGAACGATATATGCATACAAGATTATTGAGGTGATTATTATTATTTAAATAAATGCCAGAAATTCTCTTTACTTTCTCAACACTAGCTGACTGAGGCTTCCATTCTGTCTTTGAATACAAGTTGTGAATAAAATCTCATTTTCTCTATTACTTGTAATATATCGTTCTATTGAAATTGTCACTGGATAATCAGTGACAATGCAGTTCCTGCTAGTTATGTGGGAACTGTAATAGTGAACCAAACAAATCCTGAGGACAGCCCTGAACACCGTGCTGTGATCATACGTACAGTTCAGCTGGAGGATGATCCCTGCAGTGGGTTTGGGCTGGACCCAAAAGCACTTTCGTAGGCAGTGCCCAGGCTCAAATGAAGGGGACAGCATGGTCTGGGGACCATTTCCAGCAGGCTATTCCAGGAGGCATTCTTTATTCGGAATGAACTTGTACTTGAGCTTGTGGACAAGAGTTGCACCTGCTCTTTGGCCACTGAGCCAGAGAAAGGTCTCTGGCTGTTGTATTTACTAGGATAGAAAAAAAAGCTATGGGGAACAACAGGAAAAAATATATCTGACTCATATGAAAACTATGCATTGAACAAAATGTTTATGTTGTGCTTCCCATGTGCTTGTGGAGCAGTGAATTGTTTTGCATATGCCTTGATTTATTTAACAAGAGATGAATTTTCACCTAGTGGTGTAAGGCTGGAGAGTGTATCAATCGGACCTCTTTTGCGGAGCATATGGAGGGGGAGTGGAGCGCATGGAGCACTTGTAGCCGTACTTGCAACACTGGAATCAGCAGTCGACAACGCAAATGCCCTGGGTAAAATCAAGTTCAGGTTTCCATTGCTGTTCATCAGAATTTCCGAACAGAATTTAAATCTTATGAGTACAGAAACCTATTAAGATAAATAGTTGTCCTATATGTAAGCAATTCATTTTTTATGAATACTGAAAAACACTTAGGAGAATAGGTATTTCAAGGTTTTTTATTGCACAGTAACACTATTTTTCCTCTTTTCTGCTTCTGTCAAAAGCTTAGATATTATTAGTGGGAGAATACAACTTTCTTTTTAAGCTTCACCAGAAGAAGCAACAGAAAATTAAATTCATAATTTTTGACTTGCAGAGCGTCAGTGTTTAATTCTAGTCTTTCACATTTTTGCTGGAGAAAATTGACTTCTGTCTCATTTGGAGAGCCAAGGAATTGCAACTTTTACAAAGAGATCTTTCTACCAGTTTCACAGACATTTAGATAGAATATCTGGAAACAACATTTAGATTCCGTGTCTTGTGAAAATGAAAACCCTGTGCCATTTGGGATAAAGCGATTTTACCATTGACTCGAATGGAGTCTGTTTCACCATATCTCAGTGGTCAGCTAAAAGATGCTTTCCTTTTAATTACTCAGTACTATATCTCACTTTCGTGGGTCATTTATACACCAAGAGAAAAAGAATAAACAGGCAGAGAAGTGGGAACAGAGTAGAGCTAAGTAATGAAGACAAGTGTAGTGAAGACTAGACTAGACTAGACTAGACTAGGGTAGGATAGGGTAGGGTAGGATAGGGCAGGGCAGAGCAGGGCAGGACAGGGCCTGAGATATTATTAGTGGGAGAATACAACTTTCTTTTTAAGCTTCACCAGAAGAAGCAACAGAAAATTAAATTCATTTGACTTGACTTGCAGAGCGTCAGTGTTTAATTCTAGTCTTTCACATTTTTGCTGGAGAAAATTGTGTCTCATTTGACCTCTTTTGCGGAGCATATGGAGGGGGAGTGGAGCGCATGGAGCACTTGTAGCCGTACTTGCAACACTGGAATCAGCAGTCGACAACGCAAATGCCCTGGGTAAAATCAAGTTCAGGTTTCCATTGCTGTTCATCAGAATTTCCGAACAGAATTTAAATCTTATGAGTACAGAAACCTATTAAGATAAATAGTTGTCCTATATGTAAGCAATTCATTTTTTATGAATACTGAAAAACACTTAGGAGAATAGGTATTTCAAGGTTTTTTATTGCACAGTAACACTATTTTTCCTCTTTTCTGCTTCTGTCAAAAGCTTAGATATTATTAGTGGGAGAATACAACTTTCTTTTTAAGCTTCACCAGAAGAAGCAACAGAAAATTAAATTCATAATTTTTGACTTGCAGAGCGTCAGTGTTTAATTCTAGTCTTTCACATTTTTGCTGGAGAAAATTGACTTCTGTCTCATTTGGAGAGCCAAGGAATTGCAACTTTTACAAAGAGATCTTTCTACCAGTTTCACAGACATTTAGATAGAATATCTGGAAACAACATTTAGATTCCGTGTCTTGTGAAAATGAAAACCCTGTGCCATTTGGGATAAAGCGATTTTACCATTGACTCGAATGGAGTCTGTTTCACCATATCTCAGTGGTCAGCTAAAAGATGCTTTCCTTTTAATTACTCAGTACTATATCTCACTTTCGTGGGTCATTTATACACCAAGAGAAAAAGAATAAACAGGCAGAGAAGTGGGAACAGAGTAGAGCTAAGTAATGAAGACAAGTGTAGTGAAGACTAGACTAGACTAGACTAGACTAGGGTAGGATAGGGTAGGGTAGGATAGGGCAGGGCAGAGCAGGGCAGGACAGGGCAGGGCAGGACAGGGCAGAGTAGAGTAGGTGATTTAGGAAAATGATAGAACGAAAGGGGGAAATGAAGAAAGATGAAAGACAATGTAACAGATTTGGGGCAAAAAATGATAACAGGAAAGACAGAGGGAATAAAAAAGGGAAGAGTGCATAAAGAAATGTGAGGAAAACTTGGATATGGCTATACAAAAGCATGGTAGTTTAACAGAAGCCTTAGATATGCAGAATGCTTTCATATTTCCTGCCATCTAAACGCCACTTTCAGCTGTATGCCTAAAAGCTATTTCTGGAATTTAGGAGTGTCTTAATTTCGCTTTCATTCATTCATTTTTCCAGGCAAGGTTCCAAATAATTAGCTCCAGTTTCTGCAGTTCACTGTTCTTTTGCATTTGTTCATTAGGGCCTGCAAGCACAACTGGAGCGACCAAAAAGAAACAAAGCATATTGTCTGAAGTTCGCAACACCACACTTGTGAAAAAGGAGAGGTAGCAAATCTGCAGGTGTTACTTCCTTTCAGTGGCACCTTTGGCTCAGTCCAGCTAGAGAAAAATCACCTGAACTATATAAAAAATGCAGTTGAGGTTCTCCTTACTGAACGCTCATACTAGTCCTAGTGCTCCTTTGGGGCCAAGTGTAAATTATGGTTTAGCACCTATGACCTTTATATGTAATGTAACCAGTACAAACAGGAGGCAAACATGTTTTGTTCTGTGGCTTTGATTTTTTGTGGGTGATTTCTTAATGTTATATGTCAACAAAAAATCTATTTAAACTGAATTTGTGTATAGCATAAATAAACTGTGCTGTAAGTTTAACAAAACATTATCAACAATAAAGCATGATATTTATGCCATCTTTTCTAGTTCAGGCCTTGAAGGAGAGTGTCATGGTCCCACGATGCAGTATAGAATATGTGAAAATCCTTCTTGTCCTGCTGGCGTGCCTGCCTTCAGGGACTGGCAGTGCCAGGCTTTCAGTGTCAGATCTTCATATCAGAAGCACGTGCACCAGTGGCAGGCTGTCATCGATGACGGTAAGTATAAACCATCATCTCCCATGTTCTTACCATCTGCTCATATGGCTTATAGCTTGTTGGTATTGTTATTGATTAAGAAAGATATGGTAAAAACTAAAGCAAACAACCAAACAAACCCCAAGCCCAAGATTTTTGGTAAGTCATTTTTATTTCATAGACAAGATCCGGTGGTATTTTCACACGCTCTGGAATCTTTTGTCTTATATTCCTATTGAATTTGTCCTTCTTGATATGCAGTGACTACATTTGAACTGAAATTCAATATCAGTTTGGTCCTATTTAATCAGAAATGTAGTATGAAGTGACTCAGAAATACGGTTTGTAGAGAAATGCTACACATTAAGCATGCGTTTATCAGTTATACTTCTACCTACAAAGCCAAAAAGAAAATACAGATATTGTGAGCTTCTATTTTTGAGGAAGGAGAGAACACTTGTAGCTTAACACTTGAGTATTTCACATACCAGTGTTTGATTTTGGCATATATCCATATGTAATGCGTAATGTAAACATCTAAGATTTCTATAAATCCTAACAGCTACTGCATGCAAAGTCCTGGCATACTGCATGCGTGCTTCAGTGTAACAAACTTGCTTAGATACCATATCATTAGGAGCATGCTCAAGTAGGAGTATAGTAATGTTGAATTTACAGTATCTGCAAAGATAATGTTGGTGTAAAATATGAGCAACTAGAAAACAAAACAGTCTACCCAAATTCTTGCTATGAATGTCAACAATAGCTGCCATTCTACTGAATTTTCTCTAAATTGTTATGATGTAATTTATTTAATAAAAAAAAAGCAAGAAAACAACAGAAAGACTTCAGCTGTGAAAACAGTTAATTTGAGAAATTAACAAAATCATAGCAACTGGTGATAAAGAAGAATCTGGAATGACACAGGAGTACTGTAAGTATGTGTTACCACATTTTAAGTAGTTCATTATTGCCCTCTAACTCTTGAAACAAATTATCAGAAACTATTAGAAAGCATGAATTTTAAAAGGAATATTTTGCTGAATCCTGAAAAATGTGAATTTATCATCAAATAACTTATTTTAATATATGCCTAGCTAAACAAGGGTTGTTTTTTTCTTCTAAGCCTTTTCTCAAGGTGCCAGAGTGAAAACTTGTGAGACTATTTTCATTAGGCTTGTATATTATCTCATTTCATAGTAAAGAGAACTCTCTCTAGCTATTTTATAGGTCCTTATCTAGTGAATTAGTTTTGGTTTGTTTTACTACATTTCATTTTAGCACAGGAACACGATTTATATCCTAAGGGATCAAAAGGTTTCAGCCTGACTTTGAATAATTCAGTCATCTGATGAAAAATCTTGACACTCTCCTGTCCCATATTAAGGAGTATGGATGGTTGCTTTCATCTGACTTTGTTCTGAGGTATCCTGTTGTCTTGAGGTGTCCCTCAGGAGACACAGAAGTGGACACCAGCTAAAGAGTTCTAGTATTACAGAAATACATTGTTCCCAAATCCTTGATTATTTGCACTCTTAGCCTTTTGTAGACACTAATTGTGCACCATGTCCAAAATAGTTGCTGTATTTGAATGAGGTCTCCGATAGCCTGTTGAACTTGTCCGGTGTTGTTGAGTTACTGTCTCTTTGAGTTCAGTGACCTTAAAATAATGTTCAGGTTGTTAATCTTGTATTCCTTTAAAAAATGCTGATACATGGTTAAAGCTCCCAGGGAACTTTGGGATTACTATTTAAGGAGTATAACAGGAATGCAGAGGGCACAAACTCAGGCAGAGACTCAGGCTTCTCAGCTGGAGATGACTTGAGTCTGGCTGGCTTCACCTGTTGGCAAAAGAGATCACATCTGTTTGCACCAGTCCCCTAGTGTGTCAATTTTAGTAAATTAAATGTGCCCATACCATTCTCTGATGTGTAAGTCAGCTGGCACAGAAGTCCTGTGTCCATACTTTTCAACTCTTTTGCACTCTAAAAAGGATAGTGACATCCAAACTGCTTTTTGGAAATGGTCCTTTACAGGTGGCAATTTCCAGTCTAGACCGAGCTAGTACTAGTTAGCACAGGCTAAAAAATGTGGCATAGACTGTTTTACAGTTCAGCTGTATTGACAGTAGAGTTCCAGTGCCCATGAACGTTTCCTGGAACTGTTTAATTTACTAATAAAAACGCACTCCAGGAATCTAGAAGTCAGTATGAAGTCAGAGTGGTGTAGATTATGTCCAAGTGAAATCAGTTTCAAGTTCAGGATTGACTTTATCCTTTCAAAAATCTGCAACAGATTTAGGAAGAAGGTCTGAGTCAGTACACTTGCGAATAAAGATATAAAAAATCATGTCATTTTGTACTCAGCGGACCACTGAGAGGAGACTTAGTTTATTTTATTTGGTATTACTTTGGCAGTGGTGAAGCAAACTTCATTATTTATAAATGATGACTATTAGGAATACATGGATGCATAGGATATTATTACTTTTTTATTCTCTTTCAATATTAGAAATGATTTGCAGAATGTTTTAGATATGTAGTAGAAAATTGCCTGTCCTTGGTAAAGATGTTAGAAAGAATGTATTCAATTTTTTGTCTTTAGATGTTAGAAAAAATGTATTCAATTTTTTTTCTTTTTTTTTTTTTTTTTTCTGTGGACTTTGTAAATCCATATATTTTTCTTCCCAGGGTGTTTCAGTTACTTAATTTTTTTCTCTTTGACCTGCATAGTTAGAAAATCTGGAAAGTGTTAAGTTTCTTTTTTAACCAATATTTATGATCTGCCAAAAATATAGTAGAATGAAAGTATAGATTACAACCAAAATATTCCAACAGCTGTAATGTGCATATTCTTAATTGCAACAATGAACATGACATGAGTACTATGTAGGCCAAGTTTATAGCACTAGTATGCTCTAGCAGGAAAAAGAATTTGAGTTTTTCAAACAACCGAGAAAAGGATCAAAATCTTTTTGTTTTCACTGTATCTAAGATAACTTGTTATGATACTGTAGATTCATGCCACACAGATAAGCAAACACCAGTTTTAAAAATAATGTTGATAATAATCCTGTATTTGTTAAGTGACCTTTTACCAATTTGGTGTTTTTTTCCATCAATTGCTACTACAGAAAAGCCATGTGCCTTATTCTGTTCACCGGCTGGAAAGGATCAACCTGTTCTTCTAACAGAAAGGGTGATGGATGGGACTTCTTGTGGCCAGCATGGGTTAGATGTCTGTGCAGATGGTAGATGCCAGGTATGAATTACTTGTTTCGAACCTGGATACACAGGCACACGTATGCAAGCGCATACATTTGTTACGCATATGTGTTATTTCTCTGATAGCATGCTGCAATATGCGTGACCAAGACTGAATGGCTTTTTTTGTATCATATTAAAATATTTTAAGCTAATTTCACTCAGTGCAACACAGTATGTGAAGCAGCTGAAGGGTTAGGTTGGGGTATGTGTATCTATGATGATAAGGATGCTTATAACAAACTGCTGCATAGTGGAAAATGAGTATAACTGATTTCATCTTCTAAGGGAAGCCTCAGCTTTCAACAGGTTGGGAAATTTTGCCATGAGGTGTACGTATGTATGTCTAATTCTGCCTTTTTCAACAGTACAAAATTTTAGATCTAAATAAACCAAGACGAAAGAGCAGAATAACATAATTAAAGCTGAGTGCTTATGCTATTCCTGATCCTCAGAATTCATTTGGTTCATAGAAGTTCTTTTGTCGCTTTTGTAGTGCCTCATATGGAAACTCTTCTATATAAAAATCCCACAGGGATGGTTTTTTTCTTTGTCTGCTTCCCATTGCACACATTGAATTCAGTAGAAAAAACAACCTTTAACACAGAAACAGCATTACTAGATACTGTAATAACTTCAACAAATTAACTTATAGATGCATGTATGCATGTTTATATGCATAAAAATACATACATGTACATATAGTTCTCCTTTCTCGGGTGACTGAGTGCGGGCAACAAGAATACTCTTAAATACTTTGCTGAATCAGGGCTTTAGTTCACCATGTAACAATTACAGGTTTAATCACAAAGATGATATATAGCCCGTTTTTCCTAAAAAAAAGTCATTTGTTTTATCATTCAGTTTTCACAACTGACTAATAAAGACAAAAAAAAAGCCTGAAATCTAACCCACCTGACTAAGACTGAGTTGGCTTCTTGGCATATCAAGGGTCAGAGAGATAGGTGCTAATGAGATTTGAAAATCTAATTTGTAAGGTCTTCCACATTTTACCCTGTCTTCTTAGACAACCCATTAGGAAGAACTTTGGGGACTACAGCTGTAGAGTTAGGTATTTATATCTTGTAGATGTGCCATTTTGGATACACAGCTCTTTGAATGCTTATGCTGTAATCAGTATTTTGAAATCTGTATTGCTTTTTTAGGTAAAAGAACTCTAATAAAAATTCTCTGCATAAAGTGAAGTAATGATCTTAATGTGCTTGGAAATGAGTGGCTCCTTGATAGACTGTGGTTACTGTTCTTAAAGAAATCCTTTATTTTCTCTTTAACGTAGCTTTTATCTTCATTATTTATCAAACTGTCTTGAAGTTTAATTGGTTTTATCAGATGCATTTTTACAGTGCACAAGATTACCCTATGATGACTTCTCTGGACTTTAAAAGGCTTTTATTTCATATCAGGCCAGCATATGATATTAACTGTATTCCTATTGTCAAGCTACCACTGATATTTATTGATAGAAATGTGTCTAACATAGTGATGTGGAGATGCTTGAGTAAACTTAATTTGTTTTAAACTGAATGCTTTTCAGCAAAACACAAATACAATTTATATTTACTTATTCCAGACGTGTTCTTCAGAATAAGACATTAGGTTGACATTAGACAGCACTTTACCATTGGCAAAGAACCTCCCATATTTTGAGTAGAAGGCAGTAGAGTTGCACACATTGCAGTCGCTGAGCCGGAGGGCCTGTGGGCTGTGTGTTGCACAGTGGCTCAAAAGTGCCAGAGGTCCTGGGGGGAGAGGGGAACACGGTTGTGTTCTTCTTGCAGAGCAGCTGGTAGCATTAGCCAACCATATAGGAAGAATGAATGCAACAATCTACATAAAATCATAGAAAAATTACTATGGAAGGGGTCTCTGCACATGAACTAGTGCAACCCTCATTCTGAGCAGGGCTAGATCATGTTGGTTAGGGCATCTTGCAAAAGGGTGAGATGCCCACTACTAAAGGCAGCTTTATGAAAAACATGGCCTGTGTCTCAATAGCTTTATTTTCTTCTCCCACAGAAATTTGGCTGTGATGGCATATTAGGATCTCTGGCTCGTGAAGATCATTGTGGTGTATGCAATGGTAATGGAAAGTCATGCAAAGTTATTAAAGGTGATTTTAACCATACCAGAGGAGCAGGTAAGTCTGTTTATTTCAAATACTCAGGAAACCAGTAGCTGTTTGATTACTTTGAGCATTGGGAAATTTAAAAAGCTATACTTCTTAAATCTATGCAGTTCCTCACAAGAACTTCAGATCTACTTTCTTAAAGATAATGACATTTAAGATAAGAATGCATTAGTATTTTTAAATTTAATTGTTGCAAAATTATTGCAAATTGTTTCAATTATAAAACTAAGGAATTATCTAATTTATCGTTCATTAAGACACACATTATTTCATAGAAGAGCCTGATTTTTAAAAAATCTGTGAAATAAAATTTATATTTTTAGTAAATAAATGAAATATAAATTCTTATAGTGTTTAGATTCATTTAGTGTTCTTCAAAATAAATATACAAATTATGGTCTGTTACCTAGAGTAACGTCATTAAACCAAGCCAGGCAGTGAGAGAACATAAAGCCAAATGTGTGAAGAAGTCTTATATCTTTTCATTATTCATTGTTTTATACTAGTAATAACATATCATAAAAAGCAAATAGATTTTCTGATGCAGAATGAACATGAGATTTTCCAACACTGCTAGGATCTGTTCTTTGAATGAGAATAATTGCCTGGCTCCAGCACAATAGGGTTGACAGAGTAGAGGATTGAAATCCTAATAATGTGTGCCATTCACCATGTATACCTTCTCCACAAGAAAAGTCTTTTCTTTGAAACAGCATTTGGCCAACTGTTTTCAGCATTTGTTTGCCATTACACTTTCAGTTTCTTGAGTAGAAAATGTGCAGAATTTCAAGACAGTAAGTAAATCACATCAAAAAATACTGTAATTAGAAGCAGACAGTATATCTTTGAAAAATCAAGGACTTCAATGCATTAGAGACTCAAGTATAGTGCTTTTAAAAAAAAAAAAATAGTTAGGCATAGTCTTCAGATGTTTATGTCTGGCCCTCTCTTAAGCTGAAGGTAATGCAGAGCAGGGATCCCAAACCACAGATGAGTCTGGAGGACGACAAGATCAAAAACTACTAAGAAGGTGGCTGCTAATACAAATTACAATGTGTCAGCTGTCTTTTATAGCTAATGTGAATATCCACACACTTTCAAGTTTATTCAGGGTTCTGTGTCAATCCACAATATTGTGGTATTGCCCTCTAAACAACTGTGTCAGTTACTTTCTAAGTATTGCTGACAGTACAGCCTCTTGAGAAGGAAAATGTTATTAACTCTTAAGGAAATTAAAGATAAATAATGCTGCTTTGCAGCAATTTAATTTTCATGTTTCAGGATTATTGAAAAGGTATTGTAAATGCTCAGTGTTTTGTTGTAGAACATTACATATCTACACAGAATAAAAACTTGGTTTACTGTCCACTTTTTGTAGTTCACACAGATAATCTAAAATTTGTTTTTATTTATTTATAACATTCCTGCTTGCACAGTGTTTTTCACCTGCATTGCCTTTTTACCCCTTTTTACTTAAAGCAAATTGCTCAACAGCATGTCTTAGTCCCATAATCTAAGGAAGCAATCGTAACGTAAAGCAAGTAACTAACAAGTACGGTTCAAAACTAAAGCCATTCATAACAGGGTTTGAATGTGTTAAAGCAAGAAGAGGGAGATGGAGCACAAAATACTAAAAAAAGAACAAAACCAAAAACCAAACAGTGGGAGGATGTTTGGTTTTTAGTGCCATATCATTTTGTCTCTACATGCTGAGTGAAGTTGGAATTCTTTTAAGGTCATCTGGTGGTGATGATGACCCTAAACTACTTGGCCAGACACAACTTCATCTGCTCCAGCCCCAATCTGCCCAGCCTCACTAATTCTTGTTATGTTTTACTGTGCTATACTCTTTTAATTGTATGTCATGGTAGATACATTACACATAATGCACAGTTTCATAGCTTGTTTCAAAATTTTGCAAGAACCCTCAAACTGTCACTATATAAATTATAACTTGTTACATTTAGAAAGCAAAATAGGGGAGAAGAAATTAAAAAACATACAAGATGTACTTGTCTACACTTTTGTATTTAACTCAGGACATCTGCTCTCATGTCTAGGTTATGTGGAAGCTTTGGTGATACCTGCAGGAGCAAGGAGAATCAAAGTTGTGGAAGAAAAACCAGCTCACAGTTATTTAGGTAAATGTCATATGTTTTAATGTTCATGTCCTGTTTTGGTCAGCACTGAAGAGTGCTAGCTAAACATGCTTTTGTGATTAAACAAAACTCTGAGTGGAAAAAAAAAATCTGTGAAAAATACTTCTAAAGAAATTTTGTAGAAATAACAGAAGAATGCTTATAGCACTATTCTTCATATAGGTTTTATTTTGAACTTTTGTCTCATCTCATTTTGTTTAGAGAATGTTCAAAGAATGTATTTAGATGATTTAAGAAAAAATCTATGTACTTTATCTTCAGCATTTTCAATTTTTCATATGGAAAGTGCTAAAGAAAATACTTCACATTAAAACTAGAGAAAAAAGTTTTATGCTGAAACATGGAATAAATTGTCCTCAGACAACAAAAAAACCACACCGACCATCATATAGCAGATCACCAATAAAGTCAAACAAAAGTTCTAAAATTAGACTAAGAAAGCAGAAAAGTATTTCTTTGCATTATTTTGAATTGTCTGAATGTTTTAATGGACAAATTTAATCACAATGAATTTTTTTCTTTTTCAGTTTTTCCATTTCTATGAAATTGTCTTTCATTGAAAAAAAAAAGTTTTTCTCTTTTAATGAGTTCTAAAGCTGTTGTGTAGGAGACTATAATTCGTTACTATTATAGTTACGGGGTTTAAGTGAATATATGAAATATCATAATTGGTGCTGTTCCGTGCGCTGCTTAACTTTAAATTGAGAGAGACTTAGTATGAGAAATAGGACAATGAAATGAAAAATTCCCTGGTTTGATCACTGTTCTTAGTTCTGCTCATAAGTAATATCTACATTTTAAGAAACTTTTTACCTGAGTGTTCTCAGTACTTCAGTTGAGAGAATGTTGAAGATGGTGAATCTTAATTATGGCAGCTTAAGTTATCAATGGGTGACTCTTGGTTTATCATGGGGTCTGCACCTGCCCTGTTAAGATATCACAGGAGATTGAGAGATCTAGATTATTTCATTGTTCCCCAATGGACCATAGACATGGATATGTAAGAGTGTCAAATTGATAACTGAAGTTTCATTGACATATTTTCTAAATTTTCCAAGGTTTTTTTTTCCTCTGTCTACTGTGTTAACATATGTGGACACAGAAATATTATTATTTTTTATTTTTAAAATAATGCAAAACCAAATAAATGTTGGAATTGTATTTAGGGAAATTAATTCCTTTTTCATGAGTAGCAAACAGATTCATCCCTTACCTATAAAAGGCAAAAAGATCGTCATGCTTTTAATGCCCATGATATAATGTCGGTCATGCTGCTTATTTTTGAAAGGTACTAATTAGCACATAATCAGCTCTTAATTGCTTGTCACTTTAATTGTACTTTTCTTAATTTCACTAATGTTGGTCTGAATGAGGATCAGACAGTATTTTATTGCAATATTTTTTTGTTAAGCCTTTATGGGGAAGCAGGAACAGGTCTGCTACATTATTTTGAATTAAAACTTGTGTTGTTGCACGTTTTTTTCTTTTTTTACTAGTGGAAGGTATTTAAACTTTCTTCACTTATAGGAGATTTAGTCTGAAAGCATAAAAATCTTAATTGAAAAGGAGTAACATTTTGAATAGGAACATTTTTTAATAGGAGTAACATATTGAAAGTTTTGGGAAGACTTTCATTTTAGAACAAAAATCTTTCATTTTAGAAACAATATTCTTCAAAATACTATGATTAAAAATGTGAAATGTAATGCAGATTAAATTGTCCCATATTTCTGATTTGTTTTCTATTTTTACAGTTCTGTATGTTAATTTTATTTTGCACAGTACTTTGCTCTCTGCATTTCTGTACTTGAAATGAGTCAATACAGGCCAACACTATTTCTATTTTGCTAATTGTCATATACACATTTTAGGATTAAGATTTTTAAATAATATAGCTCTTCATATAATTAATAATTGTATAATTAGAGATATAGCTGTAAACACAATTTAATCCAGTGTACACTAAGAGCTGTGGCTTACAAAGCAGAAGCTAATTTAAACTGAGGGAAGATTTGATCCCTGTTGTACAGCACAGATCAAATACAGAGGCAGTCAAAATGAAACGCCCTCCTCTGGATTTGCTTGGTGGTCAGAAAGCAGAGTCACTGTGATCTGGAAGCTGTGATGACGCTGAAGTGAGTAGTGAAAATACAGCCCACATCAGTAGCACCATTGGGTAGATGTGCTGTTGAAGCAAATCTTCAGAGGAGTTCTTCCTGAACACCTCAGGTATCCTCTTTATCTGAGGTGTAGTATATCAACATACACCACAGTAACAGGAGCACTGGCATCCTAGGAGAAAAGATATGGTATAACTTGCAACTGCATTTACTGAATTGATGGATCTGTTGAGGTTTGTCCTGTCTCTTCTCCTCTATGGGGAGATAGGAGCAGTGATATAGCAAAACATTAGGTGTTCCTTCCTACTGAAGTTATATGAGAAAATGCATAAGAGATTGTGATTCTTTCGCCAGTATTCAGGAATAGGAATTATTTGTAGCAGTACGGAGGGGGCAAAAAGTGTTCATTTAATTTGAGAATATTTCCTAAAGCATGTACTTATTAATTTTGGAATTAGAATTCATTATTTTAAGAAAGAATTTTGAGATTTATTTTTAAAGAATAAACTAGCAGTGATAACCTTGTCTGCTTATAACCATGTTGACATGACACTTGGTTCATTGTCAGTTACTTTAAAAAAATTATTGTAAGAACATCTATAAAAAACTTGTTTCAGGCGTTGTCTAGATCCCTGTGGTCTAAGATAATGCCTTTTCTGACACTAAATTTTCATTTCTGTTTGGCAGATGTTAAAAGTTTTTTCAAAAAAAGTTCTTAATGTAGGATACAAAAAGGAAGTTTACAGTGTTTTTTTATATACACTAGGCTTTGAGATTAGAGAACTCATTCATGTGACATCTGTATAATGGCATGACAGGTCCAGGCCCCATAATAAATTAATAAGATTGGCTAATGGTGTATAACTATACAAATGACTTACAATCGAAAACCTGAAATTTTTCTGTGCTAATTGGAAATGAGAGACATTATTTGTTTTCAGCTGAACTAAAGAAGCGGATTAGCTGTACTATTATTCTCAAATATGTGATCAAGCTGCTTCAGGGATATAGACCCTTTAGACCTACAATTTAACACTGCATGACATTGTAATTGCCAATTCTCTTACAGATATCAAGTCCATAGGTGTGCTGTGTTCTTGTCCGATTTGCTTTATGTAATATATTTCCTAGTAAAAAAAAGCATGTTGTACCATATTTTGGGGGAGGAGGGTGTGGGAAAGCAGATGGGGTCTGACAAATAATACAGAATTCTGAATCCCTCATTTCTGACAATGCTAATAGTTTTAAAATACCTTGGACCAAATCCTCAGACTGTATGATTTCTAATTTCAGGGGAAGCCAGTTGAGGACCTGGTCCCATCACAGAGACCAGAGTCCACTGAGACTAAACATGTTTTCCTTTCATATATAGAGGGCCATAGAAGATGGTTAATAAGTAACACCTTTTGAAAACATTTTACATCAAGATGAAACAAATGCCCTCTATATAAAAAAACGGATTGACTTCACAAAGCTGTCTTTGAAAAGCAGCGATGAAGAGATTGAAAGTTTATGGGTAAAAATTAGGGGCCAACCCAACAAAGGAAACTTTGTGGCTGGTGTTTGCTGCAGGCTGCCTGACCAAAGGGAGCCTTGTTGACAAAGCGTTCTTACTTCAACTATGGGAAGCATCACGCTTGAAGGCTCTAATCCTGCTTGGGCACTTCAATAACCCGACATCTGGAAAAAGAGCGCAGCAAGCTGTAAGCAGTCCAGGAGACTCTTGGAGTGCATCAAGGATAATTACTTAATTGAGGTGATAGACAGCCCAACCAGAGAAACAGCATTACTGGACCTTGTTGGCTGCATACCAACACAGATGAACTACTTAGAGAGGTCAAGACTGGTGGCAGCCTCAGCTGCAGTGATCATGCCCTATGGAACTCACGATCTTGAGGGAGATGGGCCAGGTGAAGACTAAAGACAGGACCCTGAATGTTAGGAAAGCAAACTTTCAGTTGTTTAAGGAACTAGTGGATGGTACCCCCTAGGAAACTGCCCTCAGAGATAAAGGAGCAGAACAGAGCTGGCAGTTCTTTAAGGACATTTTTGCTAGATCACAAGTCCTCTCAATTCCCACATGTAAGAAATCAGGCAAGGAAGGCAGGAGACCAGCATGGCTGAGTAAGGACCTCCTGGTCAAACTGAAGTGTAAGAAGGAAATGCATAGGCTGTGGAACTAGGGACATGTATTGTGGGAAGAATATAGGGATGCTGCCTAGATGTATAGGGAGGGGATCAGGAAAGCCAGGGCACAGCTGGAGCTGAATTTGACAAGAAATGTGAAGAATAAGAAGGGCTTTTACAAGTACATTAGTTAGAAAAGGAAGATTAAAGAAAATGCACATACACACACACCCGCCCTGATAAATAAGACAGGAGAACTAATGACAATGAACATGGAGAAGGCTGAGGTACTCAACAATTTTTTTTCTGTTTCAATGGTAAACACTCCTCCCACATCTCTCAAGTCCCTGAACGTCAAGGCAGGGACTGGTGGAATGAAGTCCTTCCCATCATACATCAGGTTTGAGACCACCTGAGGAACCTGAACATACACAAGTCCATGGGACTCGATGAGATGCATCCCGGGGTCCGGGGGGAACGGGCAGATGTGGTGCCAAAGCCACTCTTGAGCATATTTGAAAAGTCATGGCAGTCAGGTGAAGTCCCCAGTGACTGGAGAAAAGGGAATATTTCACCCTTTTTAAAAAGGGTAATAAGGAGGACCCTGGCAACTACTAACCAGTCAGCCTTATCTCAGTGCCTGGTAAGATCATGCAACAGATCCTCCTGGAAGTTATGTAGAAACATATGAAAGACAAGGGGGTGATTAGAAACAAGCCAGCATGGCTTCACCAAGGGCAAATCGTGCCTAACTCATCTGGTGGCTTTCTATGATGTAGTGACTGCATCAGTGGACAAGGGAGGAGCAACTGATGTCATCTACCTTGACTTCTGTAAGGCCTTTGATACAGTCCCCCACAACATTCTTGCTGCTAAAGCTGAGAGAGATGGGTTTGATGGATGGACTGTTAGATGGATATCGAATTGGCTGGATGGCCACTTCCAAAGAGTTACAGTCAATGGCTTGATGTCAAAGTGGAAACCGTAATGAGTGGTGTCCCTCAAGGATCCATACTGGGACCAATACTATTTAGTATCTTCATCAACGACATAGTGGGATTGAGTGCACCCTCAGCAAGTTTGCGGATGACATCAAGCTGAGTGGTGCAGGTGATTCACTTGAGGGGAGGGATGCCAACCAGAGGGACCTTGACAGGCTCAAGGAGTGGGCTCATGTGAACCTCAAGAAGTTCAACAAGGACAAGTGCAAGGTCCTGTGCCTGGGCCAGGGCAATCCTCAATATCAATACAGACTGGGTGGTGAGCTGATGGAGAGCAGCCCTGCAGAGAAAGGCTTCGGGATACTGTTGGATGAAAAATTGTACATGAGGCAGCAATATGTGCTTGCAGCCCAGAAAGCCAGTCATATCCTGGGCTGCATCAAAAGAAGTGTGGCCATCAGGTCAAGGGAGGTGATTCTCCCCCTTTACTCCACTCGCCTAAGACCCCACCTGGAATACTGCATCCAGCTCTGGTGTGCACAGCACAAGAAAGACATGGACCTGTTGGAGCGGGTCCAGAAGAGGGCCGCGAAAATGATCAGGGGGATGGAACACCTCTCCTGTGAAGAAAGGCTGAGAGAGTTGGAATTGTTCAGCCTGGAGAACAGAAGGCTCCGGGGAGACCTTATTGCGGCCTTTCAGAATGTAAAGGGGGCTTATAAGAAAGATGGAGAGGGACTTTTTACCATGGTCTGTAGTGACAGGACAAGGGGCAATGGTTTCAAATGGAAAGAGCGTAGATTTAGATTGGATATAAGGAAGAAATTTTTTGCAGTGGGAGTGGTGAGACACTGGAACAGGTTGCCCAAGAAATTGTGGATGCATCATCCCCGGAAGTGTCCAAGGTCAGGTTGGACAGTGCTTTGAGCAACCTGATCTAGTGAAAGATGTCTTTGCCCATGGCAGGGGGTTTGAACTAGACGATCTTTAAATGTTCCTTTCAACCCAAATCATTCTATGATTCTATGAAATATGCATTCTTTAGCATTTGTGATTAAGTTCATATCTCTGAAAGCTGTCAGCAATGCATTTGGCAATGTGTAGTTTGTAACAATATAAACTAAGCAGACAAGTTCCAGAAAGTCTTGTGTGAGTTTGAATTATTTTCCAGATAGGTAAGATTGTATTTTTGCGTGTACACATTTTAATGTATGTCAGGTTTCTTTCTAGAAATAAATATTCCTTGTCTATGTAGAATGATGGAACAGACATAGATATGTATATATGTATAGATATGTACATATATGTACACCCTTAGTTAAATATTCCCATGCGATTGTATCTGATACTGAGAGAACCTGTGTTGTAGTTCTGTGAAATAAAAGTGATAAAGGAAGTGCAAATATGTCATCAAAAGTATGATTGAAAACATGTAACTAAGAAAATGGGCAGATAAATCAGGAATCAATTTCTGAGTTTAAATTAATTTTGTGCGTGAGCTTTGCAGCACAGCAAGCAAAAGTAGTGCTTACTAATTTTAAGCATAGTCTAGCACTTACTTTTAAGCATAGACTTAAAAGTCCTTGGTTTTCATTAGATTACATATATGTGCTGAAAGATGAGCTGGCAGGGAATACTGGCCTGGCTGAACAGAGAGCTTTGGCTGGAACTCAGGGAAAAAAGGAGAGTTTATGACCTTTGGAAGAAGGGGCAGGCAACTCAGGAGG
>NW_008794368.1:500540-543394 GCF_000699145.1 Aptenodytes forsteri | reverse complement strand
GTGTTGGTCAACAGCCGGCTGAGTATGAGCCAGCAGTGTGCCTATGTGGCCAAGAAGGCCAGTAGCATCCTGGCCTGTATCAGAAATAGTGTGGCTAGTAGGACTAGGGAGGTGATTGTCCCCCTGTACTATGCACTGATGAGGACACACCTCAAATAATGTGTTCAGTTTTGGGCCCCTCACTACAAGAAGGACATTGAGGTGCTGGAGCGTGTCCAAGGAAGGGCAACGAAGCTAGTGAAGGGTCTGGAGGACAAGTCTTATGAGGAGCTGCTGAGGGAACTGGGGTTGTTTAGCCTGGAGAAAAGGAGGCTGAGGGGAGACCTCATCGCTCTCTACAACTACCTGAAAGGAGGTTGTAGCGAGGTGGGTGTTGGTTTCTTCTCCCAAGTAACAAGCGTTAGGACGAGAGGAAATGGCCTCAAGTTGTGCCAGGGGAGGTTTAGGTTGGATATTGGGAAAAATTTCTTCACCAAAAGGGTTGTCAAGCATTGGAACAGGCTGCCCAGGGAAGTGGTTCAGTCACCATCCCTGGAGGTATTTAATACCGATGTGGTGCTTAGGGACATGGTTTAGTGGTGGAGTTGGCAGTGCTAGATTAATGGTTGGACTTGATGATCTTAGAGGTCTTAGAGGTCTTTTCCAACCTTAATGATTCTATGATTCTATATGCCTTTAGGTGAGGTACTTCTAAATTGGTGCCTTTATTACTGTTTAGCATGGAATGATTGGTATCACTTGGAAGAATTAAGCTGGACAGCCTGATTATTCCTTTCTATTTTCAAGAGTTATTCTGAGAAAATACAAGCAGTCTCTTTTTTTATATGAATTAAGTTTGTTGTCCCATCATGTCAAAACATGCATGTTGCTTTCCCTGTTATCAGCTTCTCATTATAATAGCAGTAATGACCTTAACACAAGGATTTTCTGGATGCTAATGACTAGTTGGGGTTAATTAGCTGAGGTTATGCTGAAATCCTATCAATGGCTTCTAGCAATATGTAGACCTCTGAATGTGGCACATAATTTGATAGTTACTGCTTATAAAACAGAATAGCACCTGTGAGCTTGTGTTGCTTATTCATTAGTGTTATTCACACATGAATGCAGGAGAGATGTTTGCAATCACGTCTTTTATTCAAAAAAAACCCACTTTTTCCACTCTGATCTGAGCTTATTAGTAAGCTGTTTATTTAAGTAAGTAAGTAAGCTTATTATAGCTGTTAAGTGCCTTAACTATAGCCCTGATTGGTTTTTAAATAAATATTTAATTGCTGGAATATGTCATAAACATTTTTCTGGAATTTAGGAAGAAGATACTCTGTTGCTGACATTTGACAATCTGCTGGATGCCCACTTGAGAGCATTTCTTTTTGGTTTCTCTTCTCTTACTTTAGTTTCCTTAACATCAAAACAGCTATTAGGAAAAGACTGAAGAAGCAGCAACTAAAGGAAAATTTGTTGCAGATGTTAATATCAAGGCTCATCTTTAGTTACTTTGGAGAAAAGAGCAAGGAATTATCAACCTTAAAATGTGACCTTGTAGAAGAAAGGCAATGTCCAATAGAAGTTTCTTCTTATAATAAGAGATACTATCTATTGAATGGTAATGTATCCTGTAGGGTACTACAAACTGAAAACTTAGTTGCTTTCAGCATCTTTAAGTAACCTTCTGTTTAATAAAAAGTTTGAAAAAATACTTGCAATAGAAAGCTAAAATAATTTAAATAGTTTAAACAGAAACAGTAACACATTATGCCAAATTATATGTGACTCTAGATGATTTGTAGTGGCACCATATATGTAAGCTCAAGACAGAATTTTGTCCCTTGTGGGATGATAAATTGAAATTTTCAAAAAGTTACTCAAATCTCCAGTCTTAATGTTCTTAAGATGGCTTGAAGGGAACACATGATAACCTGAATGGACTTGAAACAATTACTTCCTTGACAAAAGATATCAGTGAAGGTACTCTCATTTAGAATTGAATTTCAGGTATTTTTTGTATTTGTCAATTTTCTTGAGAAAAATAGGAGTCAGTCAAAATGACATTGTTTTGGTACTTTTCTGAAGAGTGTGACTAAATTTTGCACAGAACAAAAGGCAAAATTCACAATTCACAAAGATGTCAACTTCCCTCTTATTTTGGTACAAATGCCTTTTTTCTTAACCTCTCCATAAACTGTGGCAATTTCAGCTTAAGCAAAACTTTCCAAGTTAATACAGCTGTGCTGTTTTGCAGTAGTACTTTACAGTTTTCCACAGAAAACAATAAAAGGATTAGTAAGCACAGACTTACCAAGTGGAGGACCGGGACCAGGGCACTGATGCTCCCCACGAAGCACTGGGAGATGCAATAGCTGAACTGTGAAATGTTGCATCTCTCTGGCTGTGTAGCCTCTCACACCTCATTAAAATTGGAAGAGTGTATATCCCTGGTACAGTAATTAAAAAATAATTGCAGTCATCACCATCACTTAATTGTCATTGTGACGTTGGCTATTTTATGCTCTTCAGAGGTGCACTTGTAATTAGCTCCCTTGTTTTAGCACTGAAATTTGGGTCTTGGTTACAGTTGCAGTAGGTTTTCCCAGTCTGAGTTTTCTTTGTTTGTCTTTTTAGTTGTAGATGTATTGCTCAATTTGTTTTACAGTCTGAGAGAGGACACACTTGTGTGTTGAATTTTCTTCCTGTATTGCATTACTTTGTACAGGAAATCCTCCTTTATTGAAAGCTAAGCAGAGTGGGAGTACATGTGTCGTGTGGAATAAAACTCAGTGAACTTGCTTACAATATGGGGTGTGACAGAGTCAAGAACAGAAGCTGGACTGCCTGAATCCAAGCCTAAATTTTAGGCTTGAGGATACCCTTTCTTACTTTGTCTAACCCCAGTGGCTCAAGTGAGGAATCTGAAAGCAGAAAATGCAAGATCTGGCATATTTCTGTATTCTGGGGCTGGGATTCCAGTCCCCTGCACATAGCTGGGTGCTGTGGCACACACATTCATTTTGAAGACAAGACAAAATGATGCAAAGTCTGTTGCTCTCCAGGGACAGGATGCTGCTCCATCTGAGCAGCATGACCCAACTGGACCTCAGCACTTTCAAGTACATTTGTTTTGTTTCTCCACTGGGAAGAGGATTGACCCCTACAGTTTAAACACTAAATAGAACTTAATTACCATTAATAATGGAATGTTTAAACTTAAAATACCAATTTTTAATCTTGTAAAATCACTGGTTATTTTTAGTAGGGGGCTATTCTACAGCGTTAATGGATTTTATAGTCTTAACATTTATTACACAGTGCTGCAGTGGTACACATTGGTGATGTCTTACGCAATTGTATTTCTGCCAGGCCATAGACCTGTTACCATTGTTTCCCATAGAAACAAAACATAACAGTATAAATATGAATCGGAGAGAAGATGATTACAGAAGTGACTCACATTAACTTACAACTTTAAAAAAGAAATTTTGGACAAGGCTTAAACTGTTGAAGTTCTCTTACAGCAGTCTGATGCCAAACATGCAATTTCAGTGAAGAGGAATGTGTAAAACTTCTTGTCCAGAAGGTGACTTAAAGTATATTCTTCTTCACATGATTATTTCAGACCTGATCTGAATAAAATAAAATAAAATAAAATAAAATAAAATAAAATAAAGTAAAACAAAACAAAATTACAAGTCCTTCACAGAAGAACCTATTCAGTTTACTATAGAAAACTAATGTAAAATCCTATGTTCTCAGTGTATGAAATATATCTTACCTGACTTGATGATGCTTTTGAAGATAAATTAAGCCAGCAAGAGGAATGATTCAGCCAAGAAGAACAAGCTTTTCCTATTTGTTAGAAGTATCAAATTATGTGGTAAAAGTATATAAAATAAGTGTTTAGGTAGTATGACAGTAGTATTGTCACATTCTAAGGTGGAGAAAAATGCAAATGTATTTATTAGAGGGGAAAGAATTCTGAACTAGAATTTTTTTTAATAATTGCAGTCATCACCATCACTTAATTGTCATTGTGACGTTGGCTATTTTATGCTCTTCAGAGGTGCACTTGTAATTAGCTCCCTTGTTTTAGCACTGAAATTTGGGTCTTGGTTACAGTTGCAGTAGGTTTTCCCAGTCTGAGTTTTCTTTGTTTGTCTTTTTAGTTGTAGATGTATTGCTCAATTTGTTTTACAGTCTGAGAGAGGACACACTTGTGTGTTGAATTTTCTTCCTGTATTGCATTACTTTGTACAGGAAATCCTCCTTTATTGAAAGCTAAGCAGAGTGGGAGTACATGTGTCGTGTGGAATAAAACTCAGTGAACTTGCTTACAATATGGGGTGTGACAGAGTCAAGAACAGAAGCTGGACTGCCTGAATCCAAGCCTAAATTTTAGGCTTGAGGATACCCTTTCTTACTTTGTCTAACCCCAGTGGCTCAAGTGAGGAATCTGAAAGCAGAAAATGCAAGATCTGGCATATTTCTGTATTCTGGGGCTGGGATTCCAGTCCCCTGCACATAGCTGGGTGCTGTGGCACACACATTCATTTTGAAGACAAGACAAAATGATGCAAAGTCTGTTGCTCTCCAGGGACAGGATGCTGCTCCATCTGAGCAGCATGACCCAACTGGACCTCAGCACTTTCAAGTACATTTGTTTTGTTTCTCCACTGGGAAGAGGATTGACCCCTACAGTTTAAACACTAAATAGAACTTAATTACCATTAATAATGGAATGTTTAAACTTAAAATACCAATTTTTAATCTTGTAAAATCACTGGTTATTTTTAGTAGGGGGCTATTCTACAGCGTTAATGGATTTTATAGTCTTAACATTTATTACACAGTGCTGCAGTGGTACACATTGGTGATGTCTTACGCAATTGTATTTCTGCCAGGCCATAGACCTGTTACCATTGTTTCCCATAGAAACAAAACATAACAGTATAAATATGAATCGGAGAGAAGATGATTACAGAAGTGACTCACATTAACTTACAACTTTAAAAAAGAAATTTTGGACAAGGCTTAAACTGTTGAAGTTCTCTTACAGCAGTCTGATGCCAAACATGCAATTTCAGTGAAGAGGAATGTGTAAAACTTCTTGTCCAGAAGGTGACTTAAAGTATATTCTTCTTCACATGATTATTTCAGACCTGATCTGAATAAAATAAAATAAAATAAAATAAAATAAAATAAAATAAAGTAAAACAAAACAAAATTACAAGTCCTTCACAGAAGAACCTATTCAGTTTACTATAGAAAACTAATGTAAAATCCTATGTTCTCAGTGTATGAAATATATCTTACCTGACTTGATGATGCTTTTGAATATAAATTAAGCCAGCAAGAGGAATGATTCAGCCAAGAAGAACAAGCTTTTCCTATTTGTTAGAAGTATCAAATTATGTGGTAAAAGTATATAAAATAAGTGTTTAGGTAGTATGACAGTAGTATTGTCACATTCTAAGGTGGAGAAAAATGCAAATGTATTTATTAGAGGGGAAAGAATTCTGAACTAGAATTTTTTTTAAGTTTTAACCTAATTCCACAAATCTTGAAAAATGTCTTGTGAAAATTTTGTTTCCCATGCCTTTATGGATTATAGAAATGACCACTGCAGGAACAGAGAATGGTTGCCTTTGCCTTAAATTAATTCGGTGATCAAATCGTGAATTATGCTGGAGCCTGTCAGTCTCTTTAGGCATTAAAACACTGATGTTAACTTCAAGTAATGTTAGACACACATGGTTTTGCCAAACATTCCTTCCAGAAAGTGTTTCTGAAGCATGTTCCAATTGAAGTTCATGTATAGTAGGATCCATAAATATCTTTGCAGAGTCATGTGATTTCACCTAATTGTTAAATTATCCAAACAGGAAGTAAAAGGAGGCCCAAATCACTACTGAACAGACAACTTTTATATTGGTATTTTTCATATATTTTGCAGCTCTTCGAGATGCTGGAAAACAGTCAATCAATAGTGACTGGAAGATAGAGCATTCAGGAACATTCAATATTGCTGGGACCACTGTCCATTATGTTCGGCGAGGCCTCTGGGAGAAAATATCAGCCAAAGGTCCCACAACATCACCTTTACATTTACTGGTATGACAATATGGATTGGGGTTTTTTACCTGATTCCTATCATATAGCATGGTAACTAATATTTTTTTCCAGGCTCCTGAAGATAATGAGATCTATGTAAGATCTGCTTTTATATATATATATACACCTGCCTATATATATATAGACCTGTCAGCCCACTTCTAAAAATAAGCATTTAAATCCAAGAATAATCCTGACGTTGTTGAGGCAGAATGGAAGGTCTCAGCATTCCTACAAATGTCATAAAAAGTTGATGTGCCACTTAAGAAGAGAGACTCAAATTAATATCAGAAGTTCTTTATCCTGGCTGACTATAGCACAGCATCGCCATTTCAGGATTGCAATCACCAAGTTCTCCATGAAGTAGAGTTTTGATGCATTTCAGTGTAGGGGAGGAAATGTTGATAGCCACCAAAAAGAGAGAGGGTGAGATGATGAGGAAGTACTTCAAATGCAAAAAATTGGCTGGTATAGCTAAAATAGTTTTAAATCTGATGCATCTAGGAAAGACTTCCTCTATGAAATCACAGGACATAATCGTCCTCCAGATTTCTGGTGAAATTTGTTTGCTTATTTCATATAGAGGGCTTTTCAACCTTCATGTTAATTAAAATAATTTTTCCTATTGTCTTGATTTGGATACTTTCATTAATTTCTTCTACAAAATCCATCAGGAGGGTTGAACGGTTATAGAGCATTAAGTCATTCTGTCATGCTTTTCAAGATCATCTCCTCACCATTCGGAGTTTGTCTTCCACAGTGTCTGTGTACATAGGTAGGTTTTCCTTCTCTGTATCTTGCAGGTGCTGCTCTTCCATGACCAGAGCTATGGTCTACACTACGAGTACACAATCCCACTGGATCCTCTTCCTGAGAATCAGAGCTCTAAAGTACCGGAGCCTCTTTTCATGTGGACTCATTCTGGCTGGGAGGACTGTGATGCTGTATGTGGAGGAGGTAAAATAAAAGAAAAATGTACAAACACACACATACACATATATATTAAAAATGTATATGCATATACAATATGTATGTACATACACAATACATATATGTGGGTGTATACAATATGCATATATATGTATATACACTATGTGTATATATCTCTCTCTCAATTAAAACACATGGTGTATTAATCTTTAAGACTCTGATGGTCAATGTTGTATATTTAATAGTAATATCCTCATTGTGGCTTGTATGATTCCATACAATGGTGGACATACTTCAGTCTTATGCTTCCTGATTATATTAAAAGAATAGCAATAACTCTAGGAAAAGATTTAAACTAATTAAAGTAAGTAGAAAAAGATAGTGAAGTAGTGAAGGAGCAAAATCTAGATTAACAAAGCAAATTCAGGACACAGTTTCCAAGAACAAATACAAGTGCAAGACCTAGAACAAGAATAGAAAGTTCATATGCATTCCATTCTGTATTTGGAACTATTGAAGATAAATGATCTGTAAAAGACATTGCAAACTACAGAAAAGCTGAACCCCAATCTCAGATCAAATATGTACAGTTAATAACATCAGTTGAGGATGATCCAGAAACATATGGAACAAATATTACAACAGCAGATATTAGCATGCTGATGTGATATTTTTCCTATGTTTATGTTTATAAACCATAAAAAATGTGAATTTGGAAGAAGAAAACACAGATATGAAAACAAACATTGGAACATGAACAGTATTGCTGTAACAAAACCCTTTAAAATTGCTGTTTAGAAGCTGGTTATCAAATAGGTAATTACACTGAAAAAACACTTCGGAGTTTTTTTAATGAATGCAACCTATAGAGATCTGTTCACACCTTGTGCAATTAGTCAGACCTCCACTGTGAATACTGTATTGATTTTTGATACCTGTCTTTCCTGCTTACAAGTTTGACAGTCATGGTTGCTCTGATCAGCAGTTCTGAAAACTGCTGTGCACCTTGTGATTGAATAAGAAGGCCTGGAAACGCTTTACTTTCTTGTAACAGCAGCATAAGGAACATAGTGTTCTAGCTCCTTTGACTCTGTGAACAATCCTGGTGTCATGACAGATTACTGTAGTTTCCACAAACATGCTTTTTGTGGTTTGGTAAGAAAGCTTCTTCCCTGAAGGTATTTTGTACGTGGTGCTAGTAGCATCCTCTGTTTCTTAGTAGTGCATTCCTATTCACTTGGAGTATTCATGCCTTTTACAGTTTCCTGAAGTATTTTTAGAATAATTTTAATGCTACCACAATCTGTCATTATTGCCCCAAATATTTCTAAGGTTACCTATCATCTGGAGAAGTCTTAAAATGCAGTATGTTGGTAATTTATTCTACATTAATGCTTAAATAAATATTTGTTTTACTGTAATGTTTATTTATCATATTTTTCTGTTGTAACTGGCCTTCATTTTTTGTTACTGTCTAAAATAGTTGAGTTAATACAAAGTTCCATAAAAGGTATTTTTACTGCAAATATTCTGAAATACAAGTGAAAGATTTTTCTTACTTTAGACGAAACCATTTTAGCTGTTCTTTTAGTTCTCCACTTAAATATGAAGCAATAATGAAATTAAAATGCTGCAGCTTGTACCCTGTGTAAATATTTGTGTTTCAATTTTAACGTCGACATTTTGGTGACTCTGATTAAAGAATATAACAATTACCGGTAGTTTTGCTTAAATGTTTAAAGTGTATGTCAGGATGAAACTATTGATGAAGCCATGTGGTTTTGTGCATGTTTATATATGTAACTGGTCTGCGACCTCCTGTGTTGCAGAAAAGTTTTCTTTGTGTGGGAGAGAATATGAATACACAGATGTATATGTAAATGCAGTAAGAATTGTCAAACATTTCAAATGCCGTATAGGATAGATTAGTTGCATGTGCTGTCACGTACACAAGCGCCATGTGAAATGTCAGCTGTGGACACACACATAATGAGCATTTATAACTTAACTGCTCCATCCGCAGGCACATTTCTGACCGCTGGTGAACATTGATTGCATGCTTAAGTCTGCCCTGCTCCTGCACGCACCCTGTCTGTCGGTCAACTTCCAGATAGAAAGAGAGTGTTAAAACGTAACCATAGGAACAAATGGTTATGAACCTATTTTCTACTAATTGAAGTCTTTAATTCAAGGATTGCTAGTTTTCTAAAAATTAGGCTTCAGTCTAATTACAAGTTACTGCTTGCGGTAGGTATTACGTTAAATTCTGATTTCTAACGCTTTCAGCTTCGAGTGGCACCAGGCTCCAACCCACCCATCAGGGCAAGGTTTCTGAACAGAACATGCACTAGGTCTCTGCAGGCAGTACCCAGCTTCCTAAATGATTACCCTACAGATCAGGTCAGTAGTGTGGCCTCTTTAGTTCATGGGAATAGTGCAGGCTCCTTACTGAAGGTTGCATGTGCTGATTCCCTTTAGCTGAGTGCCGGCCACGCCTGCCAGTATATTGCTAAACCAGGCAGAACTACTAAGCTCGAGGAATACAGAGAAGCGGGACCTGTCATTCCTTTCTTTATTTTATGTATTAATGAAAAAACATACTTCCTATGTAATTTTTCTGCAAGATTTTCTGAGTGCTGGGGTCCCAGTGGTTGAGAAAGAAACAATAATTCCAGTAAGAGTAAGGTTTTGGCCTATAACTAGTTACAGGAATAAAGCAGCAAAACTCTGTTGACAGTGGTGTGCAAACATTGGATTAGAAAATCACGTTTTTCCCTACAAACTTTAATATCTGGCTTGGGCTCCCTGCTAGCTTTGATTTTCTTCTGAAATTTTACACTTAGACAGATTTCACACTTCTTTTAGCCAAACTGTATATGAAATAGCTGTATCTGATAAAGATAGAATCATAGAATAGAATCACAGAACCATAGAATTGTTTAGGTTGGAAAAGACCTTCAAGATCATCAAGTCCAACCGTTAACCTAGCACTGCCAACTCCACCACTAAACCATGTCCCTAAGCACCACATCTACACGTCTTTTAAGTACCTCCAGGGACGGTGACTCAACCACTTCCCTGGGCAGCCTCTTCCAATGTTTAACCACTCTTTCAGTAAAGAAATTTTTCCTAATATCCAACCTAAACCTCCCCTGGCACAACTTGAGGCCATTTCCTCTCGTCCTAACGCTTGTTACTTGGGAGAAGAGACCGACACCCACCTCGCTACAACCTCCTTTCAGGTAGTTGTAGAGAGCGATGAGGTCTCCCCTCAGCCTCCTTTTCTCCAGGCTAAACAACCCCAGTTCCCTCAGCTGCTCCTCATAAGACTTGTGCTCTAGACCCTTCACCAGCTTTGTCCTTCCTTTTTTAACAAAGTTGCATATTCCTGATTTCCCCACATACCTGTTTTTTTTACTAGGTGAAAGAAAGACAACAGTCTCTTGCACAAAGATTATGAACAAGAATATCAGTCTTGTGGACAACAAGAAGTGCAAATATTTAACAAAACCTGAACCACAGATCCGCAAGTGCAATGAGCAGCCATGCCAGACCAGGTAATAGTGATTTGGTTAAATTAAACTGTAATATCTAGATGTAAAAGTCTTAAGAGCTAAGAGAGATGACTGCCTCTGGCAATGAATGTGCAGTAAATACATACATCCAAAAGTTTATAATGCAAAATGTAGGGAAAACCGAAACACTGGCTGTTGTTTCTCCTGAGTTTTAATGAAAGGGAGCCCTTAAGCACATGCCTAAATCAATTCTTACTCAATAAAGCGGTTCATTACTTTCCTCAGGAAGGGTTCTCACAGACTGATGTGTACTATGAAATTGAAATTTAAATGCTGTTTATATAAAGATGGATTTAATCCCATGCTTTTAATTAATGATATATTTTAGTGTTTTGTTCAATCAGGGCTTTGCTCCTTTAAAAGCTCTCAGTATGCTCTGGGTGCACTAAGTAGTAAGTAAGTAAATAAACAAATAAACAAACATCTGTTAATCAGGTTTTCTACATTGATGCAACTTGAAGTATAAAGAGCCTCTCCTCCTCGATCCTCTCCTCCCTCTCCCCCATCCCTTTGTATGTGGATCAATAGGCAGAACTGGACTCTGATGGTAGAATGGTGGAAGAAGCAGGAGGAGCATTTTTTTCTCTGAATTTCACCCCAGGAGGCAGCTGCAGCATGCAGCCTGTGCCCTGCAAAGCCCACCCTATTTGGTGTCCCTGCAGCCAAGCTGGCAGCCTGCTCCTTGCACTGGCTGTCCAGGCTGGCACAATGACCCATTTCAGAGTTTGCCATCCTGCTTCAAAACGGCAGCTAAGAATTATGACTAAGTCCCGAGGTATTGTGCGGACTTGGGTAAAGTATCTGCCACCTTTCAAGGGAGCAGAGAGCAGCTAGCAATAGTTGGCTAGTGTTCCCAGGAGTGAGCACTGGGATAGATCTACTGCAGTCATCTGGAGGAGAAGTAGATGGTATTTTTAAAGAAAACAATGCAAAGTAAATAAAATGCAAATATTGTTAAAGAAAGCATGTAAAATGAACCAGAAGACATAGCTTTCTTGGAAAGGATAAATACTGAACTTGATAAAATGCAAGTTATGATACATTTTAAGCAAGACCAAACCACTGAGGTTTGGACTTCCCCAGACTAGGGCATTACACTTTGGCGGAATTATTTGTATTTCATTATATACATACTTGAGCAGATCTTTATTTTATTTTATTAACATCACTGTACACTTAATGGATGGAAATGGAAGAGTCTGGTCTTTTTCTGAGGCATTGTCAACTGTATATTTTCAATGTTCTTTATTTTTTCCAGCTTATTAAATGAAATATTTTAAATGTTGCTAATGGCTACTCAGAGATGCTGTGCTGAGAAATGTAGAAAGATATCAAGATCCTTAACCTATATATCCAGTTTTTAATAGTGTGTTAGTGATTCTTACAAAACAAATATTGTTAGCTTTCAACAGAAATGTAACTAAAGCATATGCTTGCATAACTAGTTGTTTGTTATTGGCACTTAAGAAGTATCTTAAACTCTACTGCATTATCTTGACAGGCTGTGATTTGTAAATTGAGTCTCTGGACTGATAATAAAAAAACCTAGGGTTTTTTTAACTATATAAAAATATAGTTAAATATTTTATTTTCTTACAACAAATGCGTCACAGAAGGTTGGAACAGATTTGTTAAATCTCAGTTTCCTAAAAACTCTCCCTTGCAATCTAAGTCTCCTGGGATACACTTGTGTACTGCATCAGTGGCAGAGCGGTTTGATTTTTCAGGGCACGTGGCCATAGCCTGGAGCTACAGAACATTTAGGGAAATTATGTTCTAGAACGACTGCTCTCCAGGTATGTGGGCTCTGCCAAGGTGCATCAGCCTTCCTTGCTGCTGGGATTTAAACCACACAACCTGAGTTAGGCCTGACCCTGAAGAACATGAAGAAGTCTGAGCTTTTGTACTTCCTCCAGAGCAATGAGCCTTTCACACAGGAGTGATTCTGTCTTGCAACTAAGTATTTTCAAAGAATGCTGGACTTCATGTGCATGGCATGCACTTGGCATATAGACAGTCATATAGATAGAGAATAACAGACAAGCTGATCACTGATCTGTCATGTTTAAAATGTGTATGTATGTTGGAGCTTTTCTAATTGGAATTATAATGAGAGGAGAGTACTCTGAAAACATAGGGACAGTGGGCTGGGGAATGAAATGATATGAACATTAACACCTTATTTAATGTAAAATATGTTAGATTAATAAGTAGCCCATTAACAAAGTGAAGCTAAAAGGAGGCAGAAAATATGCAAGTATGTCTTGGGTGTGTGAACTGATAAGCAAGAGAGTAAGATGATGTGATGGTACTTTTCCCTTCCTGATTTCTTGTTACTGCATTGCCTGTATTTCTTTGTAGATGGATGATGACAGAATGGACTCCATGTTCAAGAACATGTGGAAAAGGGACCCAGAACAGACAAGTAGCCTGCACACAGCAGCTCAGAAATGGGACCCTGATCAGAGCTAGGGAGAGGGATTGCCTTGGGCCAAAGCCCGCTTCTGCACAGCGCTGTGAAGGCCAGGACTGCATGACTGTGTGGGAGGCGGGAGTCTGGTCTGAGGTGCTGCATTTATTTATACAAATAGTCCATAGTGATTGTTTAACCCTTACTATTTTCTGGGAATATGATTTTTTCAGCAGCAAGTGGCACAGCTCAGCCTAACAATTTTCACAGTCCTCATGCAATGATTTGGCAAAGGGGTCAGGGACTAGGAAAACCAGCCGTGTAGAACTACTACATTTTACCTAGTTAATGTCCTGGAACAATTTCTTTTGGCCAATTTTCAAGCACATATAATCAAGTATGTCCTGACTGTAGTAGTGGGAAACTAGGGGTAAATGGAATTAAGGCCATCATTTATCAGCTACCAGACCTTGGGTTCAGGGTGGGAACATCTCTGACATACTTTTGTACCAAGGATGTTGATCAGCAGATGGTTGCTGCCATTCTGCTTCAGAGAGGCTATGAGGAGAGCCGCTTGACATTTCCTTCCCTTCCTCTCTCTTCTTACCTTTTATTCCAGGAACAGCATAAGCAGTGGGCAAAAGGGCTTGTAAATGACACAATTTCACATACATTGCATCCTGAAGCATTGCTGTAGAATGTCATTATTCAAAAAGCTTTATTAATTTAAGATCTTTTAATGTGCATGTCCATTTGGCTTTCTTCTTCTTCTAAAAAGCTATGCTAGTTCTAAAAGTAATTGACTGTGGTGGAAGACGGATGTTGTTATCACTGCCATCTGGACAAGCTGAAGGGGTTATTTGGAGCATCTCTCTCCACTGAAGAGCAAGGCAATTCTGATTGCCTCCCATACCAGAAGCTGTGCTATGGGTCCCTCTGGGTTTAAAATACAAATAGCAGATTCTGAATGTGGGTGCAGTCCGTTCTTTCGGCTCCTCTGCTCAGCAGCACCCCTTGATCCCCAAGGAAGAAAGAGCTAAGTCATAGGGAACGTTTTCTAAAGATGAAAAGCAGATGCTAAGGTAGAGATAAGAGAAGTAAATAGCAGCAGTTCCTGGTTTGGTATACAGAGGTTTATAATGCAAGGGCTGGCTGTGAGAAGAACGCTATTCACTTACAGAGGTGTGAGAAAGAAACTCAGATTGTTTAGTTGGTTTGTTTTACTTGAGAGATAAGAAATAAGTAAGCATGTTTTTGTTGGAAGCAATAAATATATTTTGAAGAGTGAGATGTTTCCCGTGGCCATTGCTACTATCACCATTATACTGGAAGCTAGCCATTACTGCTTCCTGCAGTTATAATCGGCTTGGCAAAGGAGAGTTTTGATCTGCAAGCAGTGGGATGATCAAAAGCAATGATAATGTTTTGAGAAGGAAATGGCATAATTTTTGGCAGTGTAAGTGGGAATGGTGGAAAACACATAGATTAAGAACTTCTGTGCAACTCAAAGAGAGTTTTCACATGCTGTATATGCAGTGACTTTGAATTTTCAAATTCAGTCTGGATTCTTGGGTAGTTTTAGAATATTTACTTTTCCATTTTAACTTTTTTCCCTCCAAAAAAGGTCTATTAGACACTAGTAGAGTTTTTCTGAAGTAGCTTCATAACTTATTCTTATGAACATTATTTAGATTTTCTTCCATTATATTTCTTTTCATTCATAGAACAAAGGTCGCCTAATATTTTCAGTATAACATTTTGCATTCATTTCATCATAACTTTTCAGATGTTTCCTTATCCAAAAGCCTAGTTTTTCCTTAAGCAAATAATTTTTGATCTAATTATATATATTTAGCTGAAAATGCAAAAATTATCATTCTGCCCCATAAGGAATTTTTGTTCATTTGTTAGTTTTTAACAAATCCAGTGTCTCTGCAATTGAAGATTGGAAGTCAGGAAATCACTGAAGTCTTGAAATATTTATGTTAGCCTGGCAGAGGTCACTAGAAGTGGATAACATGGGGTAACTATGACTTTTGTAGAAACCTGAAAAACATCTTTTTCCAACAGTGCTCGGTAAAGTGTGGTAAGGGAGTACGGCATCGGACTGTGAGATGCACCAATCCCCGCAAGAAATGTGTTTTGTCCACAAGACCTAAAGAAGCAGAGGACTGCGAGGACTATTCCAAATGCTACGTCTGGAGAATGGGAGACTGGTCTAAGGTGAGGCATCCTTGATACTAGTGCTCCACAGCATAATATATTTTGCAAGCTGAGTTCTTTGTAAGAATTGCTTTTATCAGAAGTGTAGGAGTCTCCCAGTTGAGAGAACAATAAGGCTACAAATAAAAACCCCAAAACACGTAGTCACACTGAGACCACAGTGTAAATAAAAATCAGAAATATGAAGAAAGCATGAGATGAATCTTTAGTATCGTGCAAATCTGATATAAATTTACTGTTGTCAGTAGGCAGGCAAACTCCAGAAACTGAAGAGTACTGGACAGAGTGAAGCATTTCTGTTTGCAAAGACACCTATTGGATTATTCCATTTTCAGACCTGTTTGAGAATAGTAATGACACTTGATTAAATGAAGTAGCATTTATCATGTCTGTAGTCTTTGCTTATTTTTAGTTTGACTTATTTTCTCACCTGCTTCTGACTTGATATATTACTGAGACAAGGTATCATATGCATTGTGTACTGTGTTTGGCTCACAGCAAGAGCTTTCTGACTGTCTCTGGATTGCAGAGTAGAGGCTATCAATTGGCTATGCATAACACACGCTTTGGTGAGATGCTCTATTGTATTTCTTTGCCCCTTCCACCTCCATTATAGGCTGCCAGGGACCTAATGTTTGTTGTTCTCTGTCCTGATTCTGTCATGCATTTCTCATGGTGATATGGGATCTTTTTCAAGGATTGCTTACCAGAATGGTCCTGAGAAGATAACTTAATTTCCATTACTAAACATGTTGAATATTTTGCTTTGGCCATCCTACTGGATGTCTCCCCCACCCCTTTTCCCAACCAGCGCAACATACTGTTTGCAACTTATATGTTATTGAATTGTAATCAATTATAATTCTTTTCCTCCACTGCAGCTCACTCCAACCTCACAGTTTGCACATTTCATTAATTTGTGTTTGCATATTTTATTAATTTGCGCTAAGTCACACCCTCCAGCTTTATAAGGAAGCACCTTTACCCTATTAAATTGCCACATAGACCATTTAATATCTGGGAAACATCTATTACTGTCTATTCTGAACACTTGACATAGCTGTCAGTACATTATTTCCTTGGCATATGGGTTTTGATTTCAGTGAGGTACATAAGCATAGGCCAAACTGTAACAGAAAATGTTGATTAGATCTGTGACTGAGTGTGTTATTGGACTGGGACTTTGAACATTTGATACGCTTTAGAATATCCAAAACATGCTGAAATACTGAAATTGAACCTTAAAAGTCAAGGTTTTCTCTTGTCATATCACAGGCCACGCTTTAGTAGAGAGATTGTAATCTTTTTTTTTTCCTTGCTTCTGTTCATAACTTTGCACACAACACTTCTACTTTCAGTGCCTAACATTATTGCAGCAGTTTTTAACTTGCCTGTATGGAGAAGTATTTAATGTATTTTTAGTTGTCTTTCATGTGATGTAACAGCTGGAAACAGGGACTAAAGCCAGCAGACTGGCTATGACTAGCCAGCCTTCCAAGAATTAGCTGCAAGTACTCTGTGGGCAACTAGTGTTTCATAGAATTCTGCTGGGGAGCTCCTATTTTATGACGGTGGGGTACAAATTGTCACTATCACATTACCATTTATTCCATTTTCTTTACCTTTTTCACATTTAAAAGGTGAAGTATAGTGTCAAGTGATTTTTTTTTTTTTATAGTGGTGATCATTTAAAATATTTGGAAATATTTTGGAACAGCCTCACAAAAACTAGAAGATAACTCCCCTACCTTAGCTACTTCAAAAGCACAAAGTGGTATAACCAGTAATTTTTTAAACAACAGAAGGAACTATCCTTCAGTAGCAGGGTTACTTTTAGAAGAAGATGTGTTTGGCAATAAAGTTTAGTATTTGCATTTCCATACCACAGAACTGCAGTAAAAACCTGCGTCATTTAGCACTAGCACCAGCAGGGAGTAGGCTATGGAGAAATGACCATCTGCTTTCTTAGTTGAAGCAGTCATTCAAATCGGGGTTGCTGAGGCTATGTGGGGATGGTCAGACAGTTACACTGTGTTCCCAGTGCCCTCTGGAGAAAAGAAGAGCTTTATTCTCTCAGTACTTTTCACAAACATCCATGTCATAGATGAATGTACAAGAACTTACTTCTTCCTGTTTAAAATTTACTGACATCTTGTATGTTCTGCTTTCCTCCTACAGTCAAAGCTGTAACACTGTCACCTAAATTGTACTTTAAACTTCAAAATTAGGAGATGAGGAAATACTTCATATGGAATTGACAAAACCTTTTGAACAGTTAACGTACAGCTTGACTGTGACTCGTGCAGCTGAGATTTTCCAAGATTTATACCAAAAAATAGATACTTTAATTTCTCTACAGAGACATGTGTTCAATTTAAAATATACTTGGATTTCCTTTTTTTTTCCCCTGTTACTATTCTGTTCCATTGCTAGAGTACATAGCAACATGAAGTCATGGCATACATGTTAATATGTCTGCAATGGGGGAAACAAATGGAAAGCTCAGATAAATGTAATCTTTGCTCACTGTCTGTTTCTAACACTGAGGTTCAGTGCAGCCTTCTGTGTTCACTGTTTTTACTCTTTACGATTGTTCTTGACATTGACAGAAGGCTGTTCCTTTGAGCAGAGCCAAGTTCCCCCAAGCTACTGCCAAGACTTGGCTTGAAAAATTTAAATGACGCTTCTCACACATTGAAACAAGAGGCTTAATGTGATCCTTATTGGCTTTGCTGCTCCCCTTGAACTCCTAAGGCATAATTTTAAATGAAACTTAAATTGCACTGTTACTGAAAAGATAACATTATTAATAATCATAGTAGTGCTGTAATGGAGCTAATTTGTTTTAGAGGTATGGTCACATAGAGATGAAATACTTCTTCTCCTCAATGTTTTAACAATAATATCAAGATCAAAGAAAATTTGACCAATATTGCAAGCTCCATAGGTCAATAAGCACATCAATCCTTCTAAAACTCTGACTTAATTTAAAAGTATGCTATATAACCTGGCCTGTATGCAGCATTAAACTCCATAATAGCTCTTAAGTCAGCAAGGTGGCTCAATACATTAAACATTGCTGTTCTTAACATTAGTTGGGCTCTGTGCCTGCCCTTGTGAGGAAAATAAGTATGATGAGAAAGTAAAGAATAAAGACTCAAACTGAGCTTCTGGAGCCAGCACCTAGCAACATTACCAATTACATTGTCTTTTCCAGTGAATGCTGTCCTTGGAATACCATACTTAACAATGTAAAAGTTACCTTCAGATGAGGAAAGTTCGTAGCTTATAGCTATTACAGTGCCAGTTAGGGCGAGGCGTAGCTCAGTCTTATTAGCAGCAGTGTCCTTTACTAAACTGCCCATTGCAACCTATTTCAAGGCTATACGAGGACAGTGTCATGCTCAGAGGAATTCATCATCTAAAGATAAACAAGTAGACAGGAGAGAGGTGAAATGAAATGCATATGAACCACATGTTTACACATCTACCTGGCTTACTAGAGAAGTTCACGTCATTATATAAGTCATTCTCCAAAAAAGACTTAAATGTCAACAGCACAGGGTGCTTGAAGGGCAGGTCTAGGGTACTTTACTTTACGTAGGAAGCTGTGGTTTGTTTGGGTTTTTTTTGCTATTATCTAGAATCTTCAGAACGTTGGTAGAATAAATGAAGCATGAGAGGCAGGATGAATTTTGGAAGGGAGAATAATTTGGAGAGTGGGTTTTGAAAATAATAATTAAAAGCTTAAGTTTGAGATGGTATTATACCAGAAACTTCTGGAGGGATTCAGCAGGGGATAATAGGATCAAAACAGTGGCCAACAGAGTAGAATTTAGGAGCAGCCATTTGTAAGATGTGAAGAAATATGAAGTGTGCATGTATAGGAGACCAGAGAAGATAATATGGTATAAGTTCTAAAAAGACATTTGGCTATGGAGGCTGGAAAGAGGATGCATTCAGTAGAAACTAAAGAAGCAGCAGCAGCAGAATTTCTAAATAGTATCTATGTGTTAGACCAGAGATGCAGAGGAGTCAAATACGACATCTGGGATAATGGTCCCAATGGTTGGGATGAAGTTCACTTTGTCTCTGGCCTGAAGAAGCAAAAATGGGGAACAAAGGTTAATCTGCTAAATTTGTTCCAGTGAGTCTGAAAGGACATCTGAAGCAACTGCTTGGTTTTTACACCAATAAGTCCCAGAATTCATGGCCTATTCCAAATTATTTATTTAAGACAGTACATGCAGTGCTGTCTAGAAAGTGTGTGTGTATATCGGGGGGGAAGTCAAGTCTCCAGCTGTTGGGGGGAGACAGAGTGAACCCAACAGGTCACAGAGAGATCTTCCAATTGAGTGGTACAAAAAGCAGCTGTCAGTGATGAGGATTGCTTCTCTTCTGTCCCAATCAAAGAACATGTGAAAATGGAGAGAGGAAAAAAAACATTTTTTTTGCCAACTATTCAACAGCACGGGGCATTCAACCTTTGAACTGTGTGCTCAGACGTTTAAACAATCCCTAAATTTCCATAGCAAATGGACTCAACTGATTTCGTCTCCTTCAATTAAAAAAAATAGCATTTGGGTATTATTAATGTTAGAGTTTTACTGACAAGGTAATTAGCCTTGGTTTTATTCTTTGGATCCCCATCCAAAATTGTTAGCTCTTTTAGATTCCGGGAATGGAACAGTGCTGGCCGTGAGTCAAAATATGACACTATTAATAGATTTATGGACAAAGAAATTATGTGACTTTTGTGAAATAATAGAAGTCAAAATAATACTGGCATCACGTTAATAACTTTTATATTGACTTAATTATACAGTTAGTTTCCAGCAAATGAGGTATGTCTTTGTTTCAGAAATGAAGTATGAGCAAATCATATGGAAGATCTCAATATAATGAAATGCGAGTGGGGAGTTTTTTGTACATTTCTAACCAATCCTGTAATATTAACATCATTTGTTTCAGATAAAGTTTTTTTTATAGATCAATGTACTGTAGTATTTTGCCTGGAATAAATGTAATGTCATGTTAGTTTCTAGAAAAACAGACGACCACCCTTAATAATAGGCAAAAGCACTGATAAGACTGGAAAGGATTTTAAAAGTAGACACTACCCATTTTGCACAAACACAAAATTACACATAAATGGGAAATTCTGGTATCTGTATCACACTTAGATCTACTGGGACATCTTTGCTGGTTTTCTGCTACAAGCCTCTTTAGAGTAAGCAAAGTTTTTGGGAATGCCAAACTAGAATCAAAAGGTAATTATGGGTGGATGTTGTGTTGTCTCTTGAATTGCATTATCTGTAAGTGGGGTTATATTAGAAAAAAATTTTAAGTTGTGGTACATCAATAGTTCCCATCAGGATTGAGCCTTGCTAGACCCCATAGAAACACAAAGCAAGAACAAACAAGAACAAAAGAAGCTTATAGTTCCTGCTGAAAGATGCTTGCAGTCTTATCTGACAAGTGACATGGTAGGGGGACAACTATATAATCAAATAGATAATGAAAAAGAAAAGAAGGAAAAAAATATTTTAAATCCACCTGATAACAGCTATTCTTTTTTTTCCTATGCGTCCTAGGACAGGGTCTCAAGCAGAAGGTACAGCCTTTATGCATTTGTTTTGAACGTTCCCTTCAAGAAGTAAACAAGTGGGTGCCCATAATGACCTTCTCATGGAGTACAAGAGATGGTATAATGCAAAAAGAAGGGGAACAGATGAAAAAAAAACAACCCTCATAGCTAGAAGAGGATGCCTGGAAGATGGCAGCATGCAGCAGAGGCAAATACAGCCCCATGCTTAAGTGGGTCTGTACAGCCGGAGTCTTGTGGCACAGTGTACAGCATGCTGCAGGGTGCCATCTGAAAGAGTGGTTTGGGGAAAGACGAGATTCACTTACACAGCCACTGTTGTTGCCTGTCTGAGAAAGAAAAGGGTAACATTGATTGTTACAAACAACAATCAGCAATTGTATGAAATTGCTTTGGACTGTGCTGATTTTAAAGAGTGGTTTTCAGGGAGGCATGCTGAGATGCACGCTGGGGACACAAATCAGTAGTGAAAAGGTTGACTTCTAAGTCACCTTCATAAACATTAACAGTTAGAGGAAGTCTAGGAAATTCCAAAAGAAAAAGAGATCTGAAATATACCTGAACAAGCTGGGTTTTTCTTACTCTGTGGTAGTAGAAGTAAAATGATAAAAATACTGCTAAAATAGATAATTGAGAACTTTATAAATAAATGACGTTTTCTTCCATGTATGCCCAGCAATATTTCAGAACTAAATATTGTTAAGTGTTAGTATGCAGTCATAGACTTTGAACCTTTAGGCAGCTTTACAAATTTCCTGGGTGGTCTTTTCCAGCCGTATCTGTCTGGCTGCTATTTGCCTTACCAGTGTTTGGCACTCCTTAAAATTGACAGGTATGATTGACTGGACTCTGGCTTACTGGTGTGAGAAAGATGTGTGTATATCATCAAAGCAGACTTTTATTTCTAGTGAAGCAGAAATTGCTGTGTCAGTTGGCATGAATTTTAAAAAAAATTTCACTATACAATGTAGCCCATTTTATTTTAAGTTGAATAGACTGTAGGTATCCATGCTGTACGCATGATCTCTGTTTTGCTGTTTTTTATTGTTGACAACTAACTGTCCCTTTAGCTTCTGTAATTACCTTCTGTACTGGCAGCTTGTCTAGCTGTTTATTGAATTGCCAGATTTGGCAATCTGGCATTGCCCAAAAGGGTAGATAGCTGCGGTAGATATTTTAGTGGTATACTGGATTCAGAGATCCAGGGCATCCACTGGGCTTTGTGATCTGACACCTTTCTTTCCATAAAAATGACTGTGTTTGAAGAAATTACTCTTCCTACAGCCTTACTGAAAAGTGACAGTGTGGGTGTTCAGCAGCCTTAAAAGTGCTGATATTGTCTGTTAGCATTAATGGCCCTTTTCAACTGTGATGAACAGAGTCGGGAAACTGGGGTCCAAAAACTGCATATACCAGATTTACAAAATGTTAATATATGACAATTTTTTTGTCATTTAAAAAATCGTCTTTGACTATACACAATGAGGTAAAAAACTTGAATGTCGAGAATGGTAAGAATATTTTTCAAGCATCCTTTAAAATTAAAAATTAATTGCTTCAGCTCCCAAAAATTAAGCTGAAATGTTTGCATGAGAAGTGGATTGGTCAAACAAGATAACTGTCAATTGGATAGGTTCTTGGAATGGCTTTTTTTGGACCAACTAGGTGAAAGGCTCCTTGAAATTTTACAGAGTAATACAAAGGTATGGCTTCAGGGAGAAAGTTTGGTTAAACTGTTAAGCATCATGGCATTTACTGAATGTCTTCACAAAGAGAAAATCATAGGTGTACATTTGTATTGCAACATTAAACTTTGATACTGGATCTTATTTTTAAAAAGGAGATGGGGATTACCTTCAAGGGAAAAAAAATTAATTAGAAACTAGAAAACTAGAATTAGAAAAAGAACCAAACACCTTAGCTATAATTATTAGAGGTAGAAGTACAAGTAGGATGCCTTTGAATAACTATTAAGTGTTTCTACTACAGAGAAGATAGCAGGAACCCACTTGCTTGTGCTGAGGCTTGCTCAGTGCTGTCTTTCAACATTTGGACATTGTGATCTCTTGGAGCAAACAAGGCCAGGCGAAGGAGACAAGTTTACACCTAGCTGGAGATGTGCCATGCAGCTACAAAGGCAGAAGTCACAGAGGATAGCAGTAGCAGCTTCCCATCACCTCCTTTGTCACTGCCACTGTCTTCCAAGCCATTCTAGCGCAGTCTAGATCAGGCCAAATACCAATTCCCAAACTTTTCTGATTGTGGGCCTTACAGTGCCAGGCCAGGCATTACTGCTGCAGGGGACTTACGTATGCACACATATGCATATAAACATAGATTTAAATAAAGAAAAACATTCTTGGGAATTGCTGAATAGAAACAATGTCCTATATCCAGGACTTCCCAGAAAAGCCTACCAATTTTTGTTGAGGGCTGCTGGGATCTTTGAACAATGAGTCTTCTGGAAGGCTGATGCATAATTCAGCAGGTAGATAAATGGTGCTTTACCAGTGAAATCTTTACTCTAACACTCTATTACACAACCATTACAATACAGAACTTTATAGCCCAGCTAGCAGGATGCATATCCCAGAGTACTCTTCTGAATGAGGAACAGTAGTAACACTGAGCATCCCTTCAGTGTCCTTGTGCTGACACTATTCTTGCTCAATCAGGCTCGGTCTAAAAATACTATTCTGAAAATTTTACAAGATAGGGACTACACTGACCATCAGAATTGCAGTGTCCCAAGGAGTTACGCTGAATTTATGTGCAAAAAATACCATCACATAACATCACAAGTAAGTAAGAAAGAAGCTAATGGAATTAGAAGTAACATCGAACGGCAAAGGCGGGGACAAGGCAAACAGGAGCAGCAACTTCTGTTTTATCTTCTCAAAATTTCACTTAACTGAAATGAATAGCTTGTGTATGTACAGCCCATTCTACGTAAGGATCTCCAGTCTCTTTACAATAACTGATTACGTACCTGAGTCTACGTTGTTAAGACTATCTCAGTATACAAACTAAAAAACACTGCTGTTTGTCTGACTTCTAATGGCTGGTCCCACAGTTTGGAGGAGAACACCAGTCCCCTGGCATTCTGAACCACATACTTTTTTTATCTTTTCAGCGTAGGCTTTTGAGACATGTTCATTACTCTAATTTCTGACTTAATGTTCTTTCTTGCTTTTGCTTTGTGATGTGCATTGGGCAAATCATTTCATCAGTCTGTTCATGATAATGCCTAGATTCTTTTCTCTGATAGCGGACAGGTCTTTGAAAGCTGTCAGTGTGTGCAGGAAAATTCAATTACTCAGTCCAGTGCTGAGACTCAGTTAAGTAGGCGTTCTTTTGCCTGGTGTATCTCCATCTCTAAGATCATCTCTCTCTCCTTCCAAATGTTTTCCTCAGTATCTCTGACTATATCATCTGCCAACGTGTAACTCATTTAGCCAGTTCACTTGGGTTCTGTTAGAATTTATGTAATCCTTCTGCTCTTGTGGGATCTAATTGATTTTTGTGAGTTGGAAAACTTTTTTCTTTCATGCTTTTTTTTTACCCTATCTTTAATGCAGTTAATGTAGATAATACTGCTTCAGGTGTTCATTTTTGTGATAAACTTGATCTTCTGTAAAGTCCTCATTTTGCCACAAAAGTATTTATTGCTGTTTATTTTTTGTTATTTTGTTTTAATCTGTGTGATTCTCACTTTTTACTGTTTTCTAATAGCTTGTAACTAGTTACTAGCTGAAAATACTTTAAAAATATAATTAATAACTAATTCTTGAAAATTTCTTTTGAAATAATTGTTTCAAATTAAAGTCTGTGATTTCTGACTGGCAAGACAGAATCAGAATAGCTAGTTAACATTATTCATTTACCAGTTTTAAAGAATTACAGGCAATATTACATATTTTTAAATACTATAAGAAAGATTTACTTTTCTGCTTTATCTGTGCTGTTTCAGGCTGTTGTCCATAGATTTATGTGTAATCTCCAGAGTTCCCTCATCTAATCTTGCCACGAATACTTCCAATAAAGTTGACATAAAACAGAGTTCACCCAAAAGTAATGATCATTCTTTGGTAAGTTTATCACAGGATCACACCAACTCAGGTCAACATTGTCTATCTCCTGGCCCTCTGATAGCTCCCTCAGGACAGTCATGCTTTTGGGTGACCTCATCATACATAATGGAAGTGTTACACTTCAGTATGGTTTTGCTACAAATAAAGCAGTTAGAATCATTTTCTGGAAATCCATTTTCTTCCAATGAAGAATGTGTTTAGACATTTTGAAGAGAAAATTAACCAGTGGAAGTTTTATTGATAGTTGTAAGTTATTTTTCTACTTCATTTTCTCTGTTTCTCTTTTAAGGTTTTTATTTCAAAAGTAATGACCTGTATGTGGGATCATGCTATTTCAGCTAAAAAAGGCCTTAGCGTTCAGTTTCCTCATAAACTCTCAATTTGTAGTGCTTTTTTTTAAATATCTTTCATATCCATTTAGCTGAGTTACCTGCTATCACTTCAGATCTTCATGATTTAAAATTTGGTAGATATAGTGAATGGAAATAAAGTCATGGTTAGGGATAAGCTCTTTCTTTTACTTATAATACTACTGGAAAAACTCGAGAGTGCTACATAGCGTGATGCTATTTAAAGGCAAGTACTTAATTTTATGTGGTACAAAACAGCTTTTTGACATATGTTTCTTTGATTTTTGAAAAGTAAATAGATAAAATAGTAGAAATTTTTAAAAAGAAAGGGGTTTCCTGGAGGTTTCTTTTCCCCTTCTATGACATTTCCTTTATGTCCTTAATGGGTTCTTTGAATTGTCTTCTCATTGAAAATGCCATAATCCTTTAATTACATTTTTGTGACAATGAGCTATGCTTTTCCCTGGAATGTTTTCTACAGAGCAGCAGGCCAGCATTGTGATATATGCTAACATTAAATTATATACTCAAAGGCTAATATTTCAAATTATTTTTAAGAGTTCATTTTCATCAGTCCAAAATTACATACTCCAACTAATTTCATCAGAAAGATAAAGGTAATTATGAGGTCGTCAAATCTAACTGCTTCCAGATTCTTGTTTGTGTGTTTGATAGTTATAATCCATGGAAAGTCATCTTCTGCCAAAATACCATGAGTGATTTTTTCCGATATGAAAGTGTGAGGTATAATAATGTCTTATTCATCACTAAGCTTCCATATGAAAGTGTGAGGTATAATAATGTCTTATTCATCACTAAGCATTAATGGCAATAATATATACAGTATGCCATATAAAGGATTTTTTACAAAGTGTTGACAGTATAATACCGAGTCTAATCCACTAAGTGTGAATCCTCTTACAGAGTTATGAATTGCATCTGTACAACCAGTTTTATCACATGGCATTAACAAATAATTGTCTCCTGGTTTCTTTGCTGACATACTATAAAAGTGACATACAGCCTTAGGCAAACCTTTTGTATCTTTAGATTTGCTAAAATACCCATAAAGACATTGAACAAGCCATAGTTCTGTAAAAGTGCTGTTGACTGGAGTTGTTTGTTTTCTTGGCTGGAAGGTAAAGATCCTAAAGAAATGGTGCTCACATGGTCTGCTTTCACTTCCCTCATCTCAGACTATCACAACCATCACAGATCTATTTTATCAAAAAAATTAAGTTGAATATTTTGTTTCAGCTTTGTATCTGTATTGCCTTTAGAAACAATGAAGGATAAATACAATTTACAGAACTGGGAAAATAAAAGCTAAGGCTTCACATCACTGAGAAGCATGGAAATAATTTTATGGTTGCCCTATAGATCTAGAAATTGTAATGGTCTTCAGTCAATTTAGAGAGTATATCACATTTAAGCTTAAGCAGAGATACACATTTTGCCGGGCACCTTTACCTGAAAAAAAAGGGATAATAATGTGGTGGTGAAACTGTTGGCTTGAGTTTTGGACCAATTGCCTAACTCTTTTTTTTTATAGAAAAGTCAAGCTTGCCCTGCAATTTAAAAAGTGTTCTTTGAGGACATTTGTATATTATCAGTAAGTCTGAACATCTCCACTTTTTACTGTAGACTACTGCAGCCATGTAGAATGCTGAGGTGTAATTAATCATTTGCCAGCATTCAGCAGCTTATTTTTTATAAAATCCACCAGTGTTCTGATGTCAAATACTATTTAACAATGTGTCTAAGGTCCTAAGTAAGAATAAAGAACTGATTTTTCAGGTGGAGTTATGCTTAAAATGATATTAAATCTTGAATGTGGTTTTGTATTAAATAGATCTGTAGAAAGTATCAATACAAAATTGAAAATGGTATGAAATTAAAGTACATCTGGAGCATACAGAGAAACATTGCTTCCTAGATCTATTATGGTATTACAGTTTTGTCCATGCTTTGACATGGACATAGATCATTAATGATGAGAGAAAAATGCTGATACCTTCTTTGATTTGGGGGGGAAATGAGAGGCTGTAATACAGTCTTTTTTTTTTATGGATCAGGACTCCACGTTGTCATACATGGAATTTTTGCAGCTTAATGCTAAGTCTTCACTTTGAAGTTTTCAAAAACTTTTATCTTAGTATTTTTTTGGAAGATAATACAATCATAATCAGCTTTCTGTTTGTGGAGGAAAGGAAAATCTTCAAGATAAAGGCTTTTAAGTCAGTATAAAGCTGGTGGAAGAATCCACCAGAAAAAAATACCTTTCCCTTTTGCTCTTTTTCTGCTTCCAGAGGGATCCAAATCTATCCTGTGTGCCTAGAAAACTCTTTAGTCTTGCAAGAAATTTTCCCTTCAAAATTCCAGAGTCTTCTACCCATTCCTTGCATAGTCTGTTAAGAAGTATATTGCAGCACCTGCCTTTCCTGAGCTTGAGGAGATTCTTGTCCCACCAGTGCTTCTGTAAGTGGGCTTCCTAAATGAACTAATAGGTCCAACTGTCCTAACAAAACAAACTAGCTAGTTTCATTGAGAGAAGCAAGATTTTTAAATCATGAAGTGGTGACTGTGTTTCATTAGTTCATACAAGAAAGAAATTGGGGAACTGAACCTGGGGTTCAAATATAGACAAAGAATTTGCTACTTCCAAGCTGAGTCCAGCAAGTCTGTTAAGATTGAAACCTATCAAACCCACTATTGATTCAGAGTAAATGAGTAATGATATTCTCAAGTATAGATTTTTATATACTGTCCTAGAAAAAATTATTTGTTTTTTGTTGTTTCATTAATAATCATATTACACCAATTTCTACATGGTTTTCCTCAACCAAATTTTACTTGTAAACTTTCAGTTGCTTCTTCTCTTGTTACCAAAGGCAGTTTTGCATCGTCCACCACACAACTGAATTGTTCTGCAGGGAAACTAACAAGGATTTTTTTAAAAAAAAAGGAGGAGAAAAGAAAGGTCCAGATTCTTAAGATGAGGTGATGAGGGTTTTTTCCATAGGAACCCTATCTCTAGCCCAACTTATCAAAGGTGAGCTGGGGCTCTGTCTATCTTACTTTAAAATCTTACCTCTTCTGAACAGTTATCCAGTACTAGTTACTACTCCAGAAAGAAGAGCTAGAAAGAAAAATGGGGGGGGGAGAAAAAAAAAAGGAGAAAAGAAAAATAAAATAAATAAGGACAACTCAAACTTGCTAAACTTAGGAGAGGCCAACAGCAGAATTTTTTCAGCTAAACTTAGCACAAGTTCTGAATTTTAAATTTGGCATTCGCATACTGAGGTGTTGGGTGTGTCAGAAATGAGAGAGGCAGAAAGACCTTCCTGGAAATGATGCATGGGAGAACTCAGACTCCATCTTATGTTTGGATCCATTAGTCCCTCTTTTTCTATTAGTTACACTATTCACAAATGCCTTTATAAAAAAAAAAAAGTTCTTAAATAAACTGCAGATTATTTGCTTTACCTTAGTAATCTCTAAGAATATTGCTAAACTCAGTATAAAGTCTTTGTTGAAAACAAATGCACCACTTTATCTACTACATGACTTCAAAAGCAAACTTCATAAAAATACAAGATACGTGAGAAGATTGCAAGCATGTCAGCAAATATTAATCCTGTTGCTAAAGTCTGATTGCTTGCTATCCTTGTTTCACACTCACTTTATGAAAAGGTTGAAACCGCTTAAATGCTGGAACTGATGAACCTATACATAAATGATTAGGAATGCTCTGCTAATAATTTCCAGTAGAACTCATCACTGAGTTTCCTTATGAGCACATCGCTCTCCACTTTGAATGCTACTTAGACTTGTAAAAACCTTTTATTGAACAATCCATTTATTCTTGAAAATAAATTGTCCAAGTCAATTCTGTTAATATTGTCACGGATTGGACTTTTCATTGTGGATTGTATCAGCCTCTGCAGCGATTGCCTGTTGTCTTGGCAGAAGGATACATTTTGACCGTTACTGTCTGCCAGTGACAATTTTTCCCTTAATTTAGGAATTCCTACTTCTTATGAAGGCCAGCTGGAAGCAGCTAAGGCATTACAGCACCTTCCTCAGCTGTTGGCCTTGGGAATATGTATTCTCTCCAGAATATATATCTTTGGCAGGGAACAGAAAGAAGGAATCTTGGGTAACGGGTATGCAGGCCAAGTGTAAGGATTGTTATATTTAACGCCTAGGTTTCTGTCCTTGAAATTATGTCTAAAAGAAGTTCAAAAGTAGGACAAAATTCAAACAGGGTGGGTAGATTTTATTTGAAAGAAAGAAAAACTTTCAAAAAAAATAGCTGTTAACTATATTTATCCAGGAATTTTTTGTAATCTTTAACAGGAATGTTTTACATGTCTTGCTGCTTGAATGGTTTTACAGTACCTTTAGGACTGTGTCCAAAATGCACAGATTAACAGCCACATAAAAAAACCTCTGGCTGCATATTAGAACATTTAGTCTAAACCTACAAACACAGTTGTCCTATGAGAATTTTTGCTGATCAGCTACATGGCCTTAAAGTGTAGGTCATCTGAACAGTCAGAAGTAAAATGTAATTAACCACCACAAAAATAAAGTGTAGCATGTGCAAGAGTGACATTTAAGAGGTGGAGGGAGTGGGAAGAAGAGCTATAGAAAAATATTCTTCATTCACTAGTAATAAAATAGTAAAAAAAGTAATAAAAGCTATGGGTTGAAATTAATCTGCGATCTGCTGAATTGATGCAAGTTGCTACAGATTGGTTTGGAGTGGACATTTTCTGTAAATTTTATATACATAAGCTTTAAATTAATATACATAAAATCATGGAAAATACAAGCAGTTTTGACAGATAAATTGTTTTCTGATTAAATTCACTGCTTAATATGAAAAAGTGAAAGTATTTTTTGTTTCCTGTAAGTTGAAAGCTTTGTTACAGTTTTAAACATGGAAACTCCAGAAGTATACGGAAGCTATGCTACATACCTATATACATATACATACATATATATATACATATATATATACATACAGCTACATACCACAAGTGCTACCTAAAATGTGACAGCTGCACATCCAGTGAGAGGTATTTGCCTCAGGTTGAATATTTTCAGTGAGAGAAATCCAGAAGTGAGGCAAGCTTAGGAGACAGTTTTGGAAGACTCTTCTTCAGCTAGAATGTACACATGCATATGCAGTAAAATGAGTATCAAAATGAGGGTCAGAGCTGTTGCTCTGAGTTGCATCTAGCTGGTTTGCAGAAGTTGACGTCTCTCCTAGTGAAATTGGACCAAGTCCATACCTTTGCAGAGTGAAAAAGAAAAATAGTATGGATGCCTTTTATCCTCCAATATTCAGTGGCTGCTCTCAGTTATACCAGCAGTCAGCTGGTGTGTATGCAGCACAAATTCAGGTTTAAGACCACTTCATGGAGACAAACAGAAATCTCACTCTTTGTCTGTATAGCTAGCAAATGCACTGCTAAATGCCATACCTGAAGTGTGTTTTCCCTGTCTCATACAATTTCATACTACTTCGAATGTGAGATAATATAGATATGGTAAAGAGATATTATTTTTTTCTGGCTTCCAATCAGTAGAATTCTTAATTCTGAAGTCAGACGCTGATGATGATGATGATGTATGAACAGGGAAGAGCGCAGCTTGACTATCAGATCCCTGATTGATTTTAAAACACTAGTGATTTGGAAAAATCTCTCTTTACTTGTAAACTGATCAGACTGGCTTTGAAAGTTTTGGATTGCAAATCAGTGTGGTAGCCCTGCCTCTTCACAATTTTCCCCAAATATCTTACAAGACTTAATAAAAGTTCTCAGTTTTATAAAATAAGAATAAATACAAAGTTAAAAATCAGTACATTTCTATGAAAAAAGAAGATAAAACAAAAGGCAAATTTCCTATTTTATTTCCTGCTTTGCCACATATTTCCTATATGAACTGAGACATTTTATTTTATCATCCTTTAGTGTCAGTTTCTTCCTCTAAAGTTGGGATGTTAGTAAGTAGGTCATGCAAGACTAAAATTAATTGTTCGCAAGATGTATACCTCTTTGGACAGAAAACAACATTGTAAAGCTTCATAACGCTCTTTGAAGTATCTCACAAAGGCCAGTAGCAGCTCAGTCATTAAAGGGATGTTAATTTGCCAATTAAGATTTTAATGCCAAAATCTTGCCATATTCTGCATAGAAACTCAGGGCCTAAACACTCATTAGCCGACAGATCTGTCTGCTTGTTGTGTATTGTCTCAGTTGCAGTCACGAGAAGCTTTCAGGCCAGAGTTCATTTGATATAGAGAAGATATGACTGCTGCCAGAGTGCTCTCCACAAAGGCACCTGCATACATGAATTGTTATGCATTATCAATTAGTAGATAAACCATTGGAGCCCGTTTTGTCAGGAGAAGTCCAGTGTTTTCAAAACCCATTCTCCCCTCCAGTACTCCAGATGGCTAGGTTGCACCTACTCATTTTAGGATAACCAAAGGTTAAGGGCAGATAAATTATTTTTGGGAGATCTTATGTACCAGATTCACCTGCCTGTCCTGTCCTCCTCCTCTGTAGCTGATAAAAGAAGATACATACGTACTACAAGCTCACACATACTCTAGCTTTGGTTAATAAACATGCAAGTGTTTTACTGAAGGGAAAAAAATACAATACTCTAAAATTAAGATCATTGTGATAATCTTTAAAGATTATCTTCAACTTATTACCTTCATTGTATTATCTTAATCATATTACCTTCATCTTTCCTTCATTCTCAGGTTTTGGGGTTTTTGGTGGTGGTGGTGGTGTTTTTAAATTTTGCTATTCCATTGTCTCACTTGTTATTCCATTAAAATATTCTGAAGAGAAACCTCTCTGAAATTATGGAGAGAGGAATCCAAGAAGTGTCTGGAATTTTGGCAAGATTAATATAGATGTTCTGGCTGCTACTGTTGATTAAATTTGGATATATATATGTGTGATTATACATGTTTATCATGTGCATAATGTTGGCCATTATAGGAAATCAGATTATTTTTAGCTGCACAGGGAAAAGGCAGAGAATTCAGGAAAAGGAATTCTGTTGAGAGGCTTTTTCTCATGCAATTTAAAAGCACTATACTAAATTCAAAGTTGATGACAGACTTCTACTTTGAAAATACTTCAGTACCAGCTGGATTCCCTCCTGTAAACAGCATATTTGTTCATATGTTAAGCTGTGGTTGCTATTGAACAGAAAATTATGTATTCATAATTGAATATCTTTGCATGCCTTGGCTCATGCAGGCTGTATGTGATTTACTTTGCAAGAAATTACAGTTCTTTATTGACTTTATGGAGTTACTCCTGATATACATCACTGAGAACAGAAGCAAAATCAAGTCCACTTGCTGCCTCTATAGAATGCCAGTGTTTGGTTTCATGTGGTTACAAGTTGAAGTGTGCTTTGAACCTTGTTCAGTCCCTTGTGAAAACACCCTTCAAGTGTATATCCTAAGTCTCTTTTAACTCTCTTGGAGTCTCATGAGTCCAAAATACATGAGTCTCCCTTCTCTTGATGTACATATTCGGGTGCAAGCCCTCTGTTTCCCATTTGGCATGTGTAAATCTTTCTTCCAAGTAACAGTGTTTAAAATGTCACTCAAAAGCACACAGATAAAAAAACTAAAGGGTAAAAACCCCTTTAGTGTTTCCTACACTCAAAATTTATTCTTTCTTTTCAGAAAAATATACTTCTCCATCTCCATTTTGAGACAGGATGGTTGGGAAACCTCTTTTGTTATAGCACCCTCTCCTTGTCTTTCTCTCCCATTTCAATATTTTTTCAGCTGCTTCTTGAAGCCTCCCAAGGAAATGTGTTCTGAGTATTTATGTAATTAAGATTTTTTAGAATATTTTCAAGATTATGTGGATGGTAGTGGCTAGTGGCATAAATTTTCAGCTTTCAGCCAGTGTTCATATCATTCATTGCAAGAAATTGATTAATATTTGAAGATGTCCTCTATAGTAAATTTCTCCAAAACTTAATTAAATTTGTGGGTACTTGAGTCAAAATCATTAGCAGGTAGGAGCAAATTGTAATATATAATTTTCTAAATGAATTTGTAGTTAAAGCAATAGAATATATGTCAATAATAATTCATGCCCTGTGAAATTTTGTTCACAAAAAGTCAGTGAAGGGAAAAGCATGTATTTTGTTGGTTTGGAATAGGTTTTTTATGCATCTGTACAGCACTGCCCAAGTTTTCATTCTAATATATTATGTTACTGAGATAGAAGTACAACATTACCATCGTTACAGTGCTCAGCTGGTTTATTTTCTCACCTCATTCTCTGTGGCAATAAGATGGGAAGGTTCATTAAAGGCCAGATAGCATGTTGTGTGGTTCATTTGTGGGACACAGGTGAAAACATGAAGATGTGACGCAAAGACAGGAGGTATACACTCTGCCCAGTAGAAAGAGCACTTTAGCACTGGCAGGAGTAATGGCTTAATTAAAAATGCTTCTCTCTGTCAGTGTCTGTGAGCATTTTCTTTTTTTCCATCACTTTCACCACCAATAAGAGTAAATTAGGATACAGATACAGCAGAACAGCCCCTGCTCCCTTCAGGCACATCGCTGCATTTCAGTTTCATCACAGGCTCTACAAAATGGACCTTGACAGCAACAGGATGTTGGAATCAGTCCTTTAATAAATACTGCCAATTTATTTGTGCTTTTTGAATTGATTTTCCTTTAGCTAACAGAATGGAAGGCAAAAATCTTGGAATGCTGACAACTGAAGAGCAGCCACTGACTTCACCTGGACTGGCATTTCACCTTCATGTTTACAAGCAAAAATACCTTTCGAATGAATGTGTGTCTTCTGTGTGTTCCAGTGCTCCGTCACCTGTGGCAAAGGGATGCAGTCCCGAGTCATCCAGTGCATGCACAAGATCACAGGAAGGCATGGCAATGAGTGCTTTTCATCAGAAAAGCCTGCAGCCTACAGACCCTGTCATCTCCACCCCTGCAATGAGAAAATTAATGTTAACACAATAACATCACCCAGGTTAGGTAAGCAGTCAAAATTACACATTCGTGCTGGAAATCTCTTTTTAGTTCTTTCTCTCCATAGAGTAATGATGGTCCCAGTTTAAAAAGGGACTAGTTTAAAAGACGGCTAGGACTCAGGAGATTTAAATTCTATGCAGAAACTCATCTCTCTGCCTCAGTTTTCCAGTGTGTACATCAGAGACTGTACCTCAGAATGGTGAGGGGTTTTGTTATCCAAGGAAGGACCATATTATGGGACTGTATGATATTATGGACACAAAACCTCCGAGATGAAAATATGTTTATATTAGATACATTATAAACATATTATATATGTTTATATATATTGGGCCACTCAATTTTATCAAACATTGCTAAAGTAAGAAAACTAAGTTAAACCACAACAGAAGGAAAATTACTATCATGAAGATATTTGCTGTTCCTGGAGGAACTCAGGTCTCTGTTAGTCTTAAAGAAATTATGTTACTGCATAACTACAGAACTCTTAATTCTGTTGTTATTTCCTAGTGGTTTGTTGATGATGGTCTTACCAATTAGCTCCCCAAATTGTTCATCTGCTTCCTGAGCATGACTGGGGAATATTCAAAGGCTTGCTGTAAGACAGCATACCCTTTCCAGATGATTTTCCAGAGCCCTTGTTAAGATAAACCCTCCTGTCAAATAGATTACTCCTGCACGGAAAGCATGTCTAACATTTCAGGCTGTATGTAATCCTTCCTTTGAGTCTGTGAAGGGTTTTTCTCTTTGAAGTTTTTAACCCTTAAACATTTGTGTAGTAGTCATTGTTTCAGTTTGCTGGATGAGATGGCAGCTGTTGCTTATGGCCCTGTCCTCTGCTATTTCACTGTTGTAAGGTTGCCCTTCGTACTTTATCTTTCTTTGTTCGGCTGATCTCTCAGAAGCAACAGGCTATCATTCCATCACTGAGACTCTCCCTCTGGTGAGGTATAAGCAGCTTTATGTCACAGAGTAAAGTGAATCACAAAGTTTCACAGAAAAAATACAGCGTCAGATTAATTAAAATTTGACTTAATGTGAAGCGCACAAAAAAAGATTGGGCTATGTTGTCCTGTAGAATGGATTATGTCGCACTGAGGTTAGTAATCTACAGGTCAACCTCATCCAGCAGGAGTCAGAATCCAGTCCGATAGAAACATTAACATCTCCAAAATACATAATGCAATGCTTCTTTTGAATATATTGATCATTTTGGCCTCCAGTTCCATTCCTATTATGCAGTATAGATCCTCTGGATTTGGGGGTAGGGCTAGTGGAAGCTGATGTGGATTGCACCATCTCTGCTCTTTTATAAATATGCTCTCAGTTTCTCTTTCCCTTCTCTTAAAAAAGGAGAATAATTCAAATCTTCTGTGAGACTGACTTTTTCTTCAGTTCAGTGTTTATGATGATTTTTGGATGATGTCTGTTTCTTGTGCTCTATTTTTCTCTGTTTTCCCATATTAATTCCATGTATGCGCTACAGCTTGAATAACTGAATGTGCAAAGACCTAAATTTGGTACCTGGGTCCTTCTATGATAAGCACTCTAAGAGGCTTTCGTAAGCAAAACAGGTGGGTGGATTAACAGATGTCTTCACAAGAAAAAAGACAACACACATGAAAATATGCCTGTTTTGTACAACAGGCATAGAACAGAAGTCAGGCTTCTTCATCTGAATGTTTATGACTGCTAGAGAGAACTGAATAGTTATAACAACCATGGGAGCAGGTAGAGCAAACCAAACAGTGGCTTTTCAGGCTAGTGTCACTTTAGAAGGTTTCTGGGGAAGAATTTGATAGTAGGGGATTCCCACAGTTAGAAAGCAGCAACAGACTACTGATAGAGCAACCTGAACGTGAAGGTGAAGATAAGACATGAAAGATGTGAAGGTAAGGATTAATATCCTGACTTTGACATGGAGGAGGGAAGACCCATTGGAGTGGTTAAAAAGAGGGTGATGCAGTCAGACCAATGTATTGGAAGACAATTTGAAAAAAAAAACATTTTGAATGTACTTGGAGAGGAGAGAAGAAGGTCAGGAAGGTAAGAATTGCATAGTATTTGTGCATTTGAGAAGCACAAAATGCAATAATTAGGCCTGGACAAGTATATTGCCAATTTATCAACTGTCATTGATTCCATACTGTAAGTTTCATTTTTCTAGATAAAATGGATTTGCATTACGAAATGCACCATGGGACTTGCTGTCTTCAAACCTTATGATTAATATCCTGACTTTGACATGGAGGAGGGAAGACCCATTGGAGTGGTTAAAAAGAGGGTGATGCAGTCAGACCAATGTATTGGAAGACAATTTGAAAAAAAAAACATTTTGAATGTACTTGGAGAGGAGAGAAGAAGGTCAGGAAGGTAAGAATTGCATAGTATTTGTGCATTTGAGAAGCACAAAATGCAATAATTAGGCCTGGACAAGTATATTGCCAATTTATCAACTGTCATTGATTCCATACTGTAAGTTTCATTTTTCTAGATAAAATGGATTTGCATTACGAAATGCACCATGGGACTTGCTAACTGTCTTCAAACCTTATGAGTGCCTCATAGCGTGGCATCTGTAGCGTTCAAGCTAGCAAGACAGTATATTTCTGTTCCTTTGAACAAAGAAGCCTAAAGGTCTAGTAAATTATTTCACTTACAGAGAAAGATGATGTAAGACATCATGTAGTTTCTTCAACTTCCATTCATTGACAACATGGCACAAAGTCTTGTTTTCTTGAGCAAAAGCTGATCTGAAAACCAGCAGCAGCAGTATCCATGCTTTAATTCCTACATTTCCCTACCTGCCTCTCATAAAAAAAAAATCCCCTTAGAAGTGTCATTGAGAACCCCATTCTGGTATTATTCAAGCTGAAGCTTCCTGTTTTTCCAGTAGCAACTTCCATCTCAGACTGAGGGCAGTTTCAGCTGGAGCTGGCTCTGCAGCCCCCATGCAGCCCTGGCCCTAGCCCACCTCTGTATAGGGCAGAAAGATGGGCTTCACTCTCTCATGAGAAGACAGCTGCATGACATTAAACCAATTAGTTTCAATGCAACTTAATCCAATTTATAAATTAAGCTGGCCTTAAAAAAATTTAATGTTGAAAATATTGACAGCAGGGAGATTTTTTTCATCCGTCTTTTGTTGAGTATCTACATCTATTCTCCTTTCCCTTCCCCAAATACACCTCTGGTGTCCCTGTCACCTTTGCTACCTGATTCTTCACTAATAAATGTAACAGTAATGTATATATGGGATTTTGTTGTTGTTGTTTCACAGCTGCTTTAACATTCAAGTGCCTGGGAGACCAGTGGCCTGTATACTGCAGGGTGATAAGAGAGAAGAACCTCTGTCAAGACATGAGGTGGTATCAGCGGTGCTGTGAGACGTGCAGGGACTTTTATGCGCAAAAAATGCAACAAAAGAGTTGACCTCTGTCAGGCTGGCTGGCTCTCAGCTCTTTGCAATCTTATTATTTATAAACACACACACACACACACACACACGCACGCTTCTTCAGACCAAATATTATCAGATTACATATAATTTAATCAAATTAATTTATTTTTGCCTGCCAGACATCCTTAATTGTTTTGGTTAGACAACCAAGTTGTTTTATCCTCTGACGTTTTCGTGATTAATTTTTATATGAACAATTTTGGATACATTTATCAGAATTTTTAAAAAATAGTAACTAGTATTTTAAATGTTTATTTTCAGTAGGGTCGTCTCTCTGTTGCCAAAAAAAGTCATGCTATCTTGAATTTATTTTAATTTAGCTGAATAGTTTTGTTGTATATGGAAATAAAGCCCTTTTTAATTTTATTATATTTTTGGCATTCAGAGTCAGAATGATCTTGTGTATTTTGCAACAGATGTTGAGGTGAGTAAGCTAACATTATTGAACAGGTTATTACAGAATGTATTGTGAAATCAGTTCATTTGATTTAGAAACATACTGAAGGGGATAATCTACTGTAACTTATATTATAAACAAGAAAATTAAAATAGCTAAGTAGGGATTGTGATCATTCTCATGGACACATACTTGAACACAAGTATTGAATCAATGAAACACTGTAGAGATTTACACTGAATCACTGTTGCACTGTTTGAGGTAGTGTAGAGAAATGCAGTCCTAGAACTTGTACCATCCTATGAATCCACGTCTGTACTGTTTTAACATGTCACTTGATTTTAAACGTTTTGAAACAAAAAACCCATGTCCCTCTATACCTTTGTGTGTCCTCTTGCAGATTTACGAATGGAAGAGTCCTTCCTCCTGCCACTTGTATGAATTAATTTGTTAAACATTTTCAGTTCTCTGTTGACAATTTAGAAAATAGCTTTGTAATACTACTTTAGTTTTATCTTTGTTTTATGAAAAAGTCTTTATAAAAATGAAATGTTTTACAGTTTTGTGAAACGTTATGAAACAGCTAAAATTTTCCTTATGAGAAAATATTGTACATGATTCACATGATTTTTACATTTTCAATAAAAGGTAAAGCTTCTTTTGGTATTTGCATTTTTCCACTTGTGGCCATCTGTGTCTGGTAGCCGAGTCCATCGAGCCCTGCATCGCAGTGGGTACAGCTACAGTAGTCCCTACAACAAATGCCTCCTGCCTCTTGACTTAGGCACCTTTCTGCAGCTGCAGGCAGACAGGCCACTCTGTGAGCCTTGATATATGGAAAGTTGGGTATAACAGAGTAATATTCAGTGGAGGAGAAGTTACTTATCTCAGGTGAGTTCTATAACCACTGAACTTGGCAAGAGGAGAGGGGTAGGTCCTCTGCCTCCAATTTGTGATGCAAGCCTTTAGGCACGCTCTGAAAATATGTAGGAGAGCAAACCCTGAAGGCAAGACAGATGGAGAAATGAGTCTGAAATGCATCATATTTTCTACTCAAAGCAAAAAGGGAATGCATCTTTATTTGATTGTTCCTTTTAATTCTCTGCAAAGAGTCTACTCTATAGATGTGATGTAGATATCCACACAATTTAATAAACTGAGGCACCCCATCAGGACTGCGATTCTGTCCAGGAAGAATCGTTAGCTGCAGTCTTAACTCCCGTTGAAATCAACGTATGTGCTTTCAAATAGCTCTACTGTCAAAATCTTTGGTTTGGCTTCTTACTGCTGTGCATTCAAAAACTTTAATGATGCCACTTTAAATGCTACTTTAATGATGTGCTAATGTATCATTTTAAATTAAGTATCTTCTGGTTTTAAAAAGTAAAGAAGGAAAGAAAAATAACTGACATCATGGAATGTGATATTATATTTTGTATAATTAAAAAGTTTCAATGCACAGAAAATTCAGTTGCTCTTGGGCATGTCACAGACACACATTTGAAAGTCTAATAGAATTATTGTAGTTGGCAGGCAAAAGAAACAATCATTATTTTAAATTTTCTTCATACTTATTTAGTACCCAGTCCTGCTAATATTCCTGCATTCACTTGAATCACAACAATAAAAATCAAGCGAAAGGAAAGATGTCTCCAGACTAGGGGCCAGAGGACAGTCTTTTATCAGCCAGTGATATCATCTGCACAATTTTGAATGTTTATGCTCTGCTGTTTCTGAATATTCCACTTACAAGAATGTCGGCTTTATCTCAAAATGGAAAAGTACATTTTAACTCTGCCTGTATCTGTTGAAAACAGATGAGTGACTTGTGCTGAAATCATCCTCCCATCACCCTCATACAACATCATAAAAGAAAAGACTTGGATGGGAACTGGGGATGGAAAGTTGCACAGTAAAATGACGTTCTTTTTAAATGTAATGAGTGAAATCAGGATGTTGTAATGCTGATAGCTCTGGCTCTGACTCCTTTGGCATCTATAGTACAAAACTATTAATTAGACATGTGTGAATCATTTTGAAGCAGTTCTGTGTCTACATAGCAAAAATGCCTCTTCCTTCTCTGCATGAATTTGAAAGGAAGTTAATTTTGATACACTCTATCATCATTCAGGAAAGCAGCACAGACCAAAATACCTGTTTTGTCAGAAAATGATGAGAATGTTTTGAGAACGTGCCCAGCCTGTGGCCTGAGTCCCAGCACATGTGTGCATGCATGTGCCTACCCTGCAGAGCTCTGCCACAGCCCAGGGTGACAACACAGCCCTTTCCAGCTGTGTTCAAGGAAGCAATAGCCCTCTGCACTCATATACATTCCCACCCGAGTTTACTCACTTTTTGGATGTCATCTTTCAGCAACAATCCCTCTGCATTAATATGTTTTCCTTCCAGCCTGATGAATATGTAAAATTTCAACTAATGAATGACAAATCAGTCAAGTTCAGCTGACAAGTAAAGGTGAAATTCACTCCAGCTCACAAGAGCTAGAGTAGGGCTCTCTGCTAATTAAATCCCACTTGGATTCTATTTTGTTGGATTAAGTGGGATTTAAGCGGTGCACAGGGTTTGTGCTAGGCTGGTGCACAGTTGGCTTACTTCCAGATACATGCTGGCTAGCTACAGCAGTGACCAAAAGTTACAATACTTAGCACTTCTCATACCTTTCTTAAAGAAAAGGAATACCTGAATTTTAATTGCATTGTCATTTATTCTGGAGGGAATTTGCTGCTTTGTTCTGGAGGATGTGGTTTAGGTTTTGGGTTGTTTGGGTTTTTTTTCAATCAGTTTTCATTGTCATCTTCAGTGACAGAGAAGCAGCCATTTGCTCATTATAAAAATATATTAAAAATGGAAAGCTTGCCTCCATGAGGAGACCAATGGAGGCCCTAAAGCCTAGCAGGTCAATTATAAACAGAAAATTCAGAGTGCTCAGAAAGAATTTGAAGAGCTCTGTAGAAAAGATGCTCAAACTAATAGTAAAAGGGACTTGAAATATATCAAAAGCAGGAAGCCGGCTAGGGAGTCAGTGGGACCATCTGATAACACAAGTGTGAAAGGGACACTTGGGGATGATAGAGCTATGAAAGGGAAGTTCAGTGAGTTTATTTGCGTTGGCCCTTCCAGCTGAAATGTTGCAGGGGTTCTCGTACCTTGCACGTTCCTTATATCAGAGATGTCAGAGAAGCTGGATCAAGTTGAAGGAAATATATGAGAATGTAGGACCAAATAGGTATGCTAGATGCTAACAGGTATCTAGGGTGGCAGTCACGTGAGATTCCTGGAAGAACACAACTGGGAAATTACGGAACTGCTTGCCATGCTGCGTACGCTGTTGTTTCAAACAGCCACTCTGCCAGAGGACTGGCAGATTGCAGTGTAATTCCTGCCTGTGGAAAAGGGGATCTTTAGGGGATCCTTTGAACTACAGACTACGGAGTCTTGAGTTCCTTTTCTGGTGCCATAATAGCTGATAAGATTCCCCGAGCACCTGGATAAGCATAGGCTGTTGGGAGAGAGTCAGCATGGCTTCAGTTCTGTCCTAAGAGAAGAGGATCTGGTGGACACAGAAGTCTCCGACAAGGTTCCATGTTACAGCATATTCAAGAAACTACATTCACACAGGACTATAGGAGCCATCTGTATGGCTTGAAAGCTGGTTAAAGGATTGGAAGCAAAATGGTCATCTTTCAGGGTGGAGACGAGTCAGTAGTATGGTTCCCTAAGGAATGATGCTGGGTTTAGTTTTTTCAACATTTTCATCAATGACATGAGGAAGAGAGTAAAAACTGAGATCTCTAGCTCTGCAGGTGACATTAAGCTCTTCTGGTTAACCAACTGTTGCCTCACTTGGCAAGAACCTCACAAAACTGAGTGGTTAGGCAAGACGTCAGCTAATAAACTTTGATGTGGGTAAATGTAAGGTAGTATAGCTATGGAAAACAGCCTAAACTATTCCTACAAGAACTTGCAACTGGCAGTCATAGAGGTGGAGGAAAAATCATAGTGTCATTGATTACTGTAGTCTGAAGTTATTAGGTCTATGAGAATAGCAGGGAAAAAAGCCAAAAATTGATGGATGTTGTCAGAAGAGAGGGCATCATTTTTCCCGTTTTTGGAACTGTGGTGTATCCACAGCTTAGGCATTGCATTCATTTATGGTTGCTGTGTTCTCATTAACAATGTAGTGGAATTACACTGTAACACATTAAAAAAGGCAAATAAATAAGCAAGGGGATATACCAGGTGGCTATGGATGAGGCTGAAAAAGTTGATACTTCAGATTGGAGAGAAAGAGGCTGCGATGAGCATGCAATGAGCTCAACGATTGTGGTGATGATGATACGGTTGAGTGTTTATGGGTAAGGATGAGGGGGAAGGCCAACGAGGCAGATATCCTGCTGGGAGTCTGTTATAGACCACCCAACCAGGATGAAGGGGCGGATGAAGCGTTCTACAAGCGGCTGGCAGAAGTCTCTCCATCACTAGCTCTTGTTCTCGTGGGGGACTTCAACTTCCCGGACGTCTGCTGGAAATACAACACGGCAGAGAGGAAGCAGTCTAGGAGGTTCCTGGAGTGTGTGGAAGACAACTTCCTGACACAGCTGGTAAGTGAGCCTACCAGGGGAGGTG
>NW_008794368.1:485019-497392 GCF_000699145.1 Aptenodytes forsteri | reverse complement strand
AGTGGTTGAGTCCCCATCCCTGGAGGTATTTAAAAGACGTGTAGATGAGGCACTTAGGGATATGGTTTAGTGGGCATAGTGGTGTTGGGTTGATGGTTGGACTCGATGATCTTAGAGGTCTTTTCTAATCTTAATGATTCTATGATTCTATGGTCAAAGTTTAAAAAATCCTGACGGTGGTGGATAAGCTGCACATGGAGCTCTTGTTCTTAAAATCCTGCAGTACAGCAAAGAGGGGATCCTTGATAAAACTAGTATGGAAATTAGTTTAAAACACATAAAAGTAAGCACTTTAGACAGGTGGTCATGTGATTCTGAAGCTTGCTTCTAGAGGAGGTAGTATCAGAAGATTTGAAAAGCAATTAGACAAATTTGTGGACAACAAGTACATAAACAGATAATAAAAGGCCTGGGAACAGACAGTCTAGCACAAAAAGTTGTGTGGCTTCTGGGGAATAAAAGGAGAACGAACTGCAGAAAGTAGCCAGGTGTACACAGTCTCCCTAAACAGCATCTCTTCTTGCCTTTTTCAAACACAGTGATAGATCCTCGGCTTGGGGGGTCTGACCTAGTGAGACCTTTTTTATGTTCTTATGTCATGTCTAATGAGACGAAGTAGTGTCGGTATGTAAATTCACACAGACACACACCACATCATATGCTACAGTAGCATGGAATAATGCTGTGTTCAGAGAGATCCTGGAAAGGGTACATATGTTTAAGAAAGAAGACATGGTTGTCTATACCCAGCTATTTTAGAACACAAATTAATACTGTCTTAGTTCTGCACAGGGAAAAAGGGGGACTACATGTCATGGTAAGTCTAAAACAGCAGCTTCATGGTAGTCCCTCAGGGTACACTGTAAAGGTGTGTTAGTGTTTCAGGGCTTCATTACACTGCAGAGAAATGGTTCTAAATGTAGCAGCAGGTTCCCCAGAAGGATGCACATCCACTCAGAAACACGGTCACTACTGTCTCTTTTGTGGCTGCTCACAAATATTCTAATATGAATATTTACTTGAAAGTTGACAGATAAATAATTTTTAACAGATATGCTGTAAAATAATCACCAATAAATACATGCAAGGAAAAATCATGAGCTTTCTAAGTAGATAAGGGTTTTAACTTATATGTGTATCGAAGTACTCATTTATTACATTAGGATCATGCATTAGTAACATTGTAAAAAGTAGTTTACTGGTTTTATTTTCTTTTCAAATTTCAGCAATCTTCTGTAAGGAAAGTAGATTGGTCTGATTCTCTGGTCTAAGTACAAAGATAAAATTTTTGTGATGCCCTAATTCTCAGCACTAATTTGATCCAAAATAGGTTTTCCTGGATTTCAAACAATGAACTTTCAAAAACCTATCCTCTGTGGCAGTGTCATCAAAAATGAAACATATCTTGGTAAAACAGAAAGGTTTGAAAAAAGAGGTTAAAATAAAAATGAGGAGACTACTTTTGCTGGTTGTAAGTAATGGCCATGAGAAGAGGAATTTCATTAGCTGAAAGTCAAATGAACGTAAGACTTATAAAATGATGATGAAAATGCCAAATCTCAAAATGAAAAAGTAAAAGTGAAGGGACTGAGACTACGCCATTCAAGGCAGTAAGAGTTTTTTCAATTCACTTGAACACGAGCAGAATCAATTCCCTGAAAACTTCTGTTACCAATTACTTGAAACAATCTAATATTTCCCAGGGTCAAGAAGAATTTACTGTGAAAGAAATCCCTGAACCTAAAGAAGTGCATGTCATAGCCGTCATGGTAAGGAGTACCAACCCACACAGCACAATGGAGCCTCTTAGTACTGCCACTGAAAAGGAGGACTTGCTTTGCACTGGGAGCTGCTTCTAATTTTCTGGGGAAAAAAGCTTGCTTTGAAGTATTGTAAGCTTGACATTTTTGGCAGGTCACTTGAGGAAGTGCTGGTATGCGTTTAAGTGTCTCATGCATCTACTCACTGGTACTCTGTTAGCTTTAATGAGCACATATGTATCTATCAAAATAGACCTTGAACTTGAAAACTTAAGCTGGGCACTTACAAAAACATGTCCTGTCTGCTCTGCTGCTTCTAAACAATCTTTTATCATTGGTATATGATATAAGTGAGCCTGACACCAAACAGGGGTCAGATACAGTTTCAGGAAACTGTCGTATCCTTCTTCACGTCATTAATAATAGAAAGAGCGTGCACAGCCAGGAAGCAGAAGCTGGGGCTGTTTTCATTATTACTCTACAGGATAGAAACATGGACTTCTCTGTTTTGCCAAACAACAACCATCCCGATAAATTCCTGCAACTGGAGGTGAAGTCTCTAGTGAAAAACTCTGCCTTTCTACAAGCCAGCCTGGCAAAATTCCCAGAAGCAGCTTTACCTGGCATGCAGCAGTGGCACAACAGGGTCTATTTGCAGGTAAGGTCCAAAAGAGGCTGACATTTTTCCTGATTTTTCTACCTCGTTTTGGGGATCTGGAGACAAATTACATAAGGTTGAGACTTCAGCTGTGGATTCAGCTTCCTGCATCTCTGAATCTGAATCACTAATATCCCCGTAAGTTTTCCCGTTGACTTCAGTGAGGATCAGGCTCCAAGCGAAGAGTCACTCTCTTCAGGGCTGTCCGCTGACTTTATTTCAGTACATTAGGCTTTCTACTGCTCGTTGTAACATTTTCTTAGCATTTCCCAGAAAGTCTATTGATGTCAAGTACTGATTAATTGTACTAAAGGGGCAAAATAAGAAAAAAACCCAGACAAATCTGAAAGCCAGGCCATATCCCTCAAACTCGATGAAAAGGCACATTAGAGAGAGCATCAGAGATTCTTGCTAGTGTCTCGTGAGCTTATGTATGTCTACATAGTTCACTGTAGCTTTCTCTTTATTTTGCCTTGTTTTCCTCATTGTACTTTGACCTTCTGTTATCTTGACAGACAGCTGTTGAAAGTGTATTAATACTAACTGTATTAATCCAGGTTATTATATAGAGGTAGCAGCAGTTTCTTGGTAAAAATGTAAATGTGCGCTGCCTAGTAGAGGCCCTGGAGCCAGCAGCAGCGAAGTTCATGTCTGGATCAGCAGCAGTGCAGCTGCATCAGCTCACACCCCTCTGGGCCCCACTTGCTGCTCCACAGTGCTCCTTTCCTGCTGCCCGGGGAGCCCCTCGCCTTCCCCACCCCTAGCATGAGCAAAAGCTCCAAGGTCTGGTTCTTGTCAAGGGATGGAGACACACATAAGCAATTGGGGCAGCGGGGGGAGGGATGGAGAAGGGTCTGCATCCTGACGATCCTTAGGGTGGGGGTCCAATTCCCCACGGGAATGAGGAGTGGGAGCTGAAAAAACGTCAGCCTGGGGGAGGGGAAGAGAAGCATCCTTAAAGTCTCCCACAGCTACTTCCAGTTGCACTTCTCTCCTGTCAGACATTTCTCCCCACCAGCTCCCCAAACTCCTTCGCTCCCTCCCAGAGTCCATTCCAGTCCTCATCCACATGCAGAAGTCCTCCCCCTCCTGACACCCGCTTCCATGACCCCCCCTTACCTTCCCTAATCTCTTCCCCATCCCAAACACCCTTCCCTCTGCCTACCCCAATGCCTCCAGCCGCCTCTGCTCGTGTTGTATAATCTTTGCTGGCAATTCCCCAAGGAAAGCTGGGAGGGGGGGACACACGGTCGCCCATCGTCTCCCATGCAAAGAGCCCTAACCAAGGGAAGGAGCCTGTGGGATCCCAAACAATGGGGAATGGTGCAATGCTGGCCTCACTCCCCACCCCACCTAAGCCCCTCTTTTGTGCAGGAGGGAGGCAGCCACACACAGAGCCTCCTCCGCAGCAGGGATCCTTCTCCCTATTGTCATTTAACAGAACGCACTGTCACCGAGCCAGGGCTGCAGAGCTGCGGGAGGATTAGAAATGTGTGGGGTGCCCTGTGCTTTTTCGACTTGTGCTCTGCCCTTCACCACCAGCGAGAGGGTTTTCCTGGAACTCTGTTCCCAGCCCCAGGATGGCCATTTCAAAGGAAATGTCTGTGCTCACCATGTCTGCAGAAATGCAGTTTGCAATGCGGTATGTTTTATAAACGTTAAACCTAGGGCACAACCTATATTTTTAAATGTAGTCATTAGTGAATTCAAGCTGTCCAGATAAAATTCATTGTGCCTTATTCTCTCTCCCTTATGAGCTCGCCTCCTTTTTTCCCTTTTGCTGACAATCAAATAAAGGGAAAAGAACTGATGAGTTCCAGACATTAGAATAAACACGATGGCACAGTGGAGAACTAATGGCGCAGGAATAACGTGTTTTGCTTTAAGATGAGAGAGCTAATGGGGTTAAGGGTTAGTTAATTCAAACGGAAACGTGACAATCAAATAAAGGGAAAAGAACTGATGAGTTCCAGACATTAGAATAAACACGATGGCACAGTGGAGAACTAATGGCGCAGGAATAACGTGTTTTGCTTTAAGATGAGAGAGCTAATGGGGTTAAGGGTTAGTTAATTCAGAAACGGAAACGGACGGGGGGGGGGCAAGGGAGGAGAATTCATTTCAGAACATATGTGCGTGACCTACAGACTCCCAAAGTCATAAAACCTTGAGAGTAGCCTGAATTCCCTCTTCAAAAATTCATTTTCTTTAAGAAACTATTGTTACTCAGGGCTCCCCGTGTAAAGTGACTTCTCGGTGGCGTGTTTGTGGTCTCTTCTAGACCTTTATTATGAGATCACGTGAATCCAAGTGCACTTCAACCCTTATGTGTTTTCTCCACCTATAAGTTTTTTAATTTATTTCCATTATAAAAAGCTTGACATAACGACAATTCCTATTGCTGGCCAAAAAGTTGCTGCTCTTTCTCCTTACTTTCCTCTTCTGTATCAGGCAAACTGAACAGCTTCCCTGCTTAGTGTATATTTTCATTGTCTACTTTGAGTAAAACAAACCGGAAAACAGTCCAAGAATCTTGGCCCTTCCTTGTGAAAAGCAGCATAAAGAGCACGGACTGTTTCTCCTGCAAATGGCTAGCTACAGACCGCTTTCTGATTGCCCTGAAAATTTCCAGTCCCACTGGACTCTCTGCCCCACAACATGTTTTATTGTTCAGCATACACCAGATGATTAATCCCCTATATCTGCTTCTGATATCCGGGGTGCATGTCTCCCCTGTAGTCTACCTGGTCATTTTCTGCAATTCTCGGACATCTCTTTCCTGCTTGTATTTCTCTTTTTTCCCTATTTCTGGAAGACAGCAGAGAGCATTTGGTCTTTGAACACCATGCTACTTCTTCTCATGCTGCTCTTGCTTAAGAATTCACAACTCTGAACAAATTTTGGCCTGCGGGTATCATGCTAACTGCACTCCTAACCCTTCCTGGTCTCTCATCTGAGCTAACGCCTGTGTCCTGCCTTTGCTTGTTTCTCAGTGTACCAGGACAAGAGATTTTTTTTGCCTATGTTAGGTGCTGGGTTACAGTCGCCTGTTTGTCCCCTGGCTCATATGTGCGTTACATACTTCCATTCTTTCCCTTATTCTTCCCTGGACATCTGCAACTGGCCACAAGCAGAGCCAGCTGCAAGGTTGGCAGGAGATTTGGTCTGACACCGTACAGAAGTTTTTATATAATGCACTCACAACCCTGCAGAACTCCATTACCAACAACAGATAAAACAGCTTTCTTAATTCATTATGAGGACAGAAATGCTCTCAATGCTGCACAATTAAAATAGTCCGTATGAATGCCTGCTTTTCTCTAAATATTCCTGTCACTTCGGCTTAAGTGTTTATAACCATCTACTAATCTCCTTCCTATCCATGTCAGGTGGCTTCCCAGGTTGCTTTGTAGTTCCTGATGCTGCCTTATGTCTCTGACAAGCAATTCTGATCTCCTTCAGTTCCTTTTATAAGAAAATTTGGATTCTCAGGAATCCTTGATGTGAGCTGTCTGCCCTACCATCTTTCAGATCTGCTTACCTACCTTCAGTTACTCCTTGCCTTCCTGATTGCTTTTCTACAGCATCCCCTATGAGATCAGATTTGTTCAGGAAATTCTGAAGAGCTAATAATTATTTATCCTGATAAATGGGCTTTTTTTATTGACCAAATGCCTAGCAATACCTAAACAGTTGTTACAACTATCACAGGGATTTTTGGGTTACTACCTAGCAGCTTTTTGCCTGTCAGACCTTTTGTCTGTCTTAGAAACAGGTCTCTACATCAGAAAAATGCCCTTCCAAGTGCTGGGAGAGTCCTCCAGGGTGTGTTACAAGGCTTTTGCACAACAGAGGGTCATAGTCTTAAACAAATTACATGCAAATATAATAATCACCCGGCTACACACTTTCACTAGGATTGAGGAGGTTGTTACAAAACAAATCCTGCACTATCTGGTGGCCCTAAATTTCTTGAAGACTCCACTGGTTAAAACTTTTAGGCGTAGCTGCCCATCGACAGCATTTGTCACTTTCATTGAGTATCTCCCCCGACCGCAGCTGGAGACCATGGCTGGCCATGGGACAAGAGGAACTAACTGTCTTTGGGGGGAGTAAAGAAAAATTTGACTTCCAGGATGTAAATTTCCTTAATTTTTTAGGTGTCTCTTTATTCTCTTCTTGCAGGTAGATGGGCTTGAGACCAAGGCCTAGCCTTAACTGTTGATGTCCTGGTTTTGGTGCGTGATTAGCTTGATGCCTCATATCACAGACTGAGGAAAGAATGGTTAGACTCACAAGTTGTTTCAGTGCTAACAACAGTGACAACCGTGGGAACAAAAGGATGAAGTCAAGATAAAAATGAGATTAAAATGTTTCCTAGCAATATAGATTAATTTATAATTTTTAATTATATATATTTTAATGCACCTGTATGCATAATTTGCATTATGAAATAATTGGCAAGAAAAATCTGTGGAGAAAGCACATTTTGACCCAGGGATGAAACTAACATTGACTCTCTACAGATCTTCAGGCTTTTTACAGAATCCTCTTTTTGTACATGCCAGCTCTCTGGGTCTATCAAAGCGGGACAAACTGTTCTCAGTGAAACACGAGTTATAAATCATAGCAGCTTTCTTGCTCATGAGCTATATGTAGATCAAACACAGTTATATGTTTACAGAGTTGAGCATTTTTCATCTTGTTAAATGAGTATTTCATCAACACATTTCAACTACAGTTTCTCAGAGTTCTTCATACCTATTGCTGCTTTGAGTATTTACTGTTCCCTCCTTCCATTCAATGAGTAGTAACATAAATTGCCTCTGATTTGATCTGCTCCACCCTCATTCACACTGGCTTCTTAGACACAGTGTGTATCATATAAATTCTGTAACGCATACGGATACCTAAGTTTACAATACTTTCCTCTTTCTTTGAACATTTGCTTCATCAATCAGAATCAAAACATAGAAGTCTGTGAAAACTGTTGGGAGATGTTTTGAATCTTAAAAGAAAAAAATATGTAGTTTTTGCTAGAATTAATACTAGCAGGCATATTTTTATTATCTAATCTCCTTCTGTTTCTCTGCTTCTATAAATGCATATGTTTCATGTAATCTTCTTCATATTTCTCTGTATCATTTCTTGGACCTAAACCTTTTTTTTTTTCCCCCACATGTGCTTCAGGCTTCTGTCCTTCTTTTTCCCTAACTAGTCTCTAGGACATATCTACTGCAGAAGTTTCACAATCAAGCATTTGCCTGCACTCAAGTGTATTCTCCCAAATAGCTTGGCACTTCAATGTCTGTTCTCTAAAACTACTGCAAACTATCTCCTACCCCAAATTCCAGTCCAGTTCTCACAGTAAAACCCTGTTGCCCCTTCCATCCTACTCCCTCTCTACCTCTGCTCCAGGCTACCACATTCTCCTGTACTCATGCCCGTGAAAAGGAAGGTACTCCAGACGGAAGGGGCAAAAAGTTTTGCCACAAAGCACTCTATGAACAAATTTTGCATCATGCCATCCATTCCAAATTTTGGAGCATTTTATTTAAAACAGCTTTAGAAATTACTGTCAAGTCACATTCTTTTCACAACATTTTAGCCTAGGGAGACTGAGCATCCCCTGGTGAGACAGTTCATGTTCTTCAACAAAATGTTCTCCAAGATCAACTATCTAGCAAGCCTGAGGGAAGCATCATTAAGGTCAGTGACAAATTTTAAGTAAGAAAAAGTAAGAAATTAAAAAAAAAAAAAAAAAAAAAAAAAAAAAAAAAAAAAAAAAAAAAAAAAAAAAAAAAAAAAAAAAAAAAAAAAAAAAAAAAAAAAAAAAAAAAAAAAAAAAAAAAAAAAAAAAAAGACAGTTAAAAAGACCAGCTCGGCTGAAATCTGGCCAGTACAACCCAGAGGGCTTCAGTGCCAGCTGTAATGCAAAGAGTAATATTGTCAGGGGATATGTGAAGGCTGAGGAATTACATATGGAAATCATGAACTAACAGAGGGACTGGGAGGGCATTGAGGATCCACCCACCTACTAATGGTAATTATTGATGGGAAACATGCTTAGTCACTTGTGCATGATTTAGTGATAAGAATGCCAGCATGATGCTTCCTCCTAGGGTTTCTTAGGCAAAGGCTGTTGTTTTCTCTTCTAGACCTTTCCTTTCAGAAGGAAACCAGTCCTCCTGCTTCCTTCTACACTTGCCTGCCCCAGGCAAACTCACACATGTCTATGCATCTGCACAGGCACCGAGGCATAAAGTAGGCGATGACATGTAGCAGCTGGCTTCCACTGAAAGTGGATTCACCAGACCACGAAGCGGGCAGAAAATTACTCAAGCAGAAAAAGCCAGCAGTGTGCCATCAGCTTAGGGACCTGCACTGGCTGATGTGGGATCCGAGCAGCTCCCAGAGCCAGTGTGCGGGAGGAGGTGGGATCCCCTGGGCTCCCACCAGAAAGGTGGAAGGAGAAGCAGGACGTGTCCCTAGCAGCAGCGAACCCTTTGGCTGCTGAAGTCCGTCCAGCCCGTGGCACCTTAATGGCTGGAGATCTCAATATTAGTGAAACATCCTGGGAAAGACGTCCTTTCATGGAAGGAAGTTTCTCAGGTCCCAGCTGTTTATGATGTGCACTCACTTTATGGGATTCTGGCAGTGGGTTCTGCCCACACCTTTGTGATTTCTGAGGGTGGGAGAGGGCTGGGGTGTGCCCCCCTCCCAGCATGCCTGCTGCAGGGTCACCGGGTCAGGCCAAGGCTCCCCTTGTCTTAACATAAAGTTCCTAAGGACAAAGGTGCTAATGGGGAAGTGGTGTTTGCTAATGAGGAAAGCTGAAGTTGCACTGTGATGGTTCTGTAGAAGCAGTCCTGAGACACGGGCAGGTGTTCGAGTGAGGCAAGGGCTGTGCCAGAAGCAGGTCTCTCGGGAAGCTGATGCACCGCCGGAACTGCAGATCGGTGACAGATTAATTCAAAGTCTCGGGAACAGAAGGTTGTGGTGAACCAAAATGTTGAACAGCTTGAATTGGAGAGTCTGATTTCATTTATCCATGCAATTACGGATCAAAAAATATGGTAACTACCATCTTACCGGCTCCTGAAGAGGCTCTTAGTGCTTTGTTAAGCAGCAGCTTGTGAGTTCTCCAAAAATGTGATCCCACCAGGGTTGTTCATCCTCCTCCCTTGCCACTCCCCTGTTCTAAAAGGTACGATTTAACGATTGTTGTTGCTGGGAGACTGCTCAGATATTTAATTACCTTTGAGTTCTGACAATGCCCAAATTAAGGACTCTCCCTCAGTTGAATGAAGGGCCTCTTTGACATCCTGACATCAGTCTAGCATTCAACAGCGTGAACAGAACTGCAAATCATACCCCTGCTGTCAGAGGTGCAGCTCCAGTCAAGGCAGTCCCTTACACACCATTACCCCCTGCGCTTTGTTCTGCTTTGTCCTTAGAGCTCTACTTCTGCACCATACGCCCATGGCTTTCATCAGAACTGCATCTTCTACCGTCGTGCTCCCATAGCACTGTTTTGCTAAAGCAGAGGCTTTCTTTCAGCAGGCATTATAATGCCAGTTCACATTTGCAAAAGAGTTTAATGTTCAGATTGTACCCACGTGCTTTCCCCAGAAGGAATAAATCTGCCCGGAGCGACCAGTCAGGCTCCCTTACTGCACCGTAGATGTTTGCCAGATGAGAAAAATTGTTGCATGTGTAATTTTAAAAATTATTCTTTTGTGTTACAAATGATAACTCTGGAAGGGGACCTGTGTCATAGGTAAATGAAGATGAAAGCCAACTTCTGATCTAACTTGTGCCTTACAGAGAGAAAAGAGAAATGTCACTGAGCTGCCGGGCTTAGACTCAAACGAGGTCAGTCAAGAAATGACAGACAAAGCCCTTGGGAAATACATTACACCCATCACCCTGAAATCCACAATCAAAAGCAACCCCTTGTATAGTGATATCCAGACGGATGACGACTGGGAGGAGAAGAAAAAGACCCCTTCCTGGACTGTGCAAGACTATGACAGGCACTCGCTGCACTCTAATTTGGCCAGCCACATAAAGGTAATGTGCTGTTGCACTGCATTTGGGCAAAGTGAATTGCTATGAGCTGTGTGGTGTGTGCATGAACCACTGCGCAGACCACTTGGTTCTTTTGGTGGGATTCCAGAAGTAAATATGGACGTATTTTCCGGTACAGACATGACACTAACATGAGTCTGATCAGGAAAAGAAGTCTACGTATCTGGTTAGACTCCAGGAATTTCAGTTCTGCAGAACACGACTTCTGTGACTACAGAAAGTCTTAAACCGCAACACCCCGCAACTCAGCTTCCCTGTTTTTATAGGGAAGAACTATAAACGAGGCACTTAAATACTATGTGCCCACTTTAACAACTGTTCATAACATCATTCTGTTACCAAATAACATACATTTTCTCAGCCTTATGCACACTATGCAAGATCCTGCCTGCCTGTGGGTTGGCACAAATCACTTTTAGGGTTACATTTGTGAGTCTTTTTCTGCTGTTCCCTTTTTTGGAAAGGACCCAGATCTGTGTTTACAAATTGACATCTCTTCTTGAGAAGACAACATGGTTTATTCTGGGTTTTTTAATCACATTTCAATGGCTGGTGTCCTACATTTGGTTCCTGGCTGAAAAGTGTGGTTTTAATTTTCCCCAGTGGAACATGTGCAGCATCTGGCAAGTAGTGCAACCTATGTTCAAGTGAAAGTTTCTTGCATTTGTGTTGTGATGCCTTAAATTCATTAATCACTATCTGATGATAGCCAAAATACTTCTGGCTATGTTCTAATGACTTTATGTGCAAGACAGAATAACTGAGTTCATTTTCTGATTTTTCTTTTAGGAAAATCCTAATGATCTACAGTTCTGGATGGGGGATATTTATACTCCTGGGTATGATACCTTGTTAAAAAAGAAAGAGAGAGAAAAAAAGCATTCCAAATGTTGCCAAATCATCCTGCTCATGGTACTAGCTGTTTGCATCCTGATTACCATAGTCACGCTCAGTATTTTACTTACTTAGTACAGCCAAATGCTGTTGATGGGAATTTTTTCAATAAATATTTTTATTAAGCTATTCCCCTCCCTTGTTTTATTTGAATTCCAATTTTTTGTCACAAATACAATTTGTTTGACATCACTATTTTACAATGTTCCTGTGCAGCATAAGGAATTGATGCTGAAAAGAGACAAATACTCTGAGCACGGCAGAATGTCTTCTTATGGGCATAATTAAAAAAGAAAACTATAAATATGCTACTTTTCTTAGTGCCGCCTTCTTTGGACTAGTGATTTGAGTCAGTATGTGTGGTATGGTACACAGAGTATGTACAGACAACCAGCTGACTATTTGTTCTAATAAACACCTACCATCCCGTTCATCTTTTTATGATGGCTATTATTGGAATATAGAAAAGTATGATAAAGCAGTATTCAAGATATCTGAAAGAATAAAGCAAAAATTTACGTATTACTTAGTGACTGAGTGCATTGCTGCAATGATGCAGCACTTAGTAAAAAGCTAGCTTACGTGCATAAATGTTTCCTTATCTTTTTCAGAGAAGAAAAACAAAAAATAGACTGTTGAACTTCTATCAAAAGCATTCCCTGAGACAGGGTTTCTTCATCCCTGTGTCATGTTCTTTGAACATGTAGCATCTCTGTCACCCCAAACCCCAAAAGATGGAGTGCCAGTATTTTTTTAATCTGACACATCAAAAACTGGAGCAAAATTGGTGAAGTACTAGAATCATAGAATCATTAAGGTTGGAAAAGACCTCTAAGATCATCGAGTCCACCCGTCAGCCCAACCCCACCATGCCCACTAAACCATGTCCCTAAGCGCCTCATCTACACATCTTTTAAATACCTCCAGGGATGGGGACTCAACCACTTCCCTGGGCAGCCTCTTCCAATGT
>NW_008794368.1:475484-484848 GCF_000699145.1 Aptenodytes forsteri | reverse complement strand
CTCCTTTTCTCTAGGCTAAACAACCCCAGTTCCCTCAGACGCTGCTCATAAGACTTGTTCTCCAGACCCCTCACCAGCCTCGTTGCCCTTCTCTGGACACGCTCCAGCACCTCAACGTCCTTCTTGTAGTGAGGGGCCCAAAACTGAACACAGTATTTGAGGTGCGGCCTCACCAGTGCCGAGTACAGGGGCACGATCACTTCCCTACTCCTGCTGGCCACACTACTTCTGATACAGGCCAGGATGCCATTGGCCTTCTTGGCCGCCTGGGCACACTGCCGGCTCATGTTCAGCCTGTTGTCAACCAGCACCCCCAGGTCCTTCTCTGCTGGGCAGCTTTCCAGCCACTCTTCCCCAAGCCTGTAGCGCTGCATGGGGTTGTTGTGGCCAAAGTGCAGGACCCGGCACTTGGCCTTGTTGAACCTCATACAATTGGCCTCGGCCCATCGATCCAGCCTGTACTAGAGTATAAGCTGGAATTAGAATACACCTTAAAAAGATTAAAGTTATATAGCTATGCTGCAAAAAAGGGTCTAGTTCACATGTTAAGAGCACTCAGACAATTAATTCTGAGTTGTTCATACACAGAATAATTCAGGAGAATGAAAACATGAGATAAAATGACAAAATAAAAAGTGAATGAACAGAGAGGGAAGAACTTAAATGATTTCTTTCCTTTCTGAAAAATACTGAGAGTGCTGCGAACCCTTTGTACCTCCCTATTAGGGCAGGGGGCTATGAATAGTATTGAGATGGGGATCTCCCTCACTCACACAAGAGAATCTCACAGATGCACAAAAGCTGGAAATTTGGGGTTATACCAGATCTACCTCTCTTCACACAAAAAAATGCTTGGAATAGGTCAGGAATAGGACCAAGGTAGAGGATGTGTATTGCCCCCTCTGAATTCTAGCACGTGCCCTATTTACAGCAGCTTTGCAGTGTTTTAAGTCAAGTCAAGATGGATTCAACTTCGAGTACTGTGTGACAGTAAGATAAGTGCGTTTAATTCCTTCCTTCCTCACCTGGTCCATATTTGAATCTCGTTTGTGCTGTAACTACTTGGACCCTAGTCTAGCTTGTACTGTAACTGGTTTGATGAACCAAGCTAAAACAGCTTACTGCTTTAATCTGGTGAGCAGCCAACAGCAAAAGTGTAGCAGCATTTTAATGCACTGGCATAAAATTAGTATCCCTATTACAAAATTGAACATTGCTGTAAATATACAGGGCAACTCAGTCTTCTGGCTTGCTGCAGTTTCAGCATAGACGGGTGTTCTTGTCTGAAAGATCAGGTCCATTCAGCTCATGAAAGTAAGAGCTTGGGAGCATTTTACAAGACTAATAGCTGACATTATGAAGTAATTATTCACATTAAACCAACAATACTTAACTGTTTTTTCCAGCCCAAGTACATTTGCTTTAAGTGCATTGCATACAATGCAGAGACGTATTTTTGTAAATTATTGAGGCCCGTAGGCGGGAAGCCTAAAAGCAAAGGGCTCTGTAATTTCCAGGAAAACAGCCAATAACGCGAGTTTCTTAACTGCATTGCTCTCTGAGGCTTTAGCAGTAGGGATAAAATCGTTTTCTCCACAAGCCCATTACTGGCTGTTTCAGCCTGGTTTCGCTGCTGTCATCTAGCGGGGAGTCAGAAAAGAGGAAAAACGTTTCAGGCACGAAGGCGCCGGTTTGGAGTAATTTGCCTCCCCCCCCACCCCCCCCGCCTTCTTTTTTTGGGGGCTGGATGTTCGATTTTCCGCTCGCGCCGCGGCGCTGCGGGTTCCTTTGCTGACACCTCGTGGCAGAGCGCGGCGTGCGGTTTTTGGGCGGGCGGAGAGAGCCCGCGCCGCCCCGCGCCGCCCCCTCCCACCCGCTCCCACCCGTGTTTTCAGTTACGGATGTGTAGCGCTGCTGAAAACTGGAAGGAGGGAAAAAAGGCCACTCGTGCTCTGCGGGAGCGTCTGCCTGGCGTTTAAGGACGGGGCCTGCTGCTGGTGCCGCTGCCGCTGCGCGCTTGAGAGAGCATTCGCAGGGGGGTAGCCCCACTGTCTGCCTAAATGTGAGCTGTGTTCTAGGGTTTGGGAAAATAAACAACAATTGAATACTTCGGGGTGGGAACCCAGCAGATTGAGAGACACGGACCTCTCTTCAAGGGGGAGTAGTGGAGCCTCGGGATCCTTTGTGCAATGTGCCTAGTATAAAAACAGTTAAGGAGACACACCTTCTTTAACCACTTGATGCAATGTTAGGTTACGTGTGTTGCACAAGAACAATTTTGATTTTTGGTTGGCAAGATTGCTTTTTGCCTCTTTTACCATGTAATTTTTTTTTTTTTTTTGGCAATTCATTAGTGACGGGGACTGAAGAAGAAAAGTCATCACGTAACATTTACAAACTAGGATCAGTATTGGAGTTTGCGGAACAGAATGTTTTGTGTATTCCAAAAGTGCTTTTAAAACTGGATGAATAAAACAACTCCACTAGGTAATGACGTTCAAATGGGATGTACGGCATTTTTTCCGTGGTAAGTAATCTCTGAGATCTACATTCATTGGTCTCTTCCTGGCCTGAGAGAACGCTTACACATACACTTTGTTTGACTTCAATAGGATTTAAGCAGGTGCTTAAAGCTAAGAAAGTAGTCAAACTTGGATCAGAACAGAAAAAAATCTTGGCATGGGTTTAAATTTTTTTATTCCAATGGTAATCAGCTCAAATGCCAGCAATAGTCAGCAAAATACTCTTAACATACACCACCAGGTTGATACATCGATATCTTACCAGCACCTACGCGTAAGATGTAGAACAAGGATATAACTGTGGTAGAACACTACCTTCGACTGGGAAAACTGGCATTTGCAGCGAGATGTAGCAGGAATTTGCTCTTACAAACTGTACAGCTGCAACCTGGAAGCAAATAAGAGCAATTGTTCACACATTCTGCCAACTTGTAATTGCGCTGGCAGTTGCTGTATTTCACAAGTGATTTTAGAAAAATTAACTTCCTTGTCTCCAGCACATAAGGTTAGCTTTCAAAACTACCTAAGTGATCGCACTTTATTCATTTATGCTCTCCCAAATCACTAGAGCATCTTGGAAAACTCTGAGGAAATTCCCAACCTTCCTCCTCCTCTGCTATATTCTTCCCTTCCCAAAAGTGTCCATAAATACACAACTGAGTTCACATGTTATTGGCCTTTAGCCTGTGAAGTCACTGAACAAAGGCTCCTGCTTGGCTCTGGCACTCCAACAGGCATTATTTGGGGTAATTACAGCTACCACTCTACTTCAGTGAAGTACAGAGCTGGCCCACGGAAAGGATCTTGCAGGGCTTGTTGCTTTAGCAGGGTACATGTTTTCACACTTTCCAGCTTCATTTTTCTTCTTCTGCCAATGCACTCATTAAACAAGACAAGGTCTAAAAGAGGAAAAGGAGAGGGAAAGGGACGTTTTTGAGTATGCCATGGGTAAAGTTACCTTGGTCACATCAGGATTTGAAAAAGGAAGATGCAATGTGAGTTGTGAGATACCATATAACAAATTTCTCTGGGCAGGGCAGAAGTTACTCCTTCAGTTACGATGTTCTGGTCTGTGAGTGCTGAATTAATATTTATTTGAACAATAAAGAACAGTAACAGCAGAACCTGTGTGGATGCTAAACATCTCTACTACCTATCACTAAAAGATCAGGAAGGTCCCCACAAAGTGCCCTACCCAAGGCGAGTGTCCCACTGGTTAGTTCAGAGATGTTTTGAAGCAGATCAGGCTACAGAATCTGCTCTAAGGACCTGGCTCTGCATGGTTACGCTCTTGTAAAGCTAATAATTCACTGAAATACAAATTTACGGGGATACTAGTCAGATTAACTAAGCATCAGACAGCCTTCCAACACAACAAATGTGATGTTCCTGTCAATTATTTTCTCATGTGATTTTGCTGGTTAGAAGATGCTTCTAGATTTAAAAAGCTAGAGCAGCAGTTACCTGCTGTAACAAGCGACAGGTGTAACATAAGGTGTACCATCTTTTTGTTGCACGAGATAAATTTTAGAAGTTTTTAGCACCCAGTATTTTAGGTGGATTACACTTTTTGGTTTAACAACAGCACTTTCCTCCTATATAGTTTCCTTTATAAAAAGTGCTTTTTGCACTATATAATTTCTTTTTTTTTTTAGGATTTCACAGAAAGCTTTACCTCGTGGACAAAGAAGGTTACAAATCCAGAGCAGTTCTATGGATTGACAGTTCTGCTGTGGCCTTACCTGTACAGCCGTAACCTGATTATTTGCATTGCATAGGAATGCATTAATAAATACAGGAGAGACTCTCATGTCTGACATCAGTTCAGACTCGAGTCTCTGCTACATGCAGACTCAGGGTACCTGGATTCATGGGTAAGAGCATGACATGTGCCACGGTTCAACTTGTTTCTCAGCAGCCTGGCAGCACTGCAAACCCAGAATCGTAAGTCAAGTTTGACAGGCCTGTGTCTATTTCCAGTCCGTTGGCTGGAAGGAGATCAACAGAACAATGGCTTAGAGAAAAATAAATCTCTTCATGAAATACTTGTCTGTAAGTCTATGAATCTAAATCTGCAAAAGATTTAACTTGCAAGATTCAGGGTTTGGGGGGCGTCCTTTTCTCTCCCTCTCCCTCTCCCTCTCCCTCTCCCTCTCCCTCTCCCCCCCCCTCCCCCCCCCCCTTTCCCCCCCCTCTCCCTCTCCTTCTCCCTCTCCCTCTTCCCTCCCTCTTTTCCAATGAGTTTTATTTCCAAACTTTCATTTAAGTTCCCTAGGGCTGGGATTTGTGTTTCTGACAGGTACATAACCTATGCCATTGCGCTAGGCTCAAACCATAAGCTTACTAAGCTAAATCTTGAAAATGACCCGCTGCCTAGGTTTGCAGGTACTCGGCTTGTCTGGACATGTCCAACTGCAAACAGCAATGGGTGATGGTTGCAGCTATCCACATACAATCATCACAGGACTGCCCCTAGATGGATACTTCCCAAACACAAACACAGTCCAGGCAGATTTCTGGAGTACAGATGTACTTCAAGTTTGAACTCGGGTGGAATCTGAGTGCACATGTGGTTTAGGATAAAGAGCTTCTGACCAGAACCCCCAGATGGTGTGACACTGACTTCTCCTTTTTGCAGCTGCTTTTCAGTGGACTTCTCCCTGGGAGCAGCCAGTCTGGTCAGTGGTGGTGGTGCATCCTGACAGGCAACCCTCTTCCTGACAGAAGGACTTGTCAGGATTTTCTAGTTGTGGAGGCTGACTTTGTGAATCTCTGCAGCTAGACACACTTTACAATGATCCTGATACTGCTCTACTGCTGACCATGACACACTGAATCCAAGAGTCAGAATATTTAGTTACGAATGACATATTGTTAAGGGTTTTTTTCATCCCCAGACCTAATATAAACCATCTGGTTGTGGAAAATAAACACTGGACACTCTGTTCTCTGATATATTACGTTCTATTAAGGCAACCCAGCAACAAAATTCCTGTACACAGATATATATTCAATGCATTACTGAAACAAGCTGGCAGACAGTTTTTGTGTTACGTTGAAAGAGGGGAATAGTTAATTCATAGCAGTATGACATGCTGTATTTTGAGGAGAACATGCAAATCCTGAGGTGGTGTGCATTAGTTTTTCCACCCACATATTTAGCTTCACAGACAATCCAGCATATGAACCAGCCTTCCCAAAGAGGGCTTGTTGCCCTCTGGGGTTTCCTCTGTGCCAATTGTGCTCTTCTTGGAAATTCTCCAAAAGGCCACTTCCAGCTCAGAAATCAATTTGCTGCAGCTGCTGCAGTAAATTGAAACTCTTGTAGCTGTAAGTGGGTTTATCTGTGGGGATTCTCATTGCATGTGGTAAGGTTAGCCTTGTTGGAGGAAGCGGTGTGGAGGTAAGGTGGAAGGCAGGGAGTTTTATGACACTACACAGTTGTTGTACCACACACAACACAAACCTACTGGGTATCAGGCTTATTTGCTTCAAATTTGGTGGACTTCTGTTTTTTAATACCTGTGGGTGTGCAGTATATGCAGCAAATGTTCAGCCTTTAAAGTTTCTTCTCTCTAGGCACAACTGAATACTGAAAACACACATATAAATGTGCACGCTGAAGCAGTATTTTGTGTTCAGCTTTTTGGGTCTCTCTCTTCTAAATAACTTGGTGCTTCCTCAGAAAGGGAAGTGACAAAGAGGATCCATGGTGAAGATGACAAAGATTGGTTTTGTTCTGGAAGATGCTTGCTTTTGTTCCAAGTCTGATTTCTCTTTTTCACACCCTCACCTGCTTTTTTGTTTTCTGAACTGCAAGCACAGTAACCTTTTGAAAGAGCTTAGGATATAAGACAATCTAGAGTTATAGATGTAGGAGCTGTAAATGAATAATGTTCTGTGTATGGCTAGCACTGTTAGTGGTAAATTGCTAAGGGAAAGACTGTGTGCCTTATAAAAGTAGTTGTTAGGGTGAAATAAGCACAGGGCCTTGAATCTTTAAATTTGCATTAGTTCTCTTTCTTTTTAATGAGCAATGTCGTAAATGCTGTTTCATATCAATGAGAAGTGAGCTCAACCAAGTATTAGTAAATTGGCATGTGGGTAGCTACATAGTCAGGAGCCAAAAGTGCTGTTTCTTTTCTAATTACTTTTTTTTTTTAAGGCTGTTTCTTAAGATTAACTGCGCTGAATTTCAGAACCATTTGTGTTTGGTATGTGGGGAAAAATTCAAATCAGGAATCAGAAAGCTCTATTTTGCTCTGAAATGGTCTGTATTGCTCTAAAGATATGACAAGTTATTGTATCTTCATTGCACCCCATAAAAACTTCTGAGATGCCTACAATATTGTTATCATATAGCACAGTTTTCAGTACAATATAATGTGAGAGAGCTTTTTAATTAGACTGTTTAAAAAGAAAATAACGAGAAAGGAAAGGGAAAACCTCCTAATTTGTTAAGATTAAGCTGAGGATAAAGAGACAGCCATGACATTAAATCAGGCTTTGTCCTGGTTGAAATGAAAGTGATCTATACTTAGAACAAGAATAAATCCTGAACAAGGCATTTAGAATTGAATGAGCTGATACAACAGCAACTCTGTGCATATGGGTAAAAATGTAAAACATTAGAAGTAATTAGGTCTGAAGTATAAGATTATGCAAAGCTCAAAGCCAGAGAAGAATGTGCTCTCCTGGCAAATGGAATAAAAATACTGTTTGCAGCCTGGATGCCAGTGCATTAAATTGTCAAGTTCCCAGGCAGTAGAAAACAAATGAGTAAAGCCTGGAGTTTATAGCAGTAATGCTGTGTGGAAATGAATGTTGCGATATATAACAAACTGCTGAGGGAGGGAAGAATTTGCTAAGGAGCTAAATGCATGTCTGACCTTGAAGTGAGAAATCAGTTTTCTCGGGGGTTTATTGACAAAGAAAAAGAAAGTTATGTGATGGTAGGATCTATATAGTGATGCCCATTAAATTTTACCTTACTGACTATGTTTAACTGTACATGCTTTGGTCAGAATCTTTCCCCAGTGCTGTGTCCATACCCCTCTGACAAGCGAGGAGTCAGTGACCTTGTTTTCACAAGGCAACTCTGTCACCAAAAAACCTTCCATTCTGAGTGAGATCTCCTTCCATCAGGGTAGGTTATTCCCTGCTCCCTCCAGTTTAGACATAACGGTAGTGATGATGGGCCAGTTAGAAGCTGCAAACGTGCCTGGCCTTCCTTGCTCTGCATCCTGGCAGTGGGGAGCTACCAGCAACCTTTCCACTTGTTTGACACCTGTAACATTTCTCGAAGGCTCAGTCATGTATACCTCTGGCTCAAGGCATTCTGTCCAGTGCATTTTCAGCTTCTTTTTTGTTTGGTGTTTTTTCCTTTTAGGAGTGACCCCACGGCCTATTCAGTCGCATAACCAGTTTGCCCAGTCATGACTTTCGGCGCAAGCTTCGCCTTCACTGCTACCCAGAACAAGTGTCTGGGCTTCCCAGATTACAGTGCATTTTCCAATGACGTTTGGTGATACATGCATACGTATGTATATATGCATGTAGGTATGTGTATGTATACATACGTATGCATGTATGATATATACTTACATGTGTGTGTATAACACTTGAAAAAACCATTGGCCCTGTGAAGCTGTTACCTCCTAAGGTACAGGTGGTGTGTTTTTTCCAGCATCCAAAGCAGAAAATCTCCCATGTCAAGAACAGTTTTGCTTAAGAAGCTCTTAAGCAATAATTAGGGTATACTAAGACACACAAGATGCAGAGCATAGTACTTGTGAAACAGATGGCATTAGTCCCTTGTTATGCATTGCTAACCACTGCTACTGCTCCTTCTTTAAGAAAGGTTGCAATCAAGCAGCAAGGGAAAGCAACTGGGGTGCCAGCTGGAGACCATCACATGACTTCAGTTTGCTTGTTATGGATCCGTGCTGAACATCCCTTTCCACTGGTAAGCCCACTGGGGAAAGAAGATGTGAGGAAGTGGCCTTTTGAGATGTTGTGCTGTGTAACTCATTGGCAGCTGGAAACGAATCTGTGAATTACGGAGAGGTCTGTGAAGCTGCATTTCCCACACAGCTGCGAGTCGGGGCTGCCCAGGACACACGAGGGTGCAGGCACCCTGCCTGTTGGATGGGCAGCTCAGACAAGGAGCTGCGCAGCTGGATGCTGCAGCAGCTTGGCAGGCTGTACCGGCTGCCTGGGGAGCGGGGCAGCCCTGCAGCTGGCAGCTAGGGACTGCTGCACCTGGGGGAAACCGAAGCAGGCAGCATTGGCCATCTCTGCCTGCTCCCGCTGAAACTTCTAGAGGGATCAGCTCACTCCAGAGATATAGCATCCTGTCTCGTAAACAGCCAGAAAAACCCCTCACTTTCTCACCCTGCAAATGTTTTTACATGTTATGAGTGGAGGCTGAATGCTTGCTGAAAATAAAACTTCTTTTTGCTGTTGTTTTCTTAATCCATTTTGCCTTCATTATTCAGCACAGTGATGTGGACCATACGGGTGAGAAACAGTGTAAGCTCACTGTCCTGGTTTCGGCAGGGATAGAGTTAATTTCCTTCGTAGTAGCTGGTACAGTGCTGTGTTCTGGATTTAGGAATGACAATGTGTTGGTAACACACCGATGTTCTAGTTGTTGCTAGGTAGTGCTTACACTAGTCAAGGGCTTTTCAGCTTCCCGTGCTCTACTGACTGAGAAGGCTGGGGGTGCACAAGAAGCTGGGAGGGGGCACAGCCAGGACAGCTGACCCAAACTGGCCAAAGGGACATTCCATACCATGTGATGTCATGCTCAGTACCTAAACTGGGGGAAAGCTGGCCGGGGG
>NW_008794368.1:470694-475260 GCF_000699145.1 Aptenodytes forsteri | reverse complement strand
GGACTGGCTGGGCATTGGTCGGCGGGTGGTGAGCAATTGCATTGTGCATCACTTGCTTTGCATATTATCATTATTATTATTATTATATTATTATTATTTTATTTCAATTATTAAACTTTTTATCTCAACCCACAAGTTTTCTCACTTCTACTCTTCCAATTCTCTCCCCCATCCCACGGGGGGGGGAGGGGAGGGGAGGAGTGAGCGAGCAGCTGTGTGGTACTCAGTTGCTGACTGAGGTTAAACCACAACACTCACCAAAACCAAAGTGGTATGTATTTCTGTGAATTATCAGGAGTTATTTAGTGTTCAAAATCAGTTTCATATCTAGTAATTATTAACTGCTGATGCATGCTCATGAAGTGTTGACGAATAAACTGTTACTGATCATATCAGCAGACTCCATTTGAGGAAGCTGTTGATCAATGAGATGATGAGAAAGGCACTCATTATAAAGTTATACAAACTAAAAAGAGCTAAATTCTGTCCTTAATAGCACAGTGGTATACTAGATTTAATTGACAAATACTAAAGTCCAGGAGGCTTTCCGTGCCTGCTCTCTGTTTTTCCCCTCTATTAGGAGTTATGCTTCTAGCGGTGCCTTTAAAACTTGATAACGACTTGGGACATGTGTTGAGGATTCCTTGTAATGAATCAGAATAATGTCCTTCTCATAAAAATATTCAAGGGTTTAGGAGTTTGTTTATTTTTCCTTTCATACGTGATGTTCAGAGAGGATGTTGGGATTCCCAGGAAGTTGTTCTTCATAACTTCAGCAGAGCTGTTGTTGTTAGATAAATTATCCTTTTACAGTATAGTTACAGGATTCTTCTCAATTTTCCTTTCTGACACAAACTTAGCTTCACCCTTACTGATCCATCCTGGTTATATCTGAATATGCCAACAGTGTTGTTTGGTTACCTGCCAAAGTTCAAGTTTATGGAGCCAGCTACATCACAGCTTGCTTCTAGCACAAGCCAGTTTGCATTGATGATGCACATTGGCAGTATTGGCAGTATACAAGTTTGGCAAGCACACTCAAGCCTCAAAATCATTCAGTGTATTTTTGCAGCTCCCTCTGACACGTCTTTTCAGTGCAGCGTATTCACACCACAGGTGACTCAATATTCTCTAGAGGCTGGCTTGCTACACTGAACTACCTCAGCCAGTGTCTCGCCAGCTGCAAGTAAGATGCACCAGCAGCTACAAGAAAGAGCCAGTTAAAAGTTATCTACAGCTTTGCATTAGGGCCAGAGACCTCAAAAAGTGGCCATTATGCCTTTAAATAAACAGACTCCAAAATAAATTAGTAAAGACTGACCAAAACAGACGGACTCTGAAACGTGATGATCTTGGAGGCAGGACGCAGGTGCTGTTAAGCAACAGTCCAGAGCTGCTTTTAGAAGCAGCAAGTTGGGACTCCTTAGGAGTCAGTGGCTCTGTCTGTCGCTAAATCTTCACCCAGATCCTGGGTGAGCGGATCCTGCTCCTGATCAACTGTAGGAACGTGGCAGGAGCTGAGAGCTGCCTGGCACAGAGACACTGCCTTAATTATCACCGTGCTGCTTCTGACAAGAAAGCAGTAGGTGTTTGTTTATTTTTTTCTTCCTTACACTCTGTAGGAGGCGAATAATTTTGACTGGTCTTGCACATGTCACTTCATGCATGCGGTAACGCTAAAGCACAAAATGACTTACTATCCATTCCAGAAAAAGAAAATGAAGGAGTTCTGAGTAATTCAACATGATGCTTATAAACAAGGATTTTTCTCTGCTTTAATTTTGTAGCGGAATATGCCAAAAACCTAGCTACTCCCAGTGTTTTTCAGTAAGTAGCAGCAGACTGTTCTACCTTACAGCCTGGTTCTGCCTTTTAAGGCCTCCGGCTTTGGGGGTCCAAAAGAAAAGAAAAGAAAAGAAAAATCTGAAGAATATACAAGTTGGTTTTATAAAGTAATTGACTGTAACTGCTACGCGTTATAATTGCAGGGTTGGGTTCTAATTTACATTCACCTTTTTCTTCCAGAAGAATATTAACACACCAAACAAGGCAGTAAGTTCTATTACATTAGAAAAAGGTTTACGAAGTACCCATAACATAAATTTGCTTTCCACTTAGTATAACCTCTCCATCTACAGCTAGAATTCTGAGATGATAATTTATGTTAAAATAAAAGTGAAGTCTTAAGCAAACAGCTATTCCCTTGATAAAAATACTGGCAGCAAACCAGGGAACATATGTGTGATTACTGTTGTATTGTATAGTTTCTTAAAGTTTCTTAAATCCTTAAGCTTTCCTTCAAAGCTCAATTTGATGCTTTTTTTGGAGGTAGAAATAACAGAAGAACCAGGAAGAAGAATGCTAATCTCTAATTTTAGAGGGCTGATCTTTGAGTTTATCTTTCCATTCTTTATATGAAAAAAAAAGCCTCAACAAAATAATCTTTGTTATTGTGAATTAGACTTTTTTTCGTATGAAATGCACCCTGATAAAACTTACTGCTAACAAGACCTGCAAATATAAAACCAATCCTTTTCTCCTAAGACAACACGACATTGCACACCTTGAATAAAAATGTCAAAAACCCAAACTTATTTGTGGCTTTCCTTTTGGAGACTACTCTTAAAATATATTATCGTAGGCACAGTGCTTGTGATCTAGATAGGGAGATGGCAGGCAAGGAGGATAGCTTTTTGGAAAGAATTCGTTGCTGTCAGTGTACCAGCAAATCCTTGCCAGAAATGAGCACAAGCATGTTTTATTGCACAGGCTCAGAGAGTGGCGTGTACAGCATTGACATGGCAGAAAATCACTTGCTCTGGCAGGACATTAGGGCCTCCATATAGAAATCTCAACAGGAATCTTTGGAAAAATTCATGCAAGTTCAGGAGAGTGTAGAAGTACTACGGAGGTGCCCAGTGGAACTGGAAAGAGAAACAGGTCCCTTGAGCTTGGACAGAGAGCAGATGGGAGCTCCTGAGCAGAACTAAGGTGGAGGGCTTTTAAAATAAAAACATCAGTGCAGACTCTTAGTTTTCAATGTCAGCCTCAGTATAGGACCTGAAAAATCTGAATGGAGTCAAAGAATTGGTACTAAGAATAATACCTTGAATTCTCCCCACTCTAATAGGATATTTGAGTGACTGAACCTGAGTCATCTTTGAGAAATGCTAATTTGATTATATGAAGCACCTTAATGTTTCAGGGCACGTTTTGTTGTTGTCAAGAACAAACAGAGATGGGCCAAGAACAGCTCCCTGTGAAGCCCTGTTCAGGAGAGCTTTCCGCTATCAGCTCTTGTTTCTACATAACAACAAAGCGGTGGTTTTGCTTCAGGTTATTCTCTCTAGAAGCCATAGTTAGGCAAACTGATCAATTTTTACACATCAAAGTTATAGCAGTCCTGGTCCGTTCTCTTAGCCTCTCACCGAACTCGCTATTCTGAGATAACTTCTGGCTTTACAGCTGCTTTCCAGTTCTCCAAGCATCATAAGATGAAGCTTTGCAATTTCAGCCGACCTCAGCAACACCTAATTTTTGTAAGAGCTCTCTCTGGTATCTTCCTTCCCTATTCTAAACTGAATTCTTATGTCTTTGGTGCTGATACCTACTGTGTTATCCATCAGTTCACAAATAGCGTCTTCAGTGAAAATTAATAAAAATGATAAATATGATGGCATTTTAAAAGAAAGAAAGATATAATGAGTGCTCCCATGCATGCCCTCTGGCCTGCTAAGCGTGATTGCTTTTCTGACACACACCTTCTGTTGCCTACAGGATAAGTTCTTGTTACCTCTGATACCTTGTTGTTATCTTGCATCCTTTTGATCCCTGGATGCTTGATGACATTTTCATCAGTACTTTGGCTTATTTCTCCCTTTCTGCATGCTTCCTTCTTTTATTTAAGGCAATAAAGAATGTACAATTAAGTCAGGTTGGTCTGTTATTGCACATAACAGTGGGTGCACTGGAAATGCACGTAACAGGAAATTTCTTTCTCTTAGCCCTGGCATTGTTTCTTCGAGGAACGACTTCTGTTCCTTTACCTCCCAAGGGATTTTTGCCTGCCAGTGCTCTGAGCTTATTCAAGCCTGCCAATTCTGTAACATACCACTCTGCTGAAAACAGGTGTCAGTGGTGGGCTCTTTTCTAATGCAAGAAGTAAGAAGAACACCCCCCACGCTAATGTCAGCTTCATTGAAAAGGAAGCTAGCTCTATTCCTTACGTTGGATCTGTCAGCTAGTATTTAGGCACAAAGCAGCATGCTGAGCACTCTTTAGTGTGAAGAGGCTTTCAAATATAACTCTGAAAACAAGAAGAGATGAATCACTGAGTGTATTGAAGGTGATGCTATGACTCTTCCCCCGTCCCAGGATTAAAAGAGTGAAGCTAAATAAATGAAAGAGAATGGCTAATCTTAAATCTTCAATAGAATCTATAATTTCCTGTTTGACATTGCAAGAGACAGCTAAGGAATCCTCTGCCTCCCCTCTGCTCAGGAAATCACACTGTCGTGGTTTAACCTCAGTTGGCAACTGAGCACCACACAGCCGCTCGCTCACTTC
>NW_008794368.1:448234-462009 GCF_000699145.1 Aptenodytes forsteri | reverse complement strand
GAGATAAAAAGTTTAATAATTGAAATAAAATAATAATAATGTAATAATAATAATGATAACACACAAAGCAAGTGATGCACAGTGCAATTGCTCACCACCCGCCGACCGATGCCCAGCCAGTCTGAGCAGCGTGGTCACTGCCCCCCCGGCCAGCTTTCCCCAGTTTATGTTCTGAGCATAGAACACAGCACTGTACCAGCTACTACGAAGGAAATTAACTCTATCCCTGCCGAAACCAGGACGCACACTTTGGGAAAAAACAGAGTATGAGTTGAGTTGAGGTCGGTACCTTTACATCAGAATATGGAGGTTGACCTCTGGAAAATGCTCTTCTCCAGCAAATAAACTGTGCAGTATTATGTTGTTTGAGGAATGCTGCTCTCAAAGTAGTAGCTAACTCTATCCCTGCCGAAACCAGGACGCACACTTTGGGAAAAAACAGAGTATGAGTTGAGTTGAGGTCGGTACCTTTACATCAGAATATGGAGGTTGACCTCTGGAAAATGCTCTTCTCCAGCAAATAAACTGTGCAGTATTATGTTGTTTGAGGAATGCTGCTCTCAAAGTAGTAGCAGGGATCTTGATGTGTGCTCGATTAGTCTAAGGAAAAATACTTATGAGCTATACTTACTGATTTAAGTATCAGTTGTTTTAGCATGTTAATCACCTTTCTTACTGTGGGAGCAGCTAAAGGCTGCAAATGACAGGGCATGATTTATTGGATGTGGTCTTAGATTGCACTAGCTGCTGAATAGCTTAAATCTGTTTAAAATATTGTTAAGAGAAAAAAGTTGTTAGCTGACAAATACAAGCTCTAGCCTTGAAATTCCTAGCAGTGATTACCTGAATGAAAGAAGCCAGAAATAATTATTAGGGATATAGACACTGCAAGGGCAAAGGCATCCTGATTCCTTGCTTGCTTATTTACTATTACTGGTGAAATAAAGACAATTATAGCTAATAACAGACTTGAACCACTACCTTTCTGTCCTGGTTTTGGCTGGGATAGTTAATGTTCCTAGTAGCTGGTACAGTGCTGTGTTTTGGATTTAGGAGGAGAACAATGTTGATAACACACCGATGTTTTAGTTGTTGCTAGGTAGTGCTTACACTAGCCAAGGACTTTTCAGCTTCCCATGCTCTACCGACTGAGAAGGCTGGGGGTGCAGAAGGAGCTGGGAGGGGGCACAGCCAGGACAGTTGACCCAAACTGGCCAAAGGGACATTCCATACCATGTGACGTCATGCTCAGTACATAAACTGGGGGGAGTTGGCCAAGAGAGGGGTGACCGCTGCTTAGGAACTGTCTGGGCATCGGTCAGTGGGTGGTGAGCAATTGCATTGTGCATCACTTGTTTTGTATATTCTTTTATCATTATTATTATTTTCCTTTCCTTTTCTGTCCTATTAAACTGTCTTTATCTCAACCTGTGAATTTTACTTTTTTTGTTTCGGTTCTCTCCCCCATCCCACTGGGGGGGGAGTGAGCAAATGGCTGTGTGGTGTTTAGCTGCCTGCCGGGTTAAACCACAACACTTTCATATAAAAATATCTTTACGTGATGATATCATGTTGTTTACTGTCCATGTCCCAGGAATAGGGAGGAAAGTGGTGTTTTTCCCCTCGAATATTTTCCCATTTTACTGCACGGCTATGCCTTCAGGTGTATCTCCAGCCTTACAAAGTTTGGTTTGGTTGGTTGTTGGCTTCTCCCCCCCCGCCTCACTTTTTGAAAGATTTGATCGAAGAAAATGACAGAGGGTAAGCTTTGACAGCCATCGAAGTTAGAGTTGTCAGTACAGTCAAGACGAGCGGTACATTCCCTCTTGCAGGACTTCGTGTGGCTGTTGCCTTTGGGTGGCCAGACGGTACCCCTCCATATTACTCCTGACGTGCCCTGGTTCCAGCCATCTGGAAAGAGCTCTGCATAATGGGACTGGTGGCATAGGTTATTTGAGGAATGATTTCTAGGTCGTTGGTGTGTTAATCAAGGGAAATCCGCAATTCATCCTTCTTGCCCCAGGGGAACATTCCTGCCTTTGTCCACAGAGCACTCAGCAGATCTTCTGCTACGGCTGCCACATACGTAGTAGCAGCTCGGAGGCACAGGATACCACATGGCATATAAAGTTCTTCGGGTTTTTCTGGTTTTTAATAATGGTACAGTGCAGCGATTAATTAATCACCTCAGCCAAAGGCTACAGTTTTGCTTAGGACAAACCAGAAAGATTAGGAGCCACTTGAATTTTCTAGCCTACATGAAAAGTCAGGGTGCTCACAGGAAAACACTAAAAAGTATGCTCACTGCCTTCTTTGTGGACCCTGAACGCTGTCTGTTTCACCTAAAGTAACACCCTGACATTCTGCCTTGAAGCAGAGCAGTTCAAACAGACTGGTTTACTCTGAGCCAAGTTAGTGTCCCGGTCAGAACTGCACAGAGTGATTTAAGTGTTATTTAATGCTATTTAGCTGGAGCTCTGAAGGATGTGTCACCAAGAGGGGCAAGAGCAAAGCCAAATGCTGTAACGGGGCATGATACCCTGGAGAACAATGGACTTCCTTGGTAGAAATGAAATGAAAATTCATCAGGATCAGCCTACTGTCGTGAACCTTGCATCTTCCAGCCTGGAAGGAGGGGTTCCTGCGCAGGACAGGAGCCAGTGGTGGTACAGCTGTGGGATGAGCCGTCCTGCTGGGGGGAATGTGCCAGGCCAGCAATCACGGCTGTGTGTGGGCAGGCAGCCAGCAGCTGTGATCAGCAGGAATAGATCTGGGTTTTTCCACTACCCCATAAAGAACGGATCTTTATCCACTGTCTTTGTGCACGCTTGCTAACACTTCACCCTGGGACGAAAAAATAAATAAATGTTGTTGTATTAACGATGACATACAGCCTCTTCCCTACACTGAAGTAAAAGGCCAGTTTGGCCACATGCCGACACTTGAAACCCCAGATTTTATTTCTCTTTCCTGTTTTTGCTTCCTCTTGTGGCTAATCCACTTCCATGTACAAACACACACATGCATGTTATTCTGTGTTTGTATTTGAACTGAAAGCATTGCTGGCATTTGGGGGGGGGGGGATTTTTATGGGTACTTTCAATGGTAAAGAAAACTGACTAACTAGACTACCTTTGAAATCCAAAGCCTTTCTGCTTTAATCCAAGTTTTGCATCACCACAGTTCTTGGAGACAGCCATAGTCAAGATAATCCAAAAGAAAATAAGACACATAGGCTTATTTTATGATGAGAGGAATTTATTCATGTTTGTCCTATGATCACCTGAACTTTTAAACGCTTGCCCATGTGGAGATACGTCTTTGAAACTTGTGGCATGAGACTGTAAATTTGTAAATCTTCTGCATTCTCACTCCAAGGCCACAAGCTAAACTGCTGAACTATTCTGAGTCCCAGATATTCGCTGTAGTTGGTTAGATGATGGTGTTTGACAGTGGTGTAAATGGCAGTTTCCCAATAAGCAAACTTTTTCCTTACAAATTTTGCATAAAATAGAAACAGCTATGTAAGCAGCGGGATTTTGCAAAGCAAATTCGCCAGATCTCAAACTTGAAGCCATTGCTCTGAGAATGTTAGTTGCTGAATGCATATGAGTCACAAACTGTGAATTTCATAATTTCTCTCTTCACTATAGCCAATTCCTCTTAAGTGTAAAGATTCATTCAACTGGTAAGCTATATTTTGAGCTATGCTTAAATGTGTTTAGGCTTAAGAAAATTCTGAACTTATTAAAAAAAAAGGTAAAATGGACATAATTTCAAACATATCCTTTCCACAATCACAACAAGCTTAATATCCATATTAGCGATCTGGAACCGGTGCTTCTAAATGTAAACCAGTACTTTTACTTTGTAGCACCTCTGACATTTTCAAATGATGTAACCCTTATAAAGCAAAATTTTGTGACTTCTTAATTTTATGCACAAAATGAACCTTCTACACTTTTTCTTTTGAGATCTCTAGAATCTAATTTCCTAGTTCCATTAGGATTGCTTCTATGCTAAAAAGAATAGATTCTGCTGAATTTGGGCCACCGTGTGCTGGGTAACTGAGTAGCCAAAATATGCCCCAAATTACTCATTAATCAAATGATGGAAAGGATGGAAAGGATATACAGGATGATTCTTTCTTTAACTGTTGGGTTCTCTTCAACCAAATGCAGGTTTCAAACATTACTAATCCAGTCTCCTATTCGTATTATAAGTAAACAATGATGGTAAAAATAATTTCGTATTTATTTTATAGGATGTATTTTTAAAATAGAGCAACTGTTTCCTTGTAGAAGTTTGCTGAACTAATTTCATGATTGAGATTTTATATGCATACTTTTACTCACACAAACATATCTTTTAAATCAAAAAAGCTTTTTTTCAAATTGCTTTGAAAATTTTTTTCTTCTTGAGTGTAATTATAAAATGATAAAACATATTTGTTTGTTTGTTTGTTTGTTTTTTCCCTTCAAGATTCTAGATTCTCTGGACAAGACATTTTATGTAAATTGATTGATATTTTTGCCAAAGATACAACTCTTTTGGAAAAACTTCTGCTATCAAGAGCTATCTACTCTTCGCACAACTTATTCCAGCTACATGTGGCAGGAAATCAGCAGGTAAAAGATAATGTTTTCAAAACTCTAATGGAATTTTCAGCAAATAATTCAGAAAGCAAGTAGAGAAGCAGCTTCTTTCAAAGTCTTTTTTAATAAAGGGTATAAAATAAAATGGTTTAATAATAACTTGGTCCCGAAGATATTGCATGGTGGTTTGAATTATAATGAAATGCTGACAGAAAACATCAGACTGCAACTACAATATTGTTTCACAAGGTGGCACAATTACTCTTCATACTGTGCATGTATATTTTTCCTCAGCCACCAATGAAGTGGTTAACATCTAATTAGCCTCCCAGTGTATCTGTAAAAGAGCCTACTTGTATTCAATTGCAGAAAGCATAAGCAAGGTAGATAGTCTTCTGGCTCAGTCCAAGGCTTGTTGAAATCAATAAGGTTTCCAGTGTCTTTGATAGTAATTTAATAGTTTATCCACAGCATTTTTATAATTGCTTTTAACTTTCAACATTATTTTTACAGAGATAATTTTCTTAAGGACTGCTTACCCTGGGTGCACTAACCTACCTTTCTTTCTTTGTTTTGAATTTGACAATTTTTCCATACTATTATGCAGCAGATAGGACACACTTTCTGGTGTGATACATTACTACCTGGACTCACTTGGACTGATATGTGTAGCAGTCTTGTCTGCTGGACTTAACAATCCTACACAGGCTAAGCAGCTCTTTTCTTATTTTGGCCATCACTCTGAAAGCTGATGTTGAAAAAGCAAAATGTACTGTTCATCAAGCATTGCAATTGCAGTTTTAAATGATAACTGCACCTAGTAAGCCAGAGAGGTCATTTTAGTGATAAATAAGGGAATTTCATGAACAACGAATATTCGCCCAGCTCTACTTAGCTTCAGTTCTGAAAAATTCCCTCAGCTGATCAGTTCAGGTCCTTTGAACAATTCCCTTTGAAACAGGCACCTAGACACAAACATGGCTTGTAATTCATTACTTCTGCGGAAATCTTTATCTTAGCCAAAAGGCTACCTGGGACCTAACAGAATAATCCAATTAATATCTGTTTTCAGGTGAGGAATTCACCTCCCTCTGTTTGGCACAGAATTGTTAAATCACACGAGTTTCTGATGCCACTAGTGGACATGGAAGCGATGTAGCCATCTCTCAGCAAGCATCACCAGGTGCTGATTTGCAAAAGCAGAAAACATGCTCTTCACTATATTGAGTATCTAGATTATACATTGTATAGAAAATGTTTAGGGGGGAAAAAAGAGGAATTTAGAGTTACAGTTCTTCCATTTTCCAATCTCCTTTAAAAGCTCTCCTGCCAGGCTTTCTAATCCTGTGCGTGATTAGTTACAGAAGACAACATATTAAACTTCTCAGGAAAAGTAAGCTCATAATGCTTAGTTCTCGTCTGGCTTTTTAGAAATCTTAGTATGATAACTAATAAGCTCAGCTAGTAATAAGAACTAGAAGCTGAATTGACACATCCATAATCCTACCAAATTCATAAGACTGCTTCTAAGTAAATTCAAAACCTACTGCAGAAGTGGGTTCTAATTAGAATTCTTGACATTTTGCTCTCTTAATGTTTCAGTACAATTCTTTATATTCTTAATTCAAACTTTGGAAATTCATCTCTAGGATCAGGAGGGAAAAGTGACATAATATACAAATTAAAGCTTTTTTTCCTCCTAGATTTATGTAACAATTGCAAAACAATGTTATTGCAATATTTAATGCAAAAAGTGAGTCTTTTAAGTATCTTTATTTGTCCTTCATCCAGATGTTTCAAGTTGCAGAGTAGAAGGACATTCCATTTGATGACTCTGATGCCGAGTCTGAGACAAAGTGATATTTGAGTAAAATTCCTAGCAAATTTGGGAAAAGTTCAGTTTGTTAACAACATGTTAATATCCTCTTCAACAATTTTTAAAAAAGGACTGCATGAAAGAAAACATTGTAGGAAACTCATCAAACCAACATGCCTAGGATCAGAAGAAAGCATGTTTAAAAGAATTCTGGGCTCACAGTTCTTTCCTTTTAATTTTTCCTTTTAAGATGTCACATGGTTCGGTGACACTGAATGTTTGGAGTAGGGTGTATATATGTGTTTATTGTCACTTTCGTTTGGGGTCATTTAAAGTGGAAGATAACTATTCAGTTCTTCCTCTGGGAGTAATAGCTGCTCACCTCTGTAGGCTTCCTGCTGTTTCCTTTCTAGAGTTTTATTCTGTTTGTTTTTGGGTTTTTTTTTAATTTTAATAATAAATTTTTATTTCCTCTGCCAGATTTTTCTTTTCAAATGGCTTGAACAACCCTCAGAATTTTTGGCATCCACTTCTCAAGCAGTGCCCTCCGCCTTCACAAAACAACACAACAAATATATGCCACACAGCTTCCTTGCATGCATTGCTTCAGCCTGCAGATTAACCAGTAAGGTATTTGGCTATTGCTATTAGAAATTAATCTTGTATTTTACCTTCTTTTGTTTCTTTTATTTCCAAGAAGAAAAAAAGACTTCCTGTAGCCAGGTTGATCAAATGGTGGTGTTACCTTTGGCATTACAACAATTAGTAAAAGCTATTACAAGAACTTTTTCTGCCTTATGAACATCTTTTAAAACTTTGGAAGAAAGCACTACACAGGTTCTTTTCCTATTGTAGATATTGTAGGGAAGTTATGTTAAGCAAGAAAGGTTTTTACTTTCAATCTTAATCTTTCCCCATACAGGCAATTCTCAAAGTACATTGAGAACCAAATGTTTCTGCTGAGGTCTTTAAAAGAGAGAGTTTCTGCTGTGCACTTAGGACTGTAGCTACCTCTTTACCAGGACTGATGTACATGGCCTTCTGTCTTTCCTAAGCACATATGGACATGCAGCACATTGCTGACTTTCTTTCAAAGGGCAGAAATTACTCTGCTTAATCCTTATGTCTGCCACTAGAATAGCAGTCAATAATGTGTGACAAAAGTGTTAATACAGAAAACAACGCTGCATCCTCTAGTATCAGAAATGTGCAAGAACTTACGAGAAACAGACTCCTTCTGCCAACAACTCCCCTGAAATGTTCTCTGGATTCCCCTGCTTGGGATTCTTTCAGGAACATTATCCCAAGCGACTCAGGTAAGGCCAAAGCAAACTTCTTGGGATGACAGTTGCAGAACATGCTCCAAATTTGGAAACTTCCAGGTTTTGTAGGATTTTGGAAAAGCCTTTTTGCCTACAGCCTCAACCAGTGCATGTATGCTGTGGCTCAAGAGAGTGCTTCCCTGCTTCCAGGTGAGAGCATCTCTGTTGGCACAAGGGTTGCCCATGCACCGTACCGTCTCATTCTGTGGCTTCAAAGGAGAAGATGCAGTGCCTGTGAACTGGAAGGATGCCACAGTGCTCTCCAGCCATGTGCTTGATCTGGTGTCAGGATCAAAGCCTGTGTGGTGTGCTACAAAACACACCTGCATTACAAGTTAGATGGCATGAGAGTGCAATGGGCCTGCGATGCTGGGAAAGATGCACCTTTCCTAACTTATCTGGGTATTTCCTATGGATGTCAGCCCCTGTGGGGAGAAATTATACACAATCTCTCAAACCCGTTGAAACCACTTGAGACTATGCCTTCCATACAAGTCCACAGCTATTGCGGCACCTGCGGAGGAAGAGAGTAAATACTGCTGTCCACCACATAGGACTATTTAATGTATCCCACATATAGGTGGGAGCTGCGTATGGATGTCTCCTATTCATAAGAGAGAGTGATTTAGTCTCATTTATTTGTATTCTAAGACGAGAGGGAAAACTACTACAAAATACAGAAAAAAAAACCCAGTTTGAAAGAGGAGCAAAATAAAACAGGTTAAATAAAATTTACATATAAATTGCCAATGTAAACTTGTGTCATAATAATTCTTCATAAATAAATGTCACAAACGTTAAATCTGAAAGGATTTTCATAAGTATGGATTTCACAGCCTAGCCTGTCATGCATATTATTTCAATTTTGGCTTTAATCAAAAAATAAATTACAGGAGTATGGAGTCCACATTTATCTTTCATTAAATTGCAGATCAAGTACATTCGTTTCACAAGTAAAAGACGGGTTTGGCAATAGCTGATGTTGCAAACTCATCTTGAATCTAAAATCAAGTTACTGCTGGATTTTCAGAACTGCATGTAATTCTGGAAGATGCAAAGGTTTTGCTTTCAGTAGTGCCTGTTGCACTTCACTGATCTCGGTCTGGAGCAGGACTGAGTACATGGAGCTTCAGAAATGGCTCTGTGGACAGTAGTGAAGGAGCAAGATACTGCAGTCGAATTCCTGCTCCAGTAGCTGTCATTGCTCTGCAAGGAAATTGTGGCAAGACCGTAAGTGTGTGGATGTGACTGAATATACACAAGGAGCTGATCTCTCTTGAAAGAAAGGGCTAAATTTATGCAAGATCTGGCTGGATTCAGTGCCAGTAAAATCAACTAAGAAGGCTTTAATCAAATTCAGTCAGATGGCTGTGAGGGTTAATAGCTTGGACCTATAATTACTTTCCAAAATGAAACTGTGTGTAGAAATGCAAATGGCTTTAAAGTCAGATGTTGCAATAATGCAGGTACCACATAACAATACCAAGTTCAGCATAAGCACCCTGGAGTTTTAGAACATAAGAATAAAAATAAAGACAATTAAACTATTTCTTAGTTAATATACCATTAATTCATATGATTACCCAGATGTATCAATGAATAAACATATGCTTATAAAAATGTTAAAGGACAGTTGGCAGTTACAACTACTGCTCTGTAAGTGATGTCTATATGCCTCCACAATAATACTGAATGCCCAAGGGGAAGTTCAAGCTTTATGTTTTCAAAAGTTTACTCTACAAGACAATTGAAATTTCTTTGTCTTTTGCAGATAGCTGTGCTAGCTCTGACGTGAGCCATTTTTGTGGGGTGGGCACATTACAGTCTGTCACTTAGAGTCAAATGCTATAAATTTTCTGTAATCTCACACACCTAAAAGGGAGCTATTCACTGCTTCCTGGTGATACGTTAAAGAATGAAAGTGAAAATGCAGTGAAAAAAGTTTTGTTTTGGCTTCAAAGACTGAGACCCTACCGCAAAATTTTGAGACCTGTCTGATTAGTGATATTAATAGCTCCAGTCCTTTCAATAATGAATACGTCAGTCTTGAGTTCCTCCTTTCTTGCATCAAGCAGATCCATTTGTCACCATTTTTTTAGGCTTTTTTGTTTTGTTTTGAAAATGGCATTCATTGCCATCACCCTTTCTTAACTTCTTAACAGAGCTTGAGTTGATTGTAGTGGCTGCTACAACATAAATTGAAGCCCTCTCTAAAGCTGCTTTTTGAATTCATACAATGTATTACCAAGATACTCTTAGAAAGAACACAAAATAGATATCTGAAATTGTTTTCCATCTCTGAAATTCTCTAAACCTGTCCTTAATACCTCAAAATCTAAACAAAAACCCTAATTATACATTAAAGTTGATTTTGGTCTGCCTTGGGGGAACCATACATCATATGTCGTCCATACCAACACACACACAAACAAAACTCTCATGGAAAGCTGAGACACTCATCGTACCAACAATCCCAAGTTTGGCCATTTGCCTCTTAGCTGGAATGGCACTAAGCTGCTTTATCAACAAATACCATAACAGCTACCTGACCTTTGGTGTGTGTGCCTATATTTATATATATATATTTAATCTTACTATTCCATAAAGCTCTCTTTAGAGCAAAACTTAGCACAGTTAAGGGTCAGGAGTTCTCTCTGAAGTACCAGCTTTAATACAACTGGAGCAATTAATTTCTCCTCACAATCACGCTTCAGTTTTCTTTTACAGCTGGCAGATTGTATGTTTTAGCCACTGGTTCCTAATGCAGAAAAGAAATCCTGCTAACAGAACTGTTTGTTTATGTAGGATATCTGGGGTTGAGCAAAATAAAGCAGGAACAGAATTCAGTTCAGTGAGCTCCTTTCTGATGGTGGAATTAAATCAGATGCTTTCTTTTCCCTCTTCTGCTCTAATCTGCTCTGGGACTATGTCTGTTTCAGCTGATCAACCTATACTGTTAAAGCGTCGTTTCTTGAGATGACTGACACAGGACATGGGACCAGCAGGATAAAAGACTGTGCCCAAACATACAGTTTCACAACTTACCCTCAGCTTCACTTGAAGTGCAGCAAGCTTTAGTCAGTGCTTTTCACCTATGGCTGCTGCAAAGACACTGTGAATGGTGTTAGGGCTATCTTGTTTTAGATGCCCTTTACACGATAGGTGCAATCTGTAAACTGCAGCTCAAGTGTCAGCATCATATTCAGACATCTCAGCAAGCTAGCTGAGTGAAAACATCCAAGAATGCACTCGAGATTTAACTTCCTTTTTTTTCTGTCCAGTGTTGAATTTGAAGCCTACTAGTAATTCCTAGCAATCTACCACTGGTGGCTTTGGACTTGCACTTGAGAAGGAAAAGTAGTAAGACTACTACTAAGGAACAGGAGAAAAAGTTTGGGAAAAACCAACTCTGTTCCTCTCGACACTGCAGACATGTCGACCACCCCTTCAGTCCAGGGATTTGTGCCTGTTGAAGACAAAATGACTGGGTTCTGTGTGACCAGAATGACTTTCAAAAAAGTAAAGTGAGAGTGAGAAGCTAATACCCACCCATTTGAACTCTGGCTTCTGCTGGTATCATTGTGTAAGAAAGTTTGGCCACTTCTTCTAGAACTAAAAAATTATTATTTTAGTTTAAAAGTATTACTGAGGACGAGGATACCCCTATGTTTCTGCAGTTCCTTCATCAAAGGCCATGTGTGTAAGAAGTTGATCAGAAGCTGTGAAACTATGGGGGTGAAATGGGAGATTGCATTTTGCACCTTTTTTACAAGAAAAAAAAACAAAAATGTTAAGAGACTCCCCCAAGATTATAGCTAGAAACACATGGTACAGTGGACAGAAGGCAGATTTTCTAATTTCCAATCCAATTTTTATTACAAAATTATCTTTCAAGTTCTTGAAGCTATCGCCTGGCCCTGGCCTCTCCCATTCCCTCCAAACACATTCAGTATGACATTGGTGTAATATTCTTATCAAATGCGTTATAACATGTAACAAGCCATGTAGACATGAAGTCATGATACCCAGCTTAACAAGTTATTATATCAAGTATTTATTTTAATTGGAAAGGCATTCCGGGTTTCACTACTTTACTGAACGCAGATACAGGACTGTTACTATTAACCACTAGATGCCACCATTGCTCCTATAGAAGCAGTCCATCTGTGTCTTGGTCTGTCCATAAAAACCCACAAAATTTCAACAGATTTCCCCACGGTGAAATCGAGACCATGGTCTCGAAATACTAGTATAGCATTGAACTAAAAATATAAATGTAGGTACACACTTGTAATATTTCTGCTCCAAATATCCTTACACTCAATTCCTTTATAAACTATCTTGATAACATCTTAAGGTCCATTTTCATCTTGGAAGTGTGTAAAAGGCTTTATGGTCACCTCTCACGGGTCCACCTGCTCTTTTTGTGACAAAAATAAGTGCTGCTTCCCCAGCTGTCAGACCTGAGGAGTCAGCCCAGCTGACACTGACTGGAATCATTTCAGTGTATGCGTAAGCAATGGCAGTAGCGTAGTGTCATACATTGTTACCTGTGCAGCCCCATAGCAGTAAGTTGTCTGAAAATGTAGGACACCGTGATGACGGGGTTGTGTAGGTGTAAAGGAGCCCTTACTACTGGAGGTCGTACTGCACGGGACTCGCTGGGACCCAGCAACCCCCAACTGTTTGCTAGGAGTGGCGGGGGGAAGGCGTGATAGTATTTTTAAGTGGAAGACTCCTATGGAAAGCTGAGACACTCATAATACTGGTAATCCCTAATGCCACGGCGAAGGCTTCCTGAAGGACAGCCTTCCTCCTTAGCTTGTTGCCTATTAGTAGCTTGGTGAAGGCAGACCCAGGATCTGCCACCCTGTTGCTCACAGAACATCTCCGGTGGTATTCATGTGCCTGGATACATTGCTTGGGCTGTTTTTAGTGGTGACAGCGGAATGAATACATGTGTGCCTGGTACCTAGTGCCTTGCCGCTTGGCATTATAAATGCTCCAGCCTGTGTGCACGTAGAGAGGAAATTAATGATGGGCTGCTTTGGAAAGGATGCTCAGCCCTGGGGAAGCTAGAGGGCATGTTTGCTGAGCCAGGTGCTCGCACATCTCAAAAACACAAAGAGCACACAGCCTGCTCACTGCATGTGGTGGAGGCACAAGGAAAAACTTAAAATTACTTCAGTAACTGACCTCTTCACAGATAAAGACTATGCAGAGTAGACTTTTAGCTTCTGTTGGGTGGGTGAAGTAATTTCCGTCTTTTTGGAAAAAAATTTTCTCTCACGACTATTCTGTTACTTTTGCGAGCATCACACAATACCAGCTCCTCTCACCTTGACACATGTGCCTGACAATTGATAAAGTCATGTGAAGTGACAGACAATCCCGTAGACTTAGCTACAAAAATGGGTGGTTTTGCTGACAAACGATTAAATGTATGCTACTGGATCTTCAGTAACTTGGATGTATTTCAGTTAAATGACAAATGGATGCGAGGAACAATTGGTGTTTTTTGCTGGAGATGAGCATCTTGCACAATGAAATCAGGGATGCACATAAATAGAGGGGATATGAGGGAGATCTTAAACTTCAGAATTAAAGCTGTCTCTACAGACACAGTGGCTTGAACGTTTAATTCCTGTTGTCAGTCATCCTGGGCGGTGGACAGCGCAGTCATCCTGAGGTCGGGAGGGCGAGGAGGCTCTGCCCCAGCATCTTGGAGCTCGTGGCAATAGTAATATACTCAGTCTGTGGGAATCCACGCCACAGGAAAATATGTGGTCAGGGAGTGCTACAGTTCTTGGCTGGAAACTTCTTAAACTGTTCGGGGCCGGGGAGCAGCGGGTAGAGCAGGGGCAGAGGAGACGGCTTCCCTCCTCCTGAAACTGCACCTGCCTTTCCATGACCACCCTTTGGATGAGAAATCAGGGCAGGACGGTCCTACCCGGCGTCCCGCGGTCGCCCTCAGGCGATGTGAAGCTGCGGCCGCAGAGGAGCCCCCGGCCTCTCCCGACGCGGCGGCGAGAGCGGGGCGCA